>NW_020622934.1:10736063-11072134 GCF_003573695.1 Papaver somniferum
AAGGTTTGGGAAACCTATTAGAGCAATGCTCGGTCAAACTCGCATGCGTTGCTATCTCAAGCATGTTTGTCAATGTTAGTGATCAAAACTATAAGTCTTGATTTCTAGTCTATTATAGCCAAGTCTCAGACTAGGATAGAAAGTGTAGTTGAGATCAAGGACTTCATGGCGATTCATCATACAAGTAGAAGAACTACTCAAGGAACCGGTGGAACTTCTCGACAAAAAGGTATGTGAAGACTTGAACTTATCTATCACTCAAAAGTCTATTTACTCTATCTCCTACTCTTTGAGACAAGAAGTCATATGCTATATATATAGACTTTGATTATAAACATTTGGTATTTCGAGCCGAGTATACCTCCCCTATCTATATCTCGAAATATGAGTTGGTAAGCTTTTCTCTTTAACCAAGTTTATCTTTACCATGTGACGAAAGTCATGATATGTTTCAATCATCTTGAAAATTGCTTTGACGAGAAATGGTGTAACAACTGTATAACGTCCTCTAAGAATGTTTCAATGATTGGAATGAGAATTTAGATTACATAACCAATGGTGGATATAAGCATTATTGTGGAAACACGTTTATGTATAAGTCCTATTCCTTGAACCAAAGTTTGCGAACTTTATTGATCAAGAGAACCGGAAGAATGGCGTGAGCCAAGTCCGCGAACTCAGTCCGCGAACTTACGAAGTTCTCAAACCCGAGAATTTCTGCTGGAGTTGACAAACTACTTGCGTGAATCTAAGGCCGCGAAATCAGTCCGTGAACCCAGTCCGCGAACTGGCGAAGTTCTCATACCCGAGAATTTCTACTGGAGTTTGTAAACTCTGCCCGGTAACTTAAGTCCGCGAACCTAGTCTGCGAACTTGAGAAGGTTATATATCTGAAGATGATTTCTGAATTTAAACTTAAAAATACTAAGGAATGCAGTTTGCAAACCGTGGTTATAAAAGTTCATGAAACGATTCAAGTGAATCAAATCATCTTTGCTTCAATTGTATCTTGTGTAGTACGTGAGATTTCTTTGCAATTGAACAACTCTCTAACTAGTTCATTTGAAATCATTTGAACTAGTTATGGTGAAGAAGAACATGGTTGATATGGAATGCTCATATGGATAACCATTTGGTTAACTATTGTTGAACCAACAAGTGCATACGTTTGGGTACGGTTAACAAACCTAGAAGCGTGCATTGTGAAGTGTGTGTAACAAGCTAAGTTTTCGATCTAACGATTGAGAAATATTAGCTTGAATCTAAATCAGGTTTCATCTAACGGTGGATATTGATTGCTTTGTTACTAAGGTAACTTAATTGCAAACCCTGATTTGAAAGACTATATAAGGGGAACTCTAGCTTCTGTGCAAAACTAATCCCCACAACTCATGTGTGATACTAGTTTGCATAATAGAGTCGGTTCTCCTTTAACCTTTGGTTTTCTTCTTCTAAAACCAGGTTAACGACTTAAAGACTTCATTGGGATTGTGAAGCCAGTCCGATACTACTTTTATTGTAGTTGTGTGATCTGATCTTGCATCTTTTATCGTACGAGTACAATCACATTGATTGGCTTGAGATTGATAGCTCCGATAGGTAAGATATTAAAAGTAAGCACAAACATCTTCGTCTCATTGTTTGTGATTCCGCAACATCTTGTTTCGCTACCATACGATTAAGATTGTTGTGAGGTGATTGATAACTCTAGGCTGTTCTTCGGGAATATAAGATAGGATTATAAATTGGTTACTATTCAGCTTGATTATTATCAAAAGACGGAACAAAACCTTTTAGGGTTTATCTGTGGGAGACAGATTGATCCTTTGATAGACTTGTCTGTGTGAGACAGATTTGTTTATTGTCAAAGTCTGCGATTTTGGGTCGTAGCAACTCTTAGTTGTGGGTGAGATCATCTAAGGGAATCAAGTGCGCAGTATCCTTCTGGGATCAGAGGAGTAGGGAGTACAACTGTACCTTGTATCAGTGGGAGACTGATTGGGGTTCAACTACAGTCCAGTCCGAAGTTAGCTTGGAGTAGGCTAGTGTATGTAGCGGCTTAATACAGTGTGTGTTCAATCTGGACTAGGGCCCGAGGTTTTTCTGCATTTGCGGTTTCCTCGTTAACAAAATTTCTGGTGTCTGTGTTATTTCAATTTCCGCATTATATTGTTTTATCTTTATAATTGAAATAATACAGGTTGTGTGTTAGATCATCAATTAGAGTAATCCAACCTTTGGTTGTTGATTGTCATTGATTGATCTTTGGATTTGGTCTATGGTACCATCTAAGTTATTCCTTATATTTTATTAGAACTCGCAGTTCTTGCTTGAGTAAATCAAATCAAGAGAGAGAAATAAACTTGTTGATATACTTTTAATTGATTGAGTCTTGTTGATTCTCTTAAAAGTATATTTGAGTTTGTCCATACAGATTGCTAAGCGAAATTCTTTTTCAATTGGTATCAGAGCAGGCAAACACGTTCAAGACCTTATAAGTCAGTGTTTGTAGCGATCTAACTCTATGGACAGAGGTGCTATCTCTATTAACGTACCACCAGTCTTCGATGGCTCTAATTACTTATGGTGGAAAATTGCTATGCGAGCTTTTCTTCAAGCAAGTGATTTTAAATCATGGGTATATGTTGTTAATGGCTATGATGCTCCCGTTGTGGCAGTTGGAGATGTAAACGTTCCCAAGAATATTGGTGAATATAGTCCTGCCGAGATACTTGTTGCAAAGCAGAATTTCGACGGTTTGAATGCCATCATACATGCCATTACCCCAAATCTTCAGTACCATGTGTCTAATTGCACTAGGTCTAAAGATGCTTGGGATATCTTAGAAACCGTATTTGAAGGTAACTCCAGTGAAAAAAAAAAAGCTACGCTTCAGAACCTTAATTACGATTGGGAGAACCTTCAGATGGCAGATAATGAATCGATTGATGATTTTTATCACAAAGTGTCTGGAATTGTTAATGCATCATTTGCATCGGGTAAGACCATTTCTAAAAAGGACATTGTGATGAAAATCTCCAGATCGTTGCCATCAAGATACGATTCTAAGAAGCATGCCATCTTTGAGGGAAATAACCCTGATACACTTTACAAGACTTCACTAATTGGAAAGTTAAGAATTCTTGATCAACATACAGGGAGAACGTTCGCACTCAACGCTGTGAACAGAACTGAGATGTCTTCCTCTCACTTATCCTGGGCTGATGAATGTGATCATTCACTAATAGTCAAATAGGTCAAGAATCTAATAAAAAGGAAGAATAGGTTTGCAGGTTTTCCATCTTCTCTGGTTGTTGAAAGTAATTCAACAGAAGACAATACTTCTCAATATAAATCATATGAGTCTAACTGGTGCAACGGATTTACTTCCCTTACTTCAGATTCTCCTTCAACTTCAAATTCTGATTCGGAACTTGAATTTGACACTGAATTGGTTGATCTCCTGAATAAAGAAATTCTTCAAGAGAACCTTCGTCTTAAAGCCTCCTTGATGAATATTGAATCATCACTCCGGACGAAAAATATTGAGATAGAGCATCTTCATATTAAATTCGTCAAAACCATGTCTCTAAAGGAAGAAGAGATTAATTCTCTCAGAGATGACCTGCAAAGGCTGTCTGGAAGTTCTGACAATATTGCAGCAATGTTGTTCGGTCATAGATCCTTTGGAAACAATCATGGTTTAGGATTCAAAAGCAAAACAACAAAAGTGATGGATCCTGCAAATCAGGAAACAATGGTTGGGTGTTGTTCAAACAGGAAAAATTACATGGAGACAAAAAATCCACATTGATCTGCTCATTATGTGGACATTCAAGGCATGATAAAGATACATGTTGGAGATTCAAGAAAAGCAACAAAAGAGTCACCAAACTTCAAAAGAACATGCAAAGAGTGAGTCTGGATAAAGATAAACAAGGTAAATATTCCATAAGAAGTAAGAAATTTGTTATCCCAACCAACAGTGACAAGCCACGAAAAAACAAGAGAAGTGGGCATTTGGCCCGTCCAGTCACCAACTGAATGGTGATGTTTGCCTTCTCATCTTTAACTTGGGAAAGATGAGAAGTGTCTGAGAAGTGGCTCAAGTCAATGTTCGTGAATTTCAATTTATATTTGTGTAGGTAATCTTATTTTTAGATTCTTTGAAGAATGTGTCAAAATGATCTATGGTTTGACACTTATAAATATACTTTTATTGTTTGTTTTCTCCTTCTTTCAATTACGTTCTCATGGCTCCTGTAACTAGAGGTACTACCAAAAGGGATGCAGTAGAAGCAGTCAATGTACATCAGTGCAAAGGAATCACTTCCTCGAGAATGATAAAGAAGAAGTCAACAACCAATGGATAAGGTTCTTCCTCTAACTGTCTCTTTTCTTTTTTGTCGTGCTAGAGGCATGGTGAAAGTTTTCATCAACAAGCGAAATGATTTAAAATCTCGAATCATTTCCTCTTTGGGAGATATAACTCACTATGAACAAAGGTTGTCTCTGACCAAGAATACCCTGCATGATCTAAAAAGAGAACTTAGTGAGTTAACTGATATTTCTGAAGATTCAGAGGAATTGAACGATCCCATAATCAATGGGTTTTTCAATAATGAGAAGGAATTATCAGTAGATGCTCTGAGAAAGATCTACAACAACTAGTAAGTCTTCGAATGAGAATTTTATTTTCTCGATGGAAGAATAACTAGTGCTTTGAATAGCAATGATTGTGACTACACATAGCTATTATTTTTCATTTTCTTTTTCTTTTTTTAGGTTTATTGGTTTAAATTCTAAAAAAATTGGAGGATGATGTTTTGCAGTATTAATCTTTATGATTTGTTATATTCCAATTTGTTATGGGATATTGGTGTTTACGTACGTGAACTATGTTCGTCCCATACTTTGTCAAAAGTAAAGTCGCTCGTGATCGGTATTCATGTACTGGTAAAAGAATGAATGTACTTATGAAAAATACAAAAGTTAAGCCTATATTGTCAAATATTTGATGGAAGATAGGTTAAAATATTTTGTTTTCAAGGATTATGTCTATTAATATCGTTATGCAAATAGTGATGTAAAATAGAATGAATCCTTGTGTATTCCGCAGTATGGATCATCCCTGATCCATATTTTATGTATTACTGTGAGGCTCTGTAATGTACCTTATGTTGAGCACTATACAACCAAGTTGATTTTTTAGCTTAGTTGGTGTTCCGTGAGATATGTTATGTCGAGCATATTGAACTAAATTAATCATCTTGTTGGTTATTTAGTTATTGCTCCGTAAGATTTCTTATGTCGAGCAAAACAAATGACAATTAAATTGATTACCTTTGTGATTAGTTTGGTTGTGTATTCCGATTAGATTAATTATGGGTTCTCTTGCAATTAATCTAGTTGAGTATTTTCGTGTCTCCATAAGTTCTCTTATGTTGAGCATAATCAGTTGAATTGATCACTTTTTGTGTTTAATTTGAGTGTGTATTCCGATTAAATTAGTCATGGGTTTACTTGTGATTAATTTAGTTGAGTTTTTTGGATATAGAAAATCATTCTTATGGTTTTTGGTGTCCAATAAAAATCCTTCTTTTCTTTCGAAATTAAGGTCGCTCTTGTAAATCTTTCGGGAATGACATCAAATGGGGGAAGTTCTTTTGAACTTGTGCTTAATGTTCATATCTTGAGGGGTGCGCGGATGTGGAATTTTAGAGGGGTTATCTCGTATCTTTAAACTCCTTGATGAATGCATTTAGCTTCGGCTTTATGATTGCATCTAAATTAGTTGGTATGTATTTTCCCTTTGGTCATGAAATGTCTCTCTCGAAAATTTCATTATGATCCCGTTCTTGTACCTTTGCCAATTTTATTGACAAAAAGGAGGAGAATTAATATGTAGTTCACACTACAAATACATATGGTTTTCGGGTCATTGTGTAAGGGGGAGTTGTTTCCATGTAAGATGGAGTATTGACTAAGGGGTAGTGATACATATCACCATAGTATTATTGTTGAAGTTGTGATACAATTGAACTTTGACGCCGTGTAATAATACTATGACATTGTATAACAATGATCGAGACTGATGCTTTCTCATTGTTATAGCTACGGATCTTCAACAACGGTGATGCTAAACTTTCAACCTTTGGGATCATTGGAATACTTGGAAGTGACGAAGATTTCGAGGAATGTTGAAGATTAGACATGTGGAATAGGAGCTACTAAAGTTTCTTTATCTTTTTTGTATTCCATATGTATTGATAGTTTTTCACCAAAATTGACAAAGGGGGAGATTGTCAGAGCATTGCTCGGTCAAACTCGCATGCGTTGCTATCTCAAGCATGCTTTTCAATGTTAGTGATCAAAACTATAAGTCTTGATTTCTAGTCTATTATAGCTAAGTCTCGGACTAGGATAGAAAGTGTAGTTGAGCTCAAGGACATCATGGCGATCATCATACAAGTAGAAGAACTACTCAAGGAACCGGTGGAACTTATCGACAAAAAGGTATGTGAAGACTTGGACTTATCTATCACTCAAAAGTCTATCTACTCTATCTCCTACTCATTGAGACAAGAAGTCGTATGCTATATATATAGACTTTGATTATACACATTTGGTATTTCGAGCCGAGTATACCTCGCCTATCGATATCTCGAAATATGAGTTGGTAAGCTTTTCGCTTCAACCAAGTTTATCTTTACCATGTGACGAAAGTCATGATATGTTTCTATCATATTGAAAATTTCTTTGACGAGAAATGGTGTAACAACTATATAACGTACTCTAAGAATGTTTTAATGATAGAAATGAGAGTTTAGATTACATAATCAATGGTGGACATAAGCATTGTTGTGGAAACACATTTATGTATAAGTCTTATTCCTTGAACCAAAGTTTGCGAACTTTGTTGATCAAGAGAACCGGAAGAATGGCGTGAGCCAAGTCCGCGAACTGCCGAAGTTCTCAAACCCGAGAATTTTTGCTGGACTTGAAAAACTACTTGCATGAAGCTAAGTCCACGAACTCAGTCCGCGAACCCAGTCCGCGAAATGGCGAAGTTCTCATACCCGAGAATTTCTGCTGGAGTTTGTAAACTCTGCCCGGTAACTTAAGTCCGCGAACCTAGTCTGCGAACTTGAGAAGGTTATATATCTGAAGATGATTTCTGAACTTAAACTTAAAAGACTAAGGAATGCAGTTTGTAAATCGTGGCTATAAAATTTCATGAACCGATTCAAGTGAATCAAATCATCTTTGCTTCAATTGTGTCTTGTGTAGTACATGAGATTTCCTTGCAATTGAACAACTCTCTAACTAGTCATTTGAAATCATTTGAACTAGTTATGGTGAAAAAGAACATGGTTGATATGGAATGCTCCTATATCTAACCATTTGGTTAACTATTGTTGCACCAACAAGTGCATACGTTTGGGTACGGTTAACAAACCTAAAAGCGTGCATTATGAAGTGTGTGTAACAAGCTAAGTTTTCGATCTAACGGTTGAGAAATATTAGTTTGAATCTAAATCAGGTTTTCATCTAATGGTGGATATTGATTGCTTTGTTACCAAGGTAACTTAATTGCAAACCCTGATTTGAAATACTATATAAGGGGAACTCTAGCTTCTGTGCAAAACTAATCCCCACACCTCACGTGTGATACTAGTTTGCATACTAGAGTCGTTTCTCCTTTAACCTTTGGTTTTCTTCTTCTAAAACCAGTTTAACGACTTAAAGACTTCATTGGGATTGTGAAGCCAGACCGATACTACTTTTATCATAGTTGTGTGATCTGATCTTGCATCTTTTATCGTACGAGTACAACCAGATTGATTGGATTGAGATTGATATCTCCGACAGGAAAGATATAAAAAGTAATCACAAACATCTTCATCCCATTGTTTGTGATTCCGAAACATCTTGTTTCGCTACCATACGATTAAGATTGTTGTGAGGTGATTGATAACTCTAGGCTGTTCTTCGGGAATATAAGACCAGATTATCAATTGGTTCCTGTTCACCTTGATTATTATGAAAATACGGAACAAAACCTTTTAGGGTTTATCTGTGGAAGACAGATTGATCCTTTGATAGACTTGTCTGTGTGAGACAGATTTGTTTATTGTCAAAGTCTGCGATTTTGGGTCGTAGCAACTCTTAGTTGTGGGTGAGATCAGCTAAGGGAATCAAGTGCGCAGTATCCTGCTGGGATCAGAGGCGTAGGGAGTACAACTGTACCTTGTATCAGTGGGAGACTGATTGGGGTTCAACTACAGTCCAGTCCGAAGTTAGCTTGGAGTAGGCTAGTGTCTGTAACGGCTTAATACAGTGTGTGTTCAATCTGGACTAGGTCCCGGAGTTTTTCTGCATTTGCGATTTCCTCGTTAACAAAATTTCTGGTGTCTGTGTTATTTCAATTTCCGCATTATATTGTTTTATCTTTATAATTGAAATAATACAGGTTGTGCGTTAGATCATCAATTAGAGTAATCCAACTTTTGGTTGTTGATTTTCATTGATTGATCCTTGGATTTGGTCTTTGGTACCATCCAAGTTATTCCTTATATTTGATTAGAACTCGCAGTTCTTGCTTGAGTAAATCAAATCAAGAGAAAGATATAAACTCGTTGATATACTTTTAATTGACTGAGTCTTGTTGATTCTCTTAAAAGTATATTCGAGTTTGTCCATATAGATTGTTAAGCGAAATATTGGGTGGTGTTGTTAGACCCCCGCTTTTTCAAAACCGTTAAAGCTATAAATAAAGATGTTTAGCGCATAGCTAAGACATCTAGTGTGTGGTTTGTGATACAGACACACCTAGATCTAGATAGTTTGGTTTCATACACATCTAAGAAAGGAGGTTTGACAGACAAATCACCTAGAGATAAGCTTGTGAGATAATTAATTATTATATAATCAGGCTTACCAAAACAGTTTAAGGTTGATCCACTATTTAGAGAGATTATGACAAAGAGAGAATTGTAATAGTTTTCTTGTTCCTAATCAAGAGAAGATATTTTCTTCGAATCTGGTTTCTAGTGTGTTCTTTTTTCTAGTTTTTGTCTATTATTATTCTAAATTCCGCCTCAATAATAATAGTCACCAAGGTACAGAGATCAATACGTATCAACTTACAAAGTAAGGATGTCGACATACTTTGAACAAGTGCTGTGAATATTAATCTTTAATTGCTCAAAGTTATTTTCTTAATAGCTAAGGGAAGAGAATCCCATGATCAAACATAAATAAGTTAAGAATCTTTTAACTAAGGTTATTAATTTCATTTTTAGGAAAATAAGAATTAGTAATGTGCATTTACTAATTAGAGATTTTCCAAGAGATTTCGGCCATTATTTTTGGACAGAGCATTTCCAGGAATTATGGAAACCGAATTTGTGCTTTAATGAATATCTTGAGAATATTTTAGGTTTTGGAAATTCCTTGGTGTCCGAACTTCCTTGTCTATAAATATTGAAGTTTGCATTCCTAGCAAACTAATCCTTCGTAACAGCAAACTACCTCTTGTTATGCTGCTACTGGTGCAGCTGCCTATTCGGAGAGGAGAGTAACCTAATTAGGCGAAATCTCTTACGGCCGCTCGTTTTAAAGTCTTCTTTGGGATTGAGAAGCTCTATTAGTACCGTTGGTGTGAAACTAGATAATTGCGGTTTATCTTTTGTTTTCATTGATTTGATTGACTAACGGTGGTTGAAATTTGATTGCACCTAGTTTTTTATGCTTGAGAATCTTCTCTTCTGATATAAGATTCACTCAAACTAGATCGAAGTTTCGACGGGGATCTTTAGACTGTTTGTAGATCTAAAGACATCTTGTGATAATCCATTGTTAACATACTTCGTTCTATGCGTGATTGATTACAAGAGATTCAAGTGATTGTGTGAAGGTGTTTATTGAAGATCTAAGAATATTTGAAGACAAAGAAGATATTGAAGATTTCTGATTTGGGGTTAATAATCTTTGGTGTGCATAATACTTGTTTCGGTAAAAAGAGGATCCAACTATAATCGGATTTATCCTTGTGATAGAATTAGATTGATTAGTTGAGCAAATCGGCATCAACATAATTCTTTGGATTAAGAGTGTTGTTTGCAAAATCTTAACGATTACTTCGATAATTGAACATAAGATAGATCTAAGGACATGACGAAGGAGTTTATGTTAAGAGAAACAGAAGAGCTTTTGTCTGACTCATATCACTTGGTTGAAGATAGTTGATACCAAACATATTTGTTGTTCCTTTACTGTTTGGAATACGAACCAAAGGAATTGTTCCAAGTACGTGACTTATTCATAAGTTGGAGGCGCGGGGATACAGACGGAACTAGGTGAACTATAGGTTTAGTGGCTTGGTCTCAACTATACGAAGTTAGGTTATTTTGTATAACGGCTTAATCCTAAGAGTATTCAATTCTGGACAAGGTCCCGGGGTTTTTCTGCATTTGCGGTTTCCTCGTTAACAAAATCTTGCTGTGTCATTTACTTTTATTTTCCACATTATAATTGTTTTATTATAATTAAAGTAAATTACACAAAACGTTAATTCCTATTTACTTGATAAGTAACCTATTGTGTTTGGTTAAGTCCGAACCTTTTTATCAAGTAAACATACTTCGTTGTTGTATTGTCTCCATCTCGTATCCATGGACGATCACACGAAGTGTGAACCGATTAGTTGCATTGTCTCGACTCAGTCCATAGACAATCACTTTCGGAGAAAGGACTTATAGGTAGGAAAAGTTTTAGATTGAGGTATATTTGGGTACCCTCTTCTTTTCAATTTGTATCAGAGCGGGCAAACATGAAAATATCTAACAATCTGTGTTTGGTGCGATCCAAAAATGAATCTAATGAGTGGTTCAGTTAACGTTTGTCAAGATAATGAGAATAAGATCTCAAGGAAAATCAATGGAAATTGGTCTCGTAAGTCTTTTCGAAAATCAAAGAAAAAGTCTATGACTAATAACTTGATTACGAATCAGGATCCTGAGCAGAAAAGGATGAATCCGAATCTCAAGAAACATGTTTTGGATCCGAGTCCAATTCCTAGTGAAAAATTCTCTTTTACAGAATGTGAAAAGATATTAGAATCACTAGCATACCTAAGCTCTGAATTTCGTAAAATGTTGGTAAGGTTTTTCAAACATATCGACACCTACTCAGAGAAAGGGAAAACCATTGACAGCCTAGATGACGTCATAGAACTTATTGTTCGATTAAATGTAAGAGTATGTGAAGGAATGCGAGAAACACTAAGTCTTCAAAATAATTTGACAGATTATATAGGGCAAAAATTGGCCTTGTGCAATGAAGTTCATCAAAAGACTACTGAGTGTGAAATTCTAAATCGATCTCTAGAACATTCACAGAAAGGAATAAGATCTTTATTGAACAACTTCTTACAGTAACATGTCGAAAGGTATATCTAAACGGGTGTTTAGAAAAATATTTCCAACAAGGAATTGATACCTTAAGAGGACATATAAAATCTCGTGAACAAGAGATTTTAGAGACTTGTCGTATGGAAAATCTTGATCACACATGATCAAGTTCAGAGAACATTCCATCCTGGGCACATGATATAATTGAAGATATTGCATCTCGTAATTTTCCTAACCAAGAGGATCGGTTCAAAACCCAAGAAAAGAAACATGATAATGCTCATAAGAAAAAGGAGGAAGAATCTCCTTTAAAGGTATTTGATGAAGAAGTTCCTCATCCTAATGCTTAATCACATTAGAATGTGCATCCTTACAATGCCCAATCTTCGGATATAAGGAAGCACATATGCCTGAGCAATCAGAATCCTACGAATATCTCTTATTCAATATAGAGAGAATACACAATATACCTTAAGTATACTTTGATCATTCTTATGTATAGAAAGGTTGTCTTACAACAACTTGTGTAAAAAGGATTTGCGTAGTTGTTTTAGGTATCTCTTGATACCGATTTTGGAGATAATCTCTTTGGAGAATGTTGTGTTTCTGTAACACATTAGATGCAAAATATCTTGTCAGAATTATTTGTTTAAGGATGATATCTATGTTTGGAATGTGTTAAAGGTATTTCAAGTATATGTACTCAACTTGTCTGAGAAACTATACTAAAGGATGTATTCTCAAACCATATCTCAAGCAAAACTTCTGAAAGCCTGGAGTGGAATGACTTCTAAGGAAATTGTTCATCTTGATGATACCTTCAAGAAATCTGGTTGTGAAAATATCGAAAATGAAAAAGAAGATGTGACTCATCTCCTTGTCCAAAACAGTTTGGATGCTAAGGTTGATATTTTCAATCTACGGCAAGTCCTCCTCAGTACCATTGAAACTCATCATAGAAAGGAAGCATTACTAAGAACTGTTATCCGTAACCAAAGGAAACTGATTAAACTTGGAATCGGTAATAGGGAGTATGCTCGGAATATTAATCGAAAGGTTAATGCTTTATCCTGTGAACATAACCAAGGTACCTTGTGCAGATATCAGTCGAGATGTTGTTGATGAATATCCTGAAAAATTTGAGGAAATTTAAGATGATATTTGAAAACACCTATCTAAAGGTTGTAAGAGTATGATAGACATGTGTTAGTTTTGATTTATTTCAATAAAGTATATTATGAATAAAACTATTATGAACAAAATTATTTGATTTATTATTTTTCTTGTGATAGTTTTCGATTACATAGCATGTGCTTGAATGCTTTATATTATTGCTATGTATGTTTATGAGATGTTTGATTTTGGTTTTGTAAACTTGATATTCGATCTCATAATGTTGTGAACCCTTGTGGTTTGGGTGACTTTTTGATTTAGCAGGATTAAGTTCTAGACCTTGTTGGTAGGCTTTATCAAAGAATCATGAGGGGTTCTAGTAGAAACAATGTTTGAAAAAGTCACAATATGTTGAATCGGTTTTGGTTTAGCATAAAAGCATATTTGTTTCGACGGTTTTCAACTTTTGTTTGCAATTGTTAAAACTGATTTTCAACCTTTCTCTGGTAAAGGTTGGTTGTTGTTATTCTTTTGTTTTTGTATAAGGACGACAACATGATGATATTTCGATATCAATTCTCCCTGGACGAAGATGCAAACATATTGGAGAAGTGGATGCAAAATTTGAGGTAACAAGTTTGTTAGTTAATCGTTTTCCTGTTTAAGAAAATCCTGAGTTTATTTCATATATATTTATTGCTTTTGCTTAACAAAATTTCGGTACAATTGATGTTTATTCCATGATATGTGTATGGATGTATGTGTGATTCAATTGGTTCCGGTTAAGAAAAAATATTGTTATATTGCTTTATTGTGTGGTATCAGTTGTTTAGGCTTACAATTTCGGTGCAATTGCGGTGCTTTAATGACTATGTTGTTTCAATTGCTTCCAGTTGAGTTGAATAATTATGAAAGTTGATTTATTTGGTTTGTATGAATTATTTATGGCTTAACGAAATAAAAGGTTTACGGGATGGATTGTTTAGTCCAATTCGATTCCGGATAAGAGAAACTAAGTTAATTATAATCTTAGTTAGACTTATCGAAGTGAGGTTTTGGTTATTCAAGTTTAATCGAACGCCTTAACAAGAAATACTAGTTAACTAACCTAGTACTTTTCTTGTTTAAAATTGAAAGGTCTAAGTTTATGGATAATTAGAACCCGATGAGAAAAATAGAGTTATCTTTATTTTGATCTTATCTAATAAGCGATTGTTTCTGTACAATCGGTTTAGCAAAGGAACTAAGGTGCTTAGTTGATTTTTGGTTTGTTAAACTAAAGTGGGAAAACTGTTTCGGACGATTGTTTCCTTGGTAACATATCAAAATAAAACTACTTGTAGTTTCGTTTTTTGATATTAGTTATCAGAAAATGGTGTGTGAAACCCTCGGGCTTAACTCTACAGGTTGCAAGTCTATTTTGCGATTTGTAAGATTCTTTTCGGTTTGTCCTTTATTTTTTCGTTTCTTTGGAATTTTGTGACAAAAAGGGGGAGAAATATATGGAGTAAACAAGCGATATTGGCATTAATTTTATATTGATTGGTATCACTAAGGAAAATAACATTGGTGCTTAAACGTTTATCTAAACGAAAAGAGTGAAAGCATAGAGTAAGGGGGAGTAACGTATCGTATTAATTGGTATAACAAAGATGTGCGGATTGAAAATCTACCTATCTTCCTCTAGGAGGAGTATTAGCTATGTTATTATAATGTCAACAACGACATTTTTAAGGATTGAATGTATGCATATTAATGTGTTGTTGAATTCAGGAATGTATGTGTAATGAATTCTTGTAATTTGTTTATCCATATGATGTAAGATTTTTGTCACTAAAATTGACAAAGGGGAAGATTGTTAGAGCATAGCTCGGTTGAACCCACCAAGCGTTGGTATGTCAAGTTTGGTTGCCATATTTTAGTGAATCAAAACTCATGTTAAGAGTCGCTTGATTATGTAATATAGTCAACTTCGTATAGGTTAGCTTGAAAGTATTAGGATAATGAGACTTTACAAGTATTGCGAAGACTTGAAGATGTGAAGAAGCAAGGAGCTACAACGACAACATCATCCTTTTACTTGAGGTTAGTGATATTTGACTTGAACTGTTTCATTCCCTAACGTATCTTTCAAGTCATGCATATTGGAAAAAAAAACTGCGAAGCATGATTGAACTCTAGATAGACATAGTATTAAGGAATACAATACGAGGTTTATTGGTTAACCATTAAAATTTGTAGATAAGACATCAACATAATCGTTTAAATGCTATTGTGATTATGTATGGGTATGAGGTGAGGATTTCATCCTAGGGAACAATGTTTTACATGTGTTCTAAGGAACTAAATTCATGAACTTGGTTTGTGAATCAAAAAGGAAATCGCCAGGTGTTATTGGTATTGTTATTCATTGCATATCTTGTGAACAACCAATATGTGTGATTAGTATAACCGTTCATGACTTGTTTGTGTTCTTGGTAAAACTACTCACAAAGGCCTGACTTATGTATTGGTATGACTTTTATTAGTGAAAGCGATCTTAAGTAATCACCTGAGATGGTATGATCGAGTTTGTGATTTTATGTCTGACCAAATCTGGGTAAAGGGGAACCGATCCTAGTAAGAGGTGCAGTACATCACAAAGGGGAATCGAACCTTGTATGAGGTGCATTAAGTTTATAGCAGAAAGGGTAACCGATCCTATGGACATGTGCAACACGTTTTTAGGCAAAGGGGAACCAATCCTATGGACACTTGCAACACATATAAGTTAGATACCATATATATGTGGGGAACCGATCCTAGTACCTAGTCAACCGAATTTTGGAAAGCTAGTGTGACTATGCACAATACTCACATGGAGGTAGAACCGAAACTTGTTTTGGTAGAACCGTTACATCCATGTTTTGTGATTGAATGTTCTTTGATCAATCACATAGTTCTTGAAAGTCAGATGAACCAATTCTAAACTTGTATGGAAGTGTCGCAAATCGGTTTCAAGGTTGTAAGTATGGACGAGGACTTACAAAGTAAGAATGTTGACATACTTTGAACAAGTGTTGTGAATGTTAATCTTTAATTGTTCAAAGTTATTTCCATAATATCTAAGGGAAGAGAATCCCAGGATCGAAACATAAATAAGTTAAGAATATTTTAATTAAGGTTATTAATTTCATTTTTAGGAAAATAAGAATTAGTAATGTGCATTTACTAATTAGATATTCTCCAAGAGATTTCGGCCATTATTTTTGGACAGAGCATTTCCAGAAATTATGGAAACCGAATTTTTTCTTTAATGAATATCTTGAGAATATTTTCGGTTTTGGAAATTCCTTGGTGTCCAAACTTCCTTGTCTATAAATATTGAAGTTTTCATTCCTAGCAAACTAATCCTTCGTAACAGCAAACTACCTCTTGTTGTGCTGCTACTGGTGAAGCCGCCTATTCAGAGAGGAGAGTAACCTAATTAGGAAAAATCTCTTACGGCCGCTCGTTTTAAAGTCTTCTTTGGGATTGAGAAGCTCTATTAGTCCCGTTGGTGGGAAACTAGATAATTACTGTTTAGCTTTTGTTTTCATTGATTTGATTGACTAACGGTGGTTGAAATTTGATTGCACCTAGTTTGTTTATGCTTGAGGATCTTCTCTTCTGATATAAGATTCAATCAAACTAGTTCAGAGTTTCAACAGGGATCTTTAGACTGTTTGTAGTTCTAAAGACGATCATGTAATAATCCATCGTTAATAGACTCCATTATGTGCGTGATTGATCAAAAGAGATTCAAGTGATTGTGTGCAGGTGTTTATTGAAGATCTAAGAAGATTTAAAGACAAAGAAGATATTGAAGATTTCTGATTCGGGGTTCATAATCTTTGGTGTGCACGATTCTTGTTTCAGTAAAAAGAGGATCCAATTCTAATCGGTTTTATCCTTGTGATAGAATTTGATTGATTAGTTGAGTACATAGGCATCAACACAATTCTTTGGATTAAGAGTGTTGTTTGAAAAATTTTAACGATTACTTCGGTAATTGAACATAAGATAGATCTAAGGACCTGACGAAGGAGTTTATGTTAAGAGAAACAGAAGAGCCTTTGTCCGACTCATATCACTTGGTTGAAGAGAGTTGATACCAAACATATTTGTTGTTCCTTTACTGTTTGGAATACGAACCAAAGGAACTGTTGTTCATAAGTTGGAGGCGTGGGAATACAGGCGGAACTAGGTGAACTATAGGTTTAGTTGCTTGGTCTCAACTATACGAAGTTAGGTTATTTTGTATAGCGGCTTAATCCTGAGAGTATTCAATTCTGGACAAGTTCTCAGGGTTTTTATGCATTTGCGGTTTCCTCGTTAACAAAATCTTGCTGTGTCATTTACTTTTATTTTTCGAATTATAGTTGTTTTATTATAATTAAAATAAATTACACAAAACGTTAATTCCTATTTACTTGATAAGTAATCCTATTGTGTCTGGTTAAGTCCAAAACTTTTTATCAAGTAAACATACTTTGTTGTTGTATTGTCTCGATCTCGTATTCATAGATGATCACACGAAGTGTGAACCGATTAGTTGCATTGTCTCGACTCAGTCCATAGACAATCACTTTCGGAGAAAGGACTTATAGGTAGGAAAAGTTTTAGATTGAGGTATATTTGGGTACCCTCGTCTTTTCAGCAAATATACTTCGTTGTTGTATTATCTCAATCTTGAATCCATAGTCAATCACACAAGTTATCTTGTTGTCCTATTGTCTCGATCTCGTATCCATAGACGATTACACGAAGTGTGAACTGATTAGTTTTATTGTCTCGACTCAGTCCATAGACAATCACTTTCGGAGAAAGGACTTATAGGTGAAAAACTTTTAGATTAAACTATATTTGGGTACCCTCGTCTTTTCAAAAATATCAATATTCTCCGCTACCGATTATGCATCTGTTTCTTACAACAATCAGTTCCAACCTTCTACAACAATTCTACCTTCTTCTACTCTGACAAGCGATGGCTCTAGTACTAGTGGGACTAAAAAGATATATCGTTGTGCACCAACTTTGGTTATTACTTCTGGTCCACAAGCTGATGATGTTGTTTTGGAAAACGAAATTGTCACTACCCTTGAGAAGGATATTGCTTCTGCTCAAGATAAAATCATTTCTGCTAATTATAATGATATGTAGGACATTGTTGCAACTAATGCTTATAATGCTCAGAATCATACTGATGCATGGCAACAAGTGTATTTCTCAAACTTTCTCATTTTGATCAACTCGGTATTTTTTTCACTCTCTTTTATTTTTATTTTCATCTTTTTGATTGTTTATCTGTTTTGAATTCAATGAAAAATATTTCTTCGAACTTTCAGGGTAGAGGAAATCCTCATACTAGAGACTATCTTCGTTTTTTCCTAACCATAAATGACCCAGATATTTTTTTCTTATTAGAAACCAAAGCTCAAGCTAATAATATGAGATTATATCTTTTCCATAATAGGTATCCTCATTACTAGTTTGATCCTTCTTTGGGATTATTTGATGGTATTTTGTTGCATGGAAACAAGGAATTAATTTAGAGATAATGCATACTACAACAGACACAATACATGTCATTTTCATACTCATGATAACAACCAAGATTTCTTAATTACCTTTATGTATGGAGATCATGATTCTTTAGATAATCAACTTCAGCGGCAATATTTATTGGATATGCATAAATTTTTTGATCTTCCTTGGGTGTTATTGAGTGATTTGAATTTTACAATGCATGACTCATAAACTCATTCAACTAATAATTCTCATCCTCATCATGCTAGACATACAAGAAACTTTGTTCAGCAAATCGATCTAATAGATTTAGGTTATTAGGGAGCGGAAACAACTTGGTCTATTCAAAGAACCAGTGATGGTCATATTTCAGTTAGATTAAATAGGGCATTAGTTAACATAATTTGGATCAATCATTATACTCATGCTCTTCTTCAACACTTAATACCTAATGCATCTGATCATAGTCCCATTTTACTTCATACTTCACCAAGTTCTAGCAACCATACACCTTTTAAAATTTACAAATGTTGGTTTTAAATGAGTTCTTGTACAAGTACTATTGCTCAAAGTTGGCATCAATATTTTTGGAATCTCCTTCTTATCAATTCTCTGGCAAGCTAAAATTTACCAGGACTTAACCGAAACTTTGGAAAAGATTTTCTTTTGGTAATATTGAAGCTAATTTGCATAATATTCAGAATCAACTTCAACACTGTTATGAAAATAATTTGCATTCTTATCATCCACAAGTTACGCAGTTAAGTAATTTTATGAAGCAATGGTTTCTATTCAGAAAGAATTTTATATGCAACAAGCAGCGGACAAATTCTTAGAGGATGACAAAAATACTTTTTTATTTTCATGCTTTAGCCAATTTCAATAAGCGGAGATCTCATATAATTCTATTCAGGTCCCTTTGGGTATGTGCCATGACAACAGAAAAATGTACTGGAGATATTTTTCTAAAGCATTTCTTGGATATTCCATTATTTCAAAACCTCGAGCGCATCAAGATTTTCTGCATCTTTTTTCGCCTTGTGTGTCTCAAGCTCAAAATGACAATCTTATTCAGATTCCAGATGCTCAAGAAATTAAAGATGTGTCCTTTCAAATCACACCTTGGGCTTCTCCGGGAAATGATGGATTTCAAGCTGCATTTTGTCAGCAATGCTGGGATATTATTGGCAATGAGGTAAGTTCCATGGTTCAATAATTTTTTACCCATAAACACATGCTGAAAGCTATTAACCATACTTACCAAGTGCTTATACCTAAGATTCAATATCGTAAAACCCAACAGACTAGGCCTATTAGTCTCCGTAATGTTAGCTACAAAATTATCTCAAAATTTTTAGCTAACCGGATAAAACCTTTACTTTCCAACATAATTTCTCCTACTAATTTTTTTTTTGTTGTTATAATAGACATATTCAAGACAATATTATTATTGCTCATGAAAACTTGGTATAACGTGAAACTCAAAAAGATTAATCAGGCTCTTGTAGGTTTGAAATAGACATTTCGAAAGCTTTCGACATGGTAGATTGGTCTTTTTTGGTTTCAATCTTTCATCAGCTGGTTTTCACAATGATTGGATTACTTTGATTGAGCAATATATTTCTGCGATTAATACATCTTTGCTCATCAATGGTAGTCCTAGTTCAACATTCTCGCCAACTCGTGGTCTTCGGCAGGGAGACCTATTGTCTTCATATTTGTTCTTGTTCATTATGGAAGCTTTTCCAAGACTATTACATCATAGTGTTGATTGTGGTTTACTTAAAGGCATAAAAATTATCAGTTTTTTTTCCAGATATCAATCATCTGTTTTATTATACATGATTGTTTATTATTTTTTCAAGCTACTTCTTCTCAGATGGTTCATCTTCAAAATTTTGGTCAAGCTTCTGGACATGTGGTTAATATGCAGTATCTACTATATTTTTTGGTAAGCATACTTTAAATAGTTAAAAGAATAGTATTTATGGTATTCTTAATATGCATGTAATGGGACTGGATGAAAAATAGCTGGGTATTCCTCTTTTGCTTCATCGTTCAAGATGGAAGAATTGTCAGGGAATTATTGATAATATGAATAACATACTACAAGGATAGCATGGTGAGATCACTGATCAAGCAGGTAGAACTACTCAAGTAAATGATATGTTGAATACTATGGGAATGTAGCAAATGCAGATTTTTAAACTGCAAGATTCAACTATTCGAAGCATAGATAGAATCCGGAAGAACTGTTGGTGGAACAAATTCAACAGTACTCACTCTCAACTCTTCATCTCTTGGAATAAGGTACGTCTACCTAAAAAACTTGGTAGTTTAGGTATAAAAATCTAACCAATTATAACTTAGCTTTTATAGCAAAGTTGGCTTGGAATTTGCTTCATAATCAAGAGGCTCTTTGAGCAAAAATGTTAAAAAGAAAACATGTTTCTCACAATGATTTGCAATTTTCCCCTCCACCAGCAAGCACCAATTCAAGTTGGATATTGTAAAGCATCTGTTATGGTCTTCGGGTTGTTCTTAGAAATGAAAAATGCAAGTTGGAAGAGGTGATCATACAAATATTTGGACTTATAATTGGATTCCTTCTATGCAGACTTCAATTCAAGAATGGAGTGATCTCAATACAGGTGACTATCGATGGGTTTATGAGCTAATTGATCATATATCTAAACACCGGAATGTGTCTCTTCTTAGAATATTATTTTATAATGACCAGGTGAAATCTATACTTACCATTCCTATTCAACTTCAACAAGAAAAAGTCGTAATATGGCTTTTTACTTCTACTGGTATATTTATAACTGCTTCAGCCTATAAAATGCTTTGCGAAAAGGATTTAAGTACTGAAATAACAAGGGTACCAAGTACACCACAATATTTTCGATATCAATCTATAAGTCTAATTTCTTGCGTGATCTAATATAGACAGAGACTTTCAAGATGATAACAACCACAAGGTATACACTAGGTATATAGTTACTAGTTCGCAGCCGAACCTAACTATAGGGATCAACCCAAGTGTTTGGGATTAACGTACCAGTGCAATTACTTTGATTATAACTTGAATAAATTAAAATGCGGAAAGTAAAGTAAAAACACACAATAAGATTTTGTTAATGACGCAAATGCAGAAAAACCTGGGATCAAGTCCAATTTTGAATACTCTAAAAATTAAGCCGCTATACAAAGACTACTACCAACTTCGTATTGTTGAGACCAAGTAAACTACCCCCAGTTACCTAGTTAAGTATCAACCAATCTAGCCAATACACGCGAATCCTAAGATAGAGTTCACTATCTTAAGTTGCTACGAGCTCTATGAAAACTTTAAGCACTCAACCGTTTTGATCGTCTTCCAAACAGTCTAAGACTAATCTGTTTGGTAACCACTCTCTTATATTAGGAATTTAATCAGAGATATATTGTTGAGCGTGACAAAGGATTTTTTGTTTAAAATCAATTAAACTACTTTATCGGGTTTAGGTATGGATTAACAAGTTAACCAGATCAAGTCAAACAGAACTACCAGATTCAGATACTGAAGAGTACCACCAAATGATAGCTTTTCGATCTAAATACGAATAGTAATAATAAGTCTATCAAAAGATAAACTAGATCTAGTCGAACCCCAACCGATCAAGTTTGTGCACGAAGAAAATCACAAAGATACGAAACCAATAAGAAAATATTCTTGTCTTCAAATCTTCAATAGTCTTTTGTACCTGCACAATAACAAACTTGATTCCAACTTATGAGCGATCATGAACATAACAAATTCTGTTAAAAATGGATGATCACAACTCATTGTCAGATCTGAAATACCCCTAATCTCTTGATCTAGTTTGAGTAACCTTATATCAGAAAATAAGGCTGTCAAGAATAATCAAACTAGGTGCAACCAAAAGTTAACAACCGTTAGTCAAACAAATCAATAATCAAAAACTAAAATAACAATGCAATTCTAGTTTCCTACCAACGGTACTAGTAGATGCTTCTTGGTCCCAAAGCAGTATTTAAACTAGCTCACATAAGAGATTCGCCTAATTAGGTTATTATCCTCTCCAAGATAGTATTACAAGTAACACTATCATTCTGCTATAACAGCGACTACGAAACAAAGTTCCTGCCTCAGAATAAGTTTGTAAGAAGAACATACTTCACCATTTGAGGACCGAGGTAGTTTGGACACCAAGGAATTTCATAACCGAAAATATTCTCATGATATGGAATAAAGCACCTAAATTTGATTTTGTCTAATTCCAACCGATATCCAATTATATAAACGAAATCTTTGTTAGACAAGTCAATATTAGCTAGAACTTAACTAATATATATTTCCAGAGATATGTCATGCTGGTAAAAAAAAACATATTCATTCGAAAATCTTAAGAGATTCTCAACCATTTTGGTTTGGGATCTCACATTGAGTATCAAAGAATATCTGTGAAAAATTAATAAATAAGATTTCAGCTCATGTTCAAATTACTAATTATTCGATATCTTGAACTTTTCTATTTTGCAAACCCAATTTCCAAATCACACAAACCCTAAAGTGTACTTGACTTAAGTAAATCGGTTTTGCCTATTGGGATCGGTTTTACCTTGACTCCTAATATAGGTAGGGATCGGTTCTACATTGACTCGCAACATAAGTTAGGATCGGTTCTACCTTGATTCCATACATAGGTTAGGACTGGTCCATCCTTAGATCTTTAATGAAAACCATACCTTTAATCCTCTTGATTTTTCAACTACGAAACAAGTTCGTAAGTCTAATTCCTTAAACTCATGTAATTAAACATAGTTTTCTAGGAGTGAAATCAAACCTATGTTCACTACACAATCTAGTAACGAGTTACAAAGATTATGTTGATGTCGCAATTACGAAGTTCAAAAGATAATCATTATACTTTGTAATATTGTTAGAGCATTGCTCGGTCGAACTCGCATGCGTTGCTATCTCAAGCATGTTTGTCAATATTATTGATCAAAACTATATGTCTTGATTTCTAGTTTACTTATGACTAAGTATCGATCAGGATAGTTAAGTGTAGTTGAAGCTACAGACTCCATGGCGATCATCTTATGAAGACGAATAACTACTCGAGGAACCGGTGGAACATCATCCGACTAAAAGGTATGTGGAGACTTGAACTTATCTGTCACTCAAAAGTCTATTCTATCTCCTACTCTTGAGACAAAGTCGTTTAAGTATGATAGTTTTCATACATACACATTTGCTATTTCGAGCCGAGTTTACTCGCCTATCTTTTTCTCGAAATATATGTTGGTAAGCTTTCGCTTTAACCATTTTCATCTTACCCGTGACGAAAGTCATGATGACGTTTCAATCTTGAAAATAGCTTTGATGATGATAGTCGTGAATAACGATTGTTATAACATTATAGAAGAATGTTTCAATGATTGAAATGTAGAGTTGAGATTACCATCTACGGATATAAGAATATATAGTGTGTTCGCACATTAGTGTATAAATCCATGTACCGGAATCCAAGTGCGTGCATATGTGTGCATGCGGTATTGGTGAAGGGGACAGGTTGAGTACACGTACCCACGGAAGTTTTCATACCGAAAATTTCTGCTGAAGTTTGTAAGTTTGCAAACTAGTAAACCAGTCACCTTAGGTACGCGTACCCACGAAAGTTTCCGAACCAAAAATTTCTGCCGAGTTTATAAACTCAAATCCGGTAGCTAAGGTACGCATACCCGTACACGTACTCAAGCTGGTGATATCTCAAATCGGTAGTTCATGAACTTAAAACAATAAATTATAAGGAATGCAATCTTTGCAAACCGTGGCTATATTGTTCATGAATTGATTCAAGTGGATCAAACCGATTTTTTTTCAATTGTGTCTATGAATAAAGACCTAAGCAATTGAACAACTCTTCAACTAGTTTTTATGAGTCATTTGAACTAGTTATGAGAAAGATGAATACGGTTAATATGAAAGTGCTCATATGGCTAACCATTAGTTAACTATTTGTGAACCAACTAAGTGTACATGTTTAGGTATGGTTACTCAAACCTAAATGAATGCATATAATTTGTGTGTTTGACAAGCTAAGTTTTGATCTAACGGTAAAGATATTAGCTTGGTTGAATCAGGTTTTTCATCTAACGGTGAATATTGAATGCTTTGTTACCAAGGTAACTTAGATTGCAAACCCTGATTTGAAAACTTTATGAAGGAGACATCTAGAATATGAAAAAACTAATCCCCACACCTCTTGTGTGATACTAGTTGGTTTACTAGAGTCGATTCTCCTTTAACCTTAGGTTTCTTCTCGATACCCTGTAAGTTAACGACTGAAAGACTTCATTGGGATTGTGAATCCAGACGAAACTACTTTTATTGTAGTTGAGCGATCTGATCTTGCCATTTTCTATCGTACGAGATCAATTGAATAATTGGCTTGAGATTATATCTCCGATGGGGCAAGATAAAAAGAAATCACAAACATCTTCGTCTCATCGTTTGTGATTCCACAATATCTAGTTTCGCTACCATATGATTTAGATTATTATGAGGTGATTGATAATACTAGGATGTTCTTCGGGAATATAAGACCGGTTTATCAATTAGTTCATGTTCACCTTGATTTATCAAAAGACGGAACAAAAAACTCTTGGGTATTTCTGTGGGAGACAGATTTATTCAATTCTATAGACTTTTCTGTGTGAGACAGATTTGTCTATCAAGTCTTCGACTTTGGGTCGTATCAACTCTTAGTTGTGGGTGAGATCAGCTAAGGGAATCAAGTGCGTAGTATCCTGCTGAGATCGGAGACGTAAGGAGCGCAACTGTACCTTGAATCAGTGTGAGATTGATTAGGGTTCAACTACAGTCCATACCGAAGTTAGTTTGTAGTAGGCTAGTGTCTGTAGTGGCTTAATACAATGTGTTGTTCAATCTGGACTAGGTCCCGGGGTTTTTCTGCATTTGCGGTTTCCTCGTTAACAAAATTTTTGGTGTTTGTGTTATTTCTATTTCGCATTATATTTTGTTATATAATTGAAATATCACAGGTTGTGCGTTGTATCGATCAATTGTGAATCCAACCTTTGGTTTTTGATTGGAAATTGATTGATCCTTGGATATTGGTCTTTGGTACCATCCAAGTTTATATCTCTTGTATTTAATCAAGACTCACAGATTTGCTTGAGTGATAATTAAATCAAGAGATAGAGATATAAAACTCTTTGATATACTTTTCTATTGATTGAGTCTAACTGTCTAGTTGATTCTCATAAAAGTATATTGGAGTTTGTCCATACAGAATGCTAATCGAAATATTGGGTGAGGTTGTTAGACCCCCGCTTTTTCAAATATAATATGCTAATATAAAGCTCATTGATAAGTATTGATATATTGTTCCTTGAAACTTTGATTTTAATAAGATTATCAAGTCTCTAATACTAGAGTTTCATGCATATAACTTCGCATATTATGTTTTTCAATCAGAATCGACTTGAAAGCTTACTATATATAAATGGAAACAAGTCAAGTCATTATTAGTAACCTCAATTGGAAGGATAATGTCTTCGTTGATGTCGATACGTCTTCGGATTCTTCAAGTCTTCAGATTAATACTTGTATGTCTCAACATTTCTGGACTTCCTAGTAAAACTAACGAAGTTGACTCTAGGAAATCAAGTGACTTACGATTTTTGATTCTAAAATATGACAACCAACCTTGACATATCAATGCTTGACGGGTTCAACCAAGCAGTTCTCTAAATATCTCTCTTTTATCAATTTTAGTGACAAAACTCTATTACATATGGAGAATACACAAATTAAAAGATAAATATATTACATTAGATAACTCCTCCTAAAGGAACGCTAGGTAGATATCAAGTCTGAACCTATTTTTTATTCCTCCTTTGTAGTATGAAATACTACACAATAAGATGATATGTTTCTCCTTCTTAGCTTCTACTTTAATCTTTTGTTAGATATATACTTTTCAGCACATACATCCTTTCTCAATGATTGTAAATCACCCGTCTATGCATACCCCCCCCCCCTTTTTGTCACAAAAATGACAAAGACATGAAAAAAATACGAGAGCAAATAAAAAGGATCTTACAAGTTCATAAGAACTCATACAACCTATAATAGTTAAGCACGATGGTCTAGCATACCATTTTAGATAAACAATACTAAAACTGAAACTACCTAAGTAATATTTTTTAGCACCTTATCAAGGAAACAATTGCCCGAAGCAATTTTCACTTTGATTTGATAAGTCAAGCTAAGATCATAATTAACTTGGTTACCTATTAGGATCCAATTATTCATACCTTATTTAGACAAAACAAAAATAGATTAGATAACTAGTTTTCTTATCAAGGAACCGATTAGACTTGAATAATCATACCTCGTTTTGATTAGACTAAACTAAGATCAAAACTAACTTAGTTTTTCTTATCATGATTAAATTGGACTAAAGCAATTGAACCTCCTGTTTAGTCAAGCAAAAACAAAAATCAAACTTGACTTAGTTTTTCTTAACCGGAACCAATTGAAGCATAACAACTGTACCGTGCTTATTCGTTAAGCAAAAGCAAGAATAAGCATTTAAATCAGCTTTTCTTAACATGAAAACGATTAACAAATAAATCGTTAGTCGTTACCTTATTCTTCGATATGAAAAACTAAGATCTGAAACGATCAATCTTTCATATCAGGAAAGATTATCAAAATAATTCTTCCCTTGGTTTCCATAACCACTCTCCCCATAAAGATATGATGTTTAAGCAACAATTCAAGATAGAACTCCCCCTCTGTGAAGAATAAAAATCAAGACAACCTTTACCAGAGAAAGGTCGACAAGGTCTTAGCTATTATGTGACAATGTAAAATGCTAAAACCGAAACTCATATGTATACTAAAGTATTTAGTTTATATTACATAAGCAAATATTAGTTGTTATATCATCACAACTTTCTTATAATTTTGGTGTAACAATCACGAAGATATGA
The DNA here is from genome assembly GCF_003573695.1 of Papaver somniferum. Lineage (NCBI taxonomy): Eukaryota > Viridiplantae > Streptophyta > Magnoliopsida > Ranunculales > Papaveraceae > Papaver > Papaver somniferum. The sequence goes on from NW_020622934.1 coordinate 10,763,171, forward strand.
TCCAAATATTGGCTATACTCAAAATCCATTAACCATAAGAAAGTGAGCCAATATATGATACTGAAACACTACGATTTATCCCACGAACTCAAGTGCAATACACTGTAAATATTCAACATAATATCAAGTATTTAAATTACCTCAATCTCGCAGGAAATGAAAATACAAAACCAACACAAAAAGAGTGAGGCCATTCTGAGTTCAGACGAAGAAGTTATGGGTAAAACAATTCAACACTCCTTCGTATGGACTTAGGGAACTATCCCGGGATCGATCATTAGGCTAGGTAGGTACCGATCCTAAGAATCCACACGCAAAAACAATTTTAGGTATAACTTTTGCATACGATGTCCGAATTCTGTGATTTTTGGCTCGTTTTAATCGTCGAAACAATAAATACACAAATATGACCTGTAGATATCAACACCATAAACTTGTAATTACCCTTTCTATCAAATGCTCAATTATTGATAGAGAAGATACGAGTAAATAAGAGAAATTTCTCCATGGAGATGTTAAATAGTCATATGATGATCAAGAGATCATGTACTTCATCATCTTCCATAAAATTGAGCACAAAGGTGAGCATGCACATTCCAACACAACTAAGTTGTGTTTAGTTGAGCCTCATCTTGTTCATCACAGGTGACTAAGACAAAACCATCATTCTCAACCTCTTGCTTTCTCTTGTTCGTTGATGTCGATACGTCTTCAGATTCTTTAAGTCTTCAGAGTAATACTTGTATGTCTCAACATTTCTAGACTTCATAGTCCAACCTAACGAAGTTGACTCTAGTAATCTAATCAAGCGACTTATGAGTTTAGATACTAAAATATGACAATCAACCTTGACATACCAACGGTTGGCGGGTTCGACGGATCAGTGCTCTAACAAGTACTGATATGTCAATGGGATTATCTTCTAGCTTTTGGAAGTTGAAAATTCCTTAATTAAAAGTATTGATTTTTCTGTGGAAGATTACTCATGATGCAATTCCTGGTAAAACAAGAATCTTTAAATATAGGAGTGACTCTGATCAACGTTGTGTTCTCTGCAATTTAAATCAGAAGGAAAATTTGGGTCACATGTTACTTTTTTTGTCATTTCTCTCAAGACATTTGGCTGGTGTTATTCCCGCAACAGTTTACGTCTATTATGCAACACTCTACTATCCTCTCTTGGATCAAAACTGGCAGAACATGGAATCTACTTTCTCTATACATAACACTCCTATTTCACTTCACTTAATAGCTTGCATTATGCATTTTATATGGTAACATAGATGCAGAGCTATTTTTAGCAACATATCATCAAATCACCATACTGTCATTCATCATGTAAAATCATATGTCTCATATCATCATTTAGATAATTATCCTCTTATACATAGAACCCCTATTAGATATAGATACAATCTAACTAGTACTTGGAAACCTCCTCCTCTACAGTTCCTGAAAATTAACATTGATGCTTCTTGAAATCATAAATATCTTTTAGCTGGAATTCGAATAATAAAAAGAAATTCTGCAGGAGCATATGTTATGGGAAGATCAACAGTAAAAAGAGCTTCCAGTGTACAACAAGCTGAGCATGGGAAATGTTGGAGGCTATGCAAACGACAACTATAATATGGTTGGTCTCATGTTATCTTTGAGACATGTAACATTGGTAATAGTACTTACTTACAACAACAGTCTACTCTTACTCGATGGCAGAATATGCCTCTTCTTAGAAAATGTGTTAATATAGGTAATATTAACCCGGTATGGTCCTGCATGTTTGTAATAAAGCTGCAGATTCCCTAGCTAAGGCAGATAGGAAATACAATATGTGTGAGGAATGGTGGATTCATCTACCTGACTTGTTAATTCCCTACATAAATATTTTTTGAGCAAAGAAGAAGGAGACTTATTAATAACAAACTCAGCGAAGTACAAAGGATAAAAAACCAAAGACCACCTACAAGCTAACTCTTGCTTTGTGATTCTAAGATTCTAGCAATGACATTATGAGGCTCTCATATTCAAGTTTGAAATCTGATGCTAGTTATAGCCAGTTTTGCTAGCTTATCAGCTGCAATGTTGCAAGATCTTTTTTGGAAAATAACTTGATAGAACACTAGACTTTGAAGGAATTTTTGGCAGTCAGAAATGATATTATGATCTTCCCACTTAAAACCTTCTACACTACTATTACAACACTGAATGACAGACCTATTATCCCCTTCTATAATTACTTTTTTGTGCTCCATATCTTTAACCCGCTGAAGAGCTTTGAGCAGAACCATTGATTCAGCTTGATTCACATCTCTGGATCTTGATGAGAAGGCCATTGTTGCCACGAATCTCCCTGCAGAATCACGAATTACTAAAGCAAACCCAGCATTAGTATTTTGAGAGGTGAAAGAAACATCTATGTTCATTTTTAACCAATTTGATGGGGGTTTTCTCCAAGTTTCAGAATGGTCTATGCAGTTATTGTTTTGGTTCTTCTTAATATGGCTCATGCAGTTCATGTATATGATATTCATGTAAGAAAAAAATCTTGTGCACAATGCTCCTAGGATGAGATGATTTATTTTCAAAGACTTTTTGGCATCTAGCTTTCCATATATTCCATAAGGTGCAAGCTGCAATATTTTCCAGATGCTTGTTTGAAGCTTCTAAAGAGTTTTCATCAGCAAACCATGAGATGATCCAGTCTTTGACAGAATTATGTTCTCTTTTTGAATGATGCAGGGCTGTGGAGATGCCAAACCAGATGGTATCAGAATAATGGCAGCTGCTGAGAAGATGAGTGGTTGTTTCCTTTTCTTGATTACGGTAAGTGCACATACTAGAGACTTCTTTCTTGAATCTGCTAACTCTCTTGTTAACTGGCAAAATGTCTTGGCAACATTTCCATAAGAATTGCTGAATTTTATAAGGGACTTCCATATGACATAATCTCAGCCATTGAGTTTCTTGAAGTGGGTTGTTTTGCTGATGAGAATCCTGAGGTTTTATCATTTCCCTGTACAAAGAATTAGTTGTGAAATTTCCACATCTTGTTAGAGACCATCTTAATTTGTCTTTGCCAGAGTTTGAGATTCTTATGTTTAAAATCTGCTGAACTTGATTATTATTAAAGTGGTTATTGAGTTTGTTGACATACCAACTTCTTGTTTCTTCAATGATAAACTCAGACACTTTCATGTGAATATTACCTTGATGTTGAGTTATGACAATTGCAATAGAATTCATTCCTTTTGTCTTGGGATACCATCTGTGTTTGAAAGCTTCTACATCTTTACCATCCCCAATTTCCCAAATATAGCGATCTTTAATTACTTGAAGGCCTGTCTGTATGCTTTGCCAAACCCAAGAACTTTTTTTTTGCAGTATTGTCTAGTAACAAATCTTTTCCTTTGAAGTATCTTGCTTCTAAGACTTTATACCAAATGGCTTGTTGTTCATGCAGAAGTCTCTATGCTAGTTTAGCTAGGAGAGTCAGATTCACAACTTTTAGATCTTTTAAACCAAGACCACCATATCTTTTTGGTTTGTTTACCTTCTTCCAAGATATATTGTTGCCTCTCTTAGCATCCTTTTTACTCAAAAATAGTTCCTTTGAATTCTTTCCATTCTTGTTATGGTTTTATCTGGGACTTCGAAGATACCCGTTTGATAGTTGGCCTTTGTACTCAGAGAAGCTTGAATTTGAGTAGTCCTGCCTCCTTGAGAAGTGAGTTTCCCTTGCTAAGTCTGCAACATACCTTTGCTAGCAGCTGCATCAAAGAACTTATATTTACTTCTAGGTGTTTGGAGAAGAGTTCCCAGGTATTTTTCTTTGTCATCCATTTTTTTTCATTTGAAGCATGTTTATAATTTCTTCACAGGTTTCTTTATTCAGATTTTTGTTGAAGAAAACACTTGATTTTTCTAGACCATTTGCCCAGATGAAGAAGTAAACTTGTATATGAGATTCTTAAGATTGTTTACTGATCTTCCGGTAGCTTTTGTAGAAAGGATGCAGTCATCTGCAAAAAGTAAGTGTGATATTGCTGGATCTGTTTTTGCTGGAATAAATGGTTCTATGATTTTCTCATTTGCTGCATTTGTAAGCAATCTGCTGAAACCTTCCATGTATTATATGAACAAGTATAAAGAAATTGAGTCACCTTGTCTTAATCCTCTTGATTGAGAGAAGAATTCTATAGGAGATCCATTGATAAGCATTGAGATCTTTGCAGTACTGATACAATGATTTATTAACTGACACCATTTTTGAGAGAAGCCTAGATGACTCATAATTTGAAGCAAGAAGTCCCACTCAATTCTATCAACGGCTTTGGCCATGTCCAGTTTGACACCTACAATTCCTTGAGAAGCTTTTGTTGTTTTCATGAACTGCATCATCTCATGAGCTATGATGACATTGTCTTGAATGTTTCTTCCAAGAACATAAGTTTCTTGCCATGGGGAGATGATCTTGTGAAGAATAGGTTTTAATCTGGTAGCTAGAATTTTTGTTATAAGTTTGTATGCGATGTTACACAAACTTATTGGCCTTAAATCAGTGGGTCTAGTGACTATTTCTTTCTTTGGAATTAGGACTTGAAAGGTTTCATTTATTTGGCTAGGAAAATGACCATGAATAAAGAATTCTTGAGCCATTTTAGTTACCTCCATCCCCACAGTACTCCATGTGTTTTGATAAAATCCAGCTTGATATCCATCAGGTCCTGGTGTTGCCCATACTCCATGCGTTTTGATAAAATCCAGCTTGATATCCATCAGGTCCTGGTGTTGCCCATGCTTGAATGCTCAAAATTGCTTCTTTATTTCTTCCTCAGTTGGTATTTTAGTTAAGCTTTGATTTTCTTCAACATTTATGCAAGGATGTACCAGCTGAAAAAATTTATGGGTTTAAAGTGTGAGTGGAAGTAGTGTATGTGCTGCTGAAGTGATTAATGAATTTCCTCCTTAGTTGAGACCCAGGTTCCTTGCTCATTTTGAATAGTATCAATGTGATTCCCCCTTCTCCTGAAATTAGCTTTGACGTGAAAGTATTTGTTGTTTCTGTCTTCTTTCTTTATTATGTTTTCTCTGGCCTGCTGATACTGTATAGCTGCTTTCTTGTCATACCAACTATTCAAATCTGCTTCTAGGGCTTTTATCTTGTCTCTGTTTTGAGCACTGCAGTTTTTCTCTTTTTGGAGCTGATTTTGAATTTTCTTCATTTCTATGTTGACATGACCAAAGACTTTATGATTCCATGTACTCAAAGCTTTTGTTGTGGCTTGCAACTTCTCTGTTACAGTAAAATCCTTATTCTCTGTTGAGTTCCAAGTATCTTCAATCACTTTCTTGCAGGTAGAATTTGTGAACCAGACTTGATAAAATCTTCTTATTTTTGGTTGCTGCTTAGAAGTAACTTGGGTTTGAAGAAGGATTGGTGCATGATCAGACCCATGAGGAAGAAGGTTATTTATAACTGAGTTTATATAGGAGAAGAACCAATCGTTGTTGGCCAAAGCTCTGTCTATTCTAGTTTTTACATTTTGGTGAGCATTTCTTTGATTTGACCATGTGAAAGGAGAGCCAGTAAAATGTATATCCCTTAAGCCATGAAGATATATTGTATCATGAACAATCTTGTAAGAGGGTAAAGGATTAGTGCTGAAACTTTGTTTTTATGAAGAATGGAGTGTAATGTTTAGATCTCCTAAAATGACCCAGGGGGATTTTATGTTTCTTCCTAGCTGCTGTAAAAACTGCCATTGAGCTTCTCTTTTTGTTTTCTGATGAGAACCATAAAGACATGATAACATCCAACTTCTATCTTGAAAATGAGAACACACAGTTAAATGCATCATATTACTAGAAGTATGAATAATCTTTACTCCTAATCCATCTTTCCGTAATAGAGCCAGACCTCCAGCCCTTCCTACAGTTTCCTGGCATCTTATATGAGGATATCCCAGATGGGCTAGAAAAGATTTCACTTTCTCTGGTTTATTTTCTGTTTCAGACAGAAAAATGATATCCGGATTGTAATTATAAATGCATTCATTCAGGTGTTGTCTAGTTCTCTTATTTCCTATTCCTTGTACATTCCATGCTAGTATCTTCATTTCATGAAGTTTTTCTTGACTACTTCTATTTTTAAGACAACTCTGTCTAATTAAAGTGCATGAACTATATGCAGCGAGATGAAGATAAAGATTAATTTTTAGATCAAAGTGTAAGGTTATTGAAGTAATACCTGATCATTCTGCCATCCTAGGTTGCCCTGCTGTTGATTGACATGATTGTCCCGATCTCCATGTTCATTGTTATACATTTGATTATAATAAGCTTCATAATCCTCCATGTTTTGGCTGCTTTCATGCTGCATCTGAGAGTCCTGATTATCATCTTGCTGAGCAAAGCTTGCCTGGAAAGAGCTTCCATTTTTATTCTTTTTAATTTCTCCTAGCATTTGAGCTCTTTGGAGCATTTGAAGAACCCTGAGATGTGAGTAGTTTCTCCAACTGCACGGTCTGGATTCTTCTCTCTTGGATAAATCAGAATGTATCAAATCTTTCCATGTAATACATGTTGCTTCTCTTGTTTAAAAAAAAGCACATGTTTTTCATGCCTGTTATTAATGTTCTTTTTTGTCAATTGAAGGGATGGAGTAATAACCAAAGTTACCAAACAAGTCCAAGTCTACCATCTGCTGCCCATTTAGCTTATTGATGTGTTTCCCGTGGCCAGTTAGTTCACTAAACTAAACGTCTAGCAGATGGCAAATCCCGTTATTCATTCACAATATACCAAGTGATGAAACCAAAGGATTAAGAAGATCAATAGATGATAAACACAATTACAGGAGAGTTTAATGCTCATTTTAGCTCAAAATATAGTTTATCGTATGAGATAACCCCAGATCCCCTTCAATCCTTTCTGTTTCAGTAATAAACAAACCCTTGCTAATGCTCCTCTTCTGTCAGATCCTTGGATAAGCAGAAAATAGCATGCCCCAAAACAAGGTTGAAAACTTTTCACGCAATTCCTCTGACAGGGTAAGCAAACAATGTTGAGCTTTTTCACAAGAGGCAGGGTTAAAAAAAGGAATATTAAAGATCCCGCTTCAGAGTTACATCGACAATCCCTATGGGGGATTTTGGTCTGTAGTGTTCATCTGTATCGACCTCTTCGATTTCCTAATTAACACATTAAAACAGGTTTTGGCAGAGTAAGCATATTGTAATCACCAGAATACTAAAGATCGGGTTAACAGGGAGAATATATCAAAAAGAAAGATAATGAAGTATTGATAAGTACCTGAACGACATCTTCTCCTTTCACGACTCGTCCGAATACAATAAGCTTTTCATTAAGATCTGGGATTGGCGCCGTTGTGATAAAAAGCTCAAATCCTTTATTATCATGTTTAAGCTTTGAAGTCCCAAGCATAAATGCCTCGTGCTTCAAACTGAACAAGCAACGCCATTAATTTATCAAAATAAAAAATGAAAGAGCCAAACAGAAGGTAATGAACGGTGACAAAGCGAAATTCATGTGGTACAAACCTTAGTTCACTGGGGTGCTTTCCACTCAGGGTCCAATCTTCAGCAGATCCAAGTGTCTGAGAATCCCCTCCTTGGATCACATAGTTTTTTATTACTCGGTGAAAAGCCATTCCTTTAAAGTGTCCCTTCTGACTGTGAAACCACTTGGTCAGATTCAATACATCAAAGAAGAACCTAACCATATCTCCAAACTGATTCTGGATATCAGTAATAAGGAATCCTAAAATGGTAAACATGCCACCACTGATAACCAGAACAATGAGCACCTAAGTTTAAGAGTGCACAGGACTGGATAAAATCTAAAAGACACAATTTCAGATGGCTACTGCACAAGTTTAGATGAGTTATGTTAGCTTCAGGTTTGCTGGGGCAAAAACTATGATTAGACGCTAGATATATTGTGAGAACGGTAAATAGTTATCTAGTAAATTAATACATCACAGCAACTGGCTCTATATCTGCTATACTATCTAGTCACTAAAAAATTTGCCAGAAGCTTCAACTTTTACCAACACATGAGATTAAAAAGAGGAAAAAAGAAACACTAGTCAAAATCCTCATGTTTGGTAGATACACTATATCTAAATTGTAGAGTTCATAGCACAAAAGAATAAGCTTTGTCAACTACAGGTTATCAAGAGAGAAAAAAGAGAAGAGGCTCTCAGAGTTAATGATCAGTAAGAACACCTACCATAGGTCAAGGAATCTGTCCACTATCTCAGGAGCAGAGTCCTTGTAAAGCTCCACCGTTATCAAACCTTTAGATGTGTTTAAAATCTGCGGAAAAAAACATAGATAGGTAATTCTTCAATAGAAGAAATCAGGAAAAGTTAAACAGACAAAGCATGTAAGCGAGTGAAAAGTCGGTCAAACGACTATGCTCATTTGCTGAATCCCTAAAAGACATGTAAACCATCCAAGTTAAACGAAAAACGAAAGCATTATCATAATGAGAAATAGAAGTGATTAACAAGACTCGATTACTTCTAAACAACTACATAGAGACAAGTGGGTGCATTATACCTAGTTGTTTTACTAATTCAATGTAAATTTGTTTGCGTTTTTGCAAATTTAGTGTTTTCTGTGGGCAAAATATGGGCAGCGAAGTACATTTTAAAAAGAAATTGTTATTTGACACCATCAAAGAAAGCCTCTGGCTCTGTCACTGGCAGAGACTGTCAAGTTCTTCTCTTCATGCTTCTAATCTCTTTTCATGTAACGTACACCTACCTCTATATTAACTATCATATACATACAACTATACTACTGAGACCGTAGAAACTTATTAGGCGCAAGCACACCATAATGTGCAAAAACAATGGACACTGTCAAGTTTTTCTCCTCATCACTTCTAATGCTCTTTTTTATGTGAATATAAACCTATACCCATTCAAGTTACGTATCACATACAACTATACTACTGAGACCATAGAAACTCATTAAACGCACCATAATGTGGAAAAACTTACAGCATAACCTGGAAGTTCATATTTCTTCAAGTCCTTTGAAAAAGCATCAACTCCCTGCAAAGACAAAGCTTTTGTTCAACGAAATATATCGCTTGAAGACAGAATAAAACAACGTCGACCACAGGCGTTTACTGAGAACAACATAAAATCATAGATCACTCTCCTTACCTCGTGATTCAATAAGCCGTTTTCTGCCTGCGATCTTGACCTACAATCAAATTCACCCTTACATTAAACACTCACTAAAGAAACCCAAACAATAAATACATCGACTTAATGATTATTTTTTTCCCATCAAATTAAAAAGCAATTTCATTTCAAAACCAAATTATAACTATTGAAGAAGAAATTTACGAACCTCTGAGACCAATGTCTGTAAGTAGCAACTAAAGATAAAACAATCAAAACAACGATCAAATTACACATAATAATAGTGGTAACACTGATCCTGGTTGGACCCTTTTTCTTTTTGCTTTGTAATAACAATGTTTGAGGTTTGATTTTCGCCATCAGAACAAATTCCTACACCGTGGAAACTTAGGGAGAAAAAAAAAACAAATAGAATTTCAGAAAACTATTTACGGAATTTCGGAGTCTAAGATTCTTATGATTTAAGTGATCTATGAGAAGGAAAATTGAAACCCTAGAAAATTGGATTGAATCTCGGATTGGTGCCCTAACTTTGTTGTATTCTAACTTTTGAAACTGACAGAGGAAGAACGAAAGAATCCAGATGGGGTTGATAGTTGTTGCAATTAATAGACGGTAGTTTCAGTCTACTAGAATAATATTCAAACACAGTCGCGTGAACACCACGAGACTAAACGACTTGTTGGTCGGCACTTGAAACCCACCCGAAGCATCTCCGATGCAGAAATTAACAATTAATCCAATTTTTAGTGGGCTTTGTACGTTCTAGTCCTGTCAACTAAAACCTCATACTAGTAAATCCAAATTTGCCAAATGTAGAACGAGTTAGTCATTTCCGGAACGATTTAGTCCAAAATGAATTTTTTAGATGACAAAAATAACCCTTACGTAAAATCCATAGTCGTTTGTTCATAGCTTATTTGTTTCTTCTCTCTTCTCGTTTCTGAAATGAATTAGGTTTTGTCAAGAGAAAACCTAAAAGCAAATCTCAACAAGTCCATGAAAACGTAAATCGATACAATCGCCATTTTCAAAACCAAAAAGTATCGATGCCTGAATCCGACATCATTATCTGTACTTGAAGAATTAGCTTGAAACTTTGTGGAAGAGAGAAGAAATCACCAACAAAAATTGCAACAAAAATGTTTAGGAACAACAATTACTGATAGAATTCCAATTTTTCTTTGTCTTCATCGTCGATTAGGTTTTCCGCTACTCCATCTTTGACTCATCATTTTATTGTGGACGAATTTGTCAGATGACGTATAAAGAAAAGTAAACGACGAGCATATCTTGTTGATACATTTGTTCTTGTAATTATTCCTTCGAATTTTGATTTTCTTTATATGATTTGTTATTTATTTTGTAGATTTTTAGGGTTTGATATTCAGTAGGCTTGGATACTTTAGTCCTTATGCAGAGGTTTGTGTTATTTGTGGTTAGTAAATTAGAGAAACAACGTTCTATAATTATTTTGGAGTAATGATTTACATGGACAAGGAATTGAGATTCAGTTGATGAAGAAGCTACACACAGGAATTCACGTCATTTTGAGGAAGGGAAGTGAGACGATGATGATAAGTTCGATTTCATGGATCTCTCTATATGGACATCACATCTTTCAGCAACACCGAACAAAAGGTCAGTTCAATTCCTAGCTAGTTCTTCTTGATTGAAATGTTAAGAAATTGTTGTTTTATTTATCATTTTTTTTTGATTTCGGTATTTGAGTATTAGAAATCTGGTTTTACCCCTAATTATTCTTTTTGATTGAAATGTTAAGATGTTTAGACATCAATTGAGAGGTCCAGCTAGCTTTTATAACCCTTGGTTGCTATATTTTTAGGTTTTGATTTTACGTACTTCTTATTTGTGTAATGCTAATAATCTGTGTTATCATTTGCTATGCAGTTAATCTGATATAAGCTCTCTAATGATACTATCAAGTCTGGAAATGCTAGTTCCTCTACAAACAGTGATGAAGAAGTGGGTTTATTTTCGTAAGAGCTCACACTCATGATGTCAGTGCCTTAGCGATAACAGTTCCTCCTAGTGACAGCAAAGGTTTACTCACCAATGCTCTGTGTTGAATAGGGTGAAACTTTACCGATATAAAAAAAAAATTGGTGAAACTTTGACTTCCTTAATTCTTTAAGATACGTCAGTTATGGTTCAGTAAGGGACTTCTTTTTCAACAGAGGAATTACCTGATATGTTTTCATGCTTGTGGACCTACCAAATTCACACTTTTTTCTTCTAGTATGGTACTTACATATCCAAGCACGGAGGCTCAAACAATGCCTATATAGAAATAGAGCATACATACTATCATTTCGAGATTAAGAGAGTTTCTCAAGGGATCCCTTAAAAGGTAACTGTCAATGTTTTAATTGGCAGTAATCTATGATTTATTGCAAGCAAAATTGACTTTTAGGTGGCATAGGAGAGTGGTAGAAATAGTTTTATTGTTACATAATTACTTTAATGATGACTCATTTACATGTCAGAAAAATCAATGATTGCGACATCCTTGACATTACGGTTTATGCTAGTTGGATAGTGTGCGCAGGACCACCATTCCGAGTTGATAGGAAGACTGGATAGATTTGTTAGATGAAGTGTTCAAATGGGATGTTGTAACTTAGCAAACTGGGATGTAAAACTCGCCTGAAAGTACAAATTGGGAGTTGGATTTATGGTACGTATCCCTTGGGAAATGAAAATTTAGCACAATGCCACTATATAACTATAACTTGGCCTTCTTTTCTTTCTTCAGATTATATGGATAAATCTTTATTGTGAACCTACAACTACTTCTGTTTAGGTTCCTTACTTGTATTTGGTCGTGGGAACTAATTGTTTATGGGTTTAACAATTATAGATGAAAAAAGCATTATGTTAGTTTTTGGCAGTCTGTTGTTTCTTTGTATCTCCACTTCTTTTTTTTTTTTTTGCTAATAAATGGCACATAATTATACGAAGCCAGATTCTTACACCTTTAACATTATCATTTCCTATTTTAGATGTCAACGTCTGCTGTATATGTGAACTTAGCTGTACGCCTGCTGAATATTAACGGGTATATTATTATACACATGTTGATTGTTATAGTGTACATAGTTGTACACATGCTGAATATCATGTGTACATCGTTGTACACTTTTTTTTATTGTTATCGTGTACATATTTGTACACATTAACGATGTTTGATCTTCTTGCTTTTCTTTTTTTACTACAGAAAGGCATATATAGCTGGTGTTGTTGGAATCAATCATTTTTATATATGCGATAAAGAATACTTTTATAGCAATGCATGGTTTTGCAGAGTTACGCCGGTTCAGCTTGTCAAGGGAATCACCATCATTTTTAAATTTACATCCTTGTGTCTGGTTTAATGAGTTTGACTACATATTTGGATTATCAGTGTAAATTTTATCTGACTCTTTAATATGTTGAATTGCATATGGGAAACATAATTATACATATGGAGACTGTTAATATGTACATAGTTGTACACCTAATGGTTGTGAATGTGTACATGCTAAACTATGATTTTAAGTTCTTGACGGTATTGTACAATGAATTATTCAATAAAACTGAACGAGTGACAAACGATTTATGTAAAGAAGGAGCACCAAATTTCTAGTGTTATTTGATTAAAAAATAATGGCGACTTGGACGTCAAAGATGTTTTGTTGGAAAAAGGAAGAAAATATGATTGACAGAAATAACAACATGAAGGCTTACATTACAAAGATTTATAAATAAAAGATAATGACAGATCACATGGATGCCTGATGCCTCAATTAAAGCAGCCACATTCGGATTTTAGGTAATCTCCTCTCGTGAACATTTTTGCTTTATTATTGTTCAGCCTATCCAAGATGAAATTTTGGGTATGCAATTATCTCATTAGGGATTACGAGTAGTATATATAATGAACTACTAATAGTGGCATGTTTAACACGAATTTCATGAGATTTATGAATGCAGGTCCTGACACTGTTAAAATAAGTTATAGATGTATGAAAATGAAGGTCTAACTTCTCTGAAGTTGCTCATCCATAGAGTGCATTCAAGCCAATTTGAGTTCTGAATCAGGTTTTAGATCTGTATATTTACATTTTCTAAATTGTTCTCGAAACAAATTAAACTTTGAGTGGATGGATGAAGAGGTAGTAGTTTCAAATCATAGTTTTATTGCAAGTAAATTGCTATGCATTCTCTATTTTACAAAAATCTGTTGTTTTCATGTACGTTAGGGTAAGTTAATGGGAGAAACTCTAAACAGTACCCCTGTTGGAAAAATTCCACGAGCATGCACGCAACAGGACCTTGGGAGTGTTAATATTGTTCATGAGCCAGGTACTTTTTAATCTTCTTTTATTGTGCTGGTTCTTTTTTTCCAATAGTGTTTTCTTGACTTTCAGCTTTGGTATGTTTTTGCTTTACTTTTATCAGTTTTCTTGGTATTGTTACCATGAAAATATTATAGCCTGGAACTGTTAAGGCTTTGGAAATCCTAACAGTAACAATCACTTAATGCATTTTATATCGTCGGATGATCCTGACATACTAGTCATGTTTCCACAAATGTAATAAAAATTCTAGGAGTGCCAGTAGCATAGGCCAAAGGCTTAGGAGATAATCATGGAAATTGCGCGTTTCATAATAACTAAAAACAGTGTGCCATACTTACATTAGTAGTATTGGTCTCCACCTCCTATTAATCAGGCTAAATTAAACTTTGATTGTTAATGTGTACATAGTTGTACACTTGTTTATTGTTAATGTGTACTTAGTTGTACACCTGTTGATTGATCTTATGTACGTAATTGTACACCAACTGATTATTAATATGCACATATGTAGCTTGTTAATGTGTACATATTTGTACACCCGTTGGTTGTTCACGAGTATATTTTTGTACACCTGTTTAATATCAATGTGTACATAGTTGTACTCCTGTTGAAATGTATACATAATTTTACACCTGTATACTGTTAATGTGTACATAGTTGTACACATGATGATTATTAATAGTTTTTCTTGTTCAAGTTTAATTTCTCATAAAGTATCGGATTACGTTAATATCGGCATTCGGTAGTAACATGTTGCTTCAATTTCAGAAATAGGGAACCAGGTATGCTTTCAACTGTTAGGACATTTTAACTCATTTTTTTGCGTACACATGGTTTCTTAGTATATGAACAATAATTTGGTCTCTTATATGAACATAAATTACATTTAAAAAGGTGATTGAATTGTTACCGTATCTTGCTTTTTCGTAAGTTTAATTACACCTGTTTCATTTCATCTCCATGTATGTTTGAGCTTGCCTGATAGTAAAATGTTGTAGAACAATTATTCTCAGTTCTTGTTGGTTGTTCTTGCCTGGAAAAGGATTCACTCTTTAACCAACATGTGTAGATAGTTGTACACATGTTTATTATTAATGTGTACATAGTTGTGCACATGTTGATGCTGATCATAGTTTTTGAATTATGAAGCCCTTGACCTGACTTACATTTGAAAATATACAATGAGGGTGACTTACGGGATGACATAACCTGAATCTTGTTTTGTATATGTTTCTTTTCGATGGAATTCACAAAGAACATCTTGACGACATGTATGTGACTGCAGTTTTCCTTTACTATCTGGTTTTTTATTATATGTACAAAGTGGTGCATATTCTTTTGTATTAATATTCGTATTTGGTTGCAGACGCCCAGGTGGTGATAAAATCTACAATGTTTTCAACAATCCACTTCCTACAGCTCTGAAGAAATTGAATTTTAATAAGCAACTCGCGATGGAGGACGTACGGATGATAATTACTGCAGATGGCTACCAATCACATCTTATTCCCCAGAACATATATATCGATGTCTTATTGAATCTTGGTTAATTGCTATTAGAGGTCATGCATAGTAGTTGCTTAACATAGGCAGTGAGAATATAGGCAGTGAAAACACAGTTGTACACACTATTATAAATTAACATTTTTAAAAAATGAAAATTATATAGACATATGGGTATTCTTTTTGTAGATCTTAGAAAGAGCTTTCCGAATATGTAAAGTTTGTGAATTTTGGACGAGTGGTTCGAAAGATAAATTGTTTTTTAATAATTTATATATTATTTAAAATTGCTGACATCATCATGAATCACTCTGGACTAAATTGTAAATATTTGGACTAAACTGTAAATAATAAGGATTATTAGTGTACTTTCCCATATTTTGGACTAATTTGTACCCAGTTGACTCGAGTTGGACTAAACCGTACTTTTGAATTATCTTTGGACTAGATTATTCAACACTACCAAATTTACCCTCCCTACCAATTCTAATACTTCTTCATTTGTAAAAACGAAAATCGACAAACCAAATCTCACAACCACCATCTTCATCGTCGCCATCGCCTCCACTCCAGCACCACCTCTAATTTCTTCACCACCTCCACCAATCCCTCGACCATTTCCATACCTCCTCTTATACTTCCATCAAATCCACCACAAGCAGCAGCACCACCACCTCCTAAACGATCACTTATATCGATTTTTACCTGATTCAACCTCAAAACTCAAATCTAGTGATGAACCAACGAGTAATTAATCTCCGAAACCTAATCCCGGGCTTCAGAAACCTCAGATTTACTTCGATTTTGCAACTGGATTGTACATGATTGCATTTTCAAACCCTAATTTTGGATTCATTTTTCTTCAGGTCGATATTTCATTCATGTAATTGATTATCTTATGCTTCAATTCGTTATTTTTCACTTCCGTTGAATCCTTAAGTTGGTAATAAACTGTTTTGTTTACTTATCTTCATTATGGTGATGTGTGGTGGTGGGACAGTAGCATGTGTGGCGGTGGTGGGTGGATGGTGCTGTGTTTGTGGTAGTGGTAAATGGGTGAGTTGTTTCCATGTTTGATTTTAATTGGTGATGGAGAGGTGGAATGCAGTGGTAGTGGTAACTGGCAGAGTGGGAATACAAAGAGGAGGATATAAAGTTTGGTTGCAGTGGGAAAACAACTGTGATGATTAAATTATGCAGCTAAAGAGGGTAACTCAGAGAAGAGATAGGTCGCCAATATATAGAATATCCTTGTGAGTTGGTGTTTAGTAGTCTCATGCAATAGATGTAACTTGTCTTAATGATAAGAAATTGCTACATTTGATTTACTGAATTTGCGACTCACATTTGCCGTTTTATGTAGGTATCTAATTGTTTAAGGTTTCTAGTTTGGAGTTTTATCATTGGTTTCAAGGTTTCTACTTTGGAGTTTTATCACTTGTTTCGTACGAATTGATGGTGTTTATAGGTTGAGTTGTTAATTAAGTAGTGGCTAAATCGGCCTAGTCGTCATTTTGGTTGTGAATTTGTGCAATGGTATGGCATCTTACTTTTGTTATCTACTGCAAATTTTGAATTAGGAAGCTGATTATGGTTTATGAACGGTCAACGGTGGTTGTGGAGATTTCACCCTGCTGCGCAAAATGAAGGGTATACATTCTGGTAAGTCTTTACATATATGTTTTTAAAGTGTTGGAATAGTTTTCATTTAACTTGATAAGTCTTTACATATTAGTGTTCTTGATACGAATGGAACTTCTAATCAAGCAGATTTTACAGTAATCTTTTCTTTACCACACATATCTACTAGCTTATTAGTATATTAAATTACTTGAAATTGATGTTCCATTTAATTAATTCTCTGAAGCTAGAGTTCTTGAACATGTTACTGTCTTGTTTCAACAAATTGATGGTCGTCAAGTTAGTATAACACACTCGTCAAGTTTATTTGTTACTCTCTGTAACCTTTGTTTGTTTTTTTCTCTTATTTTTCATTTTTGGTTGTAATTATACTTTGTTTGTGTACTAGGATGGACTTCCAGCAGGTTTAATGGTAGTGGTAAGGTATATGAAGTTGGAGTTTATAAAAGTTGTTAGGATGGTTGTCTTAAATATTTCTACCTTGATGTTGAATTTTGTCATGATGTTCTAGGTGGCTGGGTTTATTGGTTGGGATCAACTTTGGTTGTTGGCACTAAATTTTGGGATCAATTTCGGTTGTTGACACTAGATTTTGGGATCAACTTCGGTTGTTGATGCTATATTATTTATTTTTGATGATTTTTTGATTTTTGTTTTGGGGTTCAATTTCGGTTGTTGACACTGGATTTTGGGATCAACTTCGGTTGTTGATGCCATACTATTTTTTTCTTTCTTATTTTATGATTTTTGGTTTGGGGATCAACGTCGGTTGTTGACATCAGATTTTGGGATCAACTTTGGTTGTTGACGTCATATTATTTTTTTCTTTCTTATTTTCTGTTTTTTTTTGATCAACTTAGGTTGTTGACACCACCGCCGGCGGGCGTTGATGGACTGGTGGTGGGTGGCGGCATTAGTGATAATGGTGGCTGGAGATGGTGGACCAGTGGTGGACAACGCCATTAGTGATAATGGTGGCGGGTGGTGGTGGCGGGCGGTGGTGGCTTGGTGGAAGGTGGTGGACTGACGTTGGTGGTGGTGGCGGTGGAAAACTGGTGGTGGACTGGTGGTGGTGGTGGTGGTGTGGTAGTGGAGTATTAGTGGTGGTGGCGGTTGGTAGGTGGTGGTCGTCGAGCAGTGGTTGTGAGGTGGTAGTTGAATGCTGGTGGTGCTAGTGGTGGGGGAATGGTGGTGGTGGAGGCGGCGACAGTAAAGTGGTAGATAAATTTTTTTTGTTGTATTTTGAAATAAAGAAATATATAGTATGAACGAGGGTATTAATGTAATCTATTTTTTAATGGATAAGGTTTTAAAATGATAGGGGTATATTTATTGTTGTATAAGGGTATATTTGTTGGGTGTCAAAACTAAGGGTATTTAATTAATATATACCCACCATTCAATATGAAAAATGTTTTTTTTTTTTTTTTGTAAGTTAAAATGCATAGAAGAAAACTAACTTTGGGAGTTAGAAACCCTTACATCTAAATGAGTAGAGACATCCAATGCTGGGCCGATAGAATCAACCCTAACATTTGATTTATCTACTTCCAAAGCTCTTAATATAATCTGGAATTTGCTTTCTCCATTTAAGGAAAGAGCTAAAGTGTTTGGTCATTAAGTCAGCTACAGTATTAGCTGATCGAGGTACAAAATGAAACCCAAAAAGTTATTACAGGACTTTAATTCATTGACAGCTTCATCTAAAATAGGAATGTTTTTCCATTCTAACAAGGATTCCTTTCCATTAAGGTAATAAAAAAGGTTCTTGCAATCCTAATGCTTCCGCTTCTTCAGGAGTAGCGGCTGTGAGAGCTCCAGCTCTTCCTTGTTCAAGTATTCCTGCATAATTTCTAAGAATTAAAGAGAAACCTGCTGGCAAGTTAGCTGATATCCATGCTGCATCTGTGTTTATTTTCAACTGGGATTTCTCAAGGGGGTGTCCAATTAATATTTTTGTTTCCATTCATCATCACTTGTGTCAGTAGGGGATGGTCTTTGTACCAAAATTCTAAGTGTCGTTTGATATCTGTACTTAATTGAGCATTGGTCTGATGTTTATTCTCAAACACTAAGTTACATCTCTCCTTCCATATGAACCAGGCTTTTGTCAAAGCAAGTTCCACAGGTATTATGGTATTCTGTTTACCTAACCATTCTTTACAGATGTCCAGAAAAGTTACATAACTATTGAACTGAAATTGAATTGGGTGGGGTTCTGAAGCCCATACCTCTTTGGCAAAGGGACAGAAGAATAACATATGTTCAATTGATTCTACATCATTACATTCTAAAGGGCAATTAGGATGAATGTCTTCCATAAATTTTGCTAGTTTCAGGCTGGTTGCCAAAGCATCCTGTAAGCATTTCCAAGCAAAGATCTTTATCCTTTGAGAAACTCTTAAGTTCCACAAAGAATCAGGCTGACCTACATTGTAGTGATTTTTTAGTTTTTTCAGTGAGTTTGTTGTACATTGACTTAACTGTAAATTTCCCTGTTTTTGTAAGTAGCCATCTAAGGGTATCAGATTTGCCTATTGCTATCCTAATATCTTTTATTTTGTTGGCAATAGACAAGGGAAATATAGTCAATGGTAAGGAGTAATTCCACTTTTTAGTAGAGGGATCTATCAGATCCTTCACAAGTGTTAGATTGGAGTTAGTGGTTGTTTTCAGGCTAGTAAGATTGAACTCTAGGTTTGGGATCCAGTTATCATCCCAAATATTTATGGAGTTTCCATCTCCTATTTCCCATATACTGTTTTGTTCCACTAGCAGAATTCCTTTGCTAATGCATTTCCAAATCCAGGAACTGGTATTAGGGATTTTTTCTTTGAAAACAGAGGATTTTCTAAAGTATCTGGGTTTCAACTGTGATACTTAAAGGGCTTTGGGTTCATTTAAGAGTCTTCATGCTAGCTTGACAATCATTGCTAAGTTGAATTTTCTGGCATTTCTAAATCCTAATCCTCCTTTATTTCTGGGTTTACATAGGCAAGAATAGGATATAGGGTAGTAGCCTTTGTAGTTTGTTTCCTTACCCCACCAAAAATCTCTTTGGAGAGCATCAATCTTATTTGTGATTTTCTTAGGCAGAATAAAACAACTCATTTGATAGCTAGCCATACTGGCTAGAGAAGCTTTGTTAAGCACCATTTTACTAGCTTGATTCAAAGTTTTTCCCATCCATCTTTGTATTTTTTGTTCCATCTTTTCCACAATGGAATCAAAGAGCTGGATTTTGACCCTACTTATGTTTAGGGGGGGGGGGGTTCCTAGGTAGGTATCTTTAGGGTCTATTTTCTTTATCTTAAGAAGTTTACATATCATGCTTAGGCTGCACTTTCCTACTAAAGAATACCCCATATTTATCAAAATTTATCAATTTTCCTGAAGCTATACTGAAGGATTCTATAAGTTTTAGAATGTTATGGCTTTCCCTAAGATCAGGCCTAATAAAAAGAAGACAATCATCAACAAAAAACAGGTGAGAAATAAGACTATTTTTTGGGGTAATTTTAACTCCATTAATTATTTTTTCTTCTTCTCCAGAGAGGAGAAGCCTGGAAAAAATTTCCATGCAAATGATGAATAGATAAGGAGAAAGTGGGTCTCCTTGTCTAAGGCCTCTTGTTGGTTTGAAAAAATCCCCAGGACTACCATTCAGTAGGACTGCAATACTAGATGTAGAAATGCATCGATAGATTAAGTTACAAAAGTTGGTGTCAAAACCAAAAGCTTTCATAGCTTTGATAAGGAAATGCCAGACCACTCTATCAAAAGCCTTGGACATATCTATTTGGATCCCCATTCCAACATGTTTCACCTTCTTCTTCTTGAAAGAGTGGATTATTTCTTGAGCTATAATTATATTGTCTGAAATTTGTCTTTTAGAGAGGAAAGCAGCTTGAAATGGGGAAATGAAGCTATTAACGAGGGGTTTGATTCTATTAGCTAGGATCTTTGTTATGATTTTGTATATTTTATTGTAAAGTCCTATGGGTTTAAATCCACTAGGGTCTTTAGGGTGTCACTTTTAGGGATAAGAAACAAAATTTTTTTGTTGAAATCAGGATGTAGGCAACCTGAGGAGAAGAAATGTTGAACAGTGGAAATAACTTGTACTCCTACTGTTTCCCAGTTTTGTCTAAAGAAACTAGCTAGAAAACCATCTGAACCTGGTGATTTATTTGGTTTGATTTGTTTCACAACTGACCAAATTTCATCTCCAGAAGGAATAGAGTTAAGAAGAACATTATCTCCAAGGGAAATACAGGGATGTATACTCTCAAAGAGATCAGTGTTAGACACTGCTAGAGGTGGAGGGGCAGTAAATATATTAGAAAAGTAGTCAGACAGAGTAACTTGAATTTCAGGTGTTTTGGAAGTTACTTCATTGTTGCTCTTTCTAATGCATTCAATGTTATTCCATTTCCTTCTTTTCATAGTTTTGGTATGAAAATATTTAGTGTTTCTTTCTCCTAGGTGAACTATATTATCTCTATATTGTTGTTTGGCTATTGCTTCTTGGGTTGCGTAAAGCTGTTCTAGGAGAGTAAGTTTTTCCTTAATCTTTTATTCCTTTTTATAAACATGCAAGGAGGTATTTAATGTTTCTATTTGTGCTAACACCTTTTTGATTTGCTTAGCAGGCAGACCAAAAATATTTCTCTTCCAATAGTCTAGGTTGTTCTGAAGGGTTGTGAGGTTTTGTGCTAAAGTTTCAGGAGGAGAAACTCTAATAACATGATTCCAGGATTCTTGAATTGTTTGTACACATGAGGATTCCTTATGTCATGTGCCATAATACTTGAAAGTATGAGTTACTTTGACAGCTAATATGTCCAGAGTTAGAGCAATTGGGCAGTGATCAGATCCAGCTGCCACTAAGTGTGTTACTTCATAGTTTGGAAATTGAGCACTCCACTCTGTATTGGTCACTGCTCTATCTAGTCTTTCTTGGATGTTTTCTATTCCAGTTCTATGATTATTCCAAGTATAGTCACATCCTTTGAATCCAATATCTAAAAGACAAGCATTGTTTAAAATGTCTTGAAAATAAGTACTTTCAGACTAGTTGAAAAATAATCCTCCACATTTGTCTTCTTGGATGAATATCATATTAAGGTCCCCTAGTAAGACCCAAGGCATTGGATTCTTATCTACTTGTTCTGCTATATCAATGAGAAAATCCCAAGCAATCTTTCTGTTGTTGGGATAATGGCTTCCATAGAAGCAAGTAAGAAGCCATTTCTTAGAAGCCGAGTTAGTTTGCACTAGAATATTAATCATATTTAAATTCCACTGCACTATTTCAAAGTAGAAACCATAAACCCATGCTAAGGCTAAACCCCCAGCTTGTCCTATTGGATTTATTATGTGAGTATTAGGGAAATCTTTTAGGATTTTCTTCACTAGATGTCTTTGATTTTTAGTTTCGGATAAGAACAAAATTTCAGGTTTTTCTCTAGAGATTAACTGATTAAGATGATTTTGTGTAAATGGATTGCCGCAACCTTGGACATTCCATGCTATAATTTTCATGTTTGGTTCTTAGACTGAGAAATGGCTGCTAATTCTACAATGTCAGAAGGCCTACAGTTCTTGTCAGTTAAATTCAACTAGTACAAAGTAAATCACATCAATAAGTAAACTAGGCAATTAAAAGAATTTATCAAGGCAGGCAAACTAATTAGAGAAATAATGAGCAACGGTAAGATAATTGAGTAGAACGGGGATTTAGGGGTACCTGGGATTCGACCTTTTGCGCTGATGGGGAGTCCAAATTAAAGGGTATTGGTACAATGTTATCTTCATCCTGCTTCTGCTCCTTCAAATTGAAGCCATATTGATCTAAGAGAAGAGGTTCATCCGAATTCGAAACCAAGATATGCAAACCCTCAGAAGAAGATGAGGAAAGGAATTCAGGGATAGCAATATTGAAAGCCGACTTAGGCTGGGTTCTAGGATATGCAATAGATGAATGAGATGAATGCATGACATGATTGGTAAGACTAACATATGATTCTTTAATTGAAATAGAGCCAGACCCCACAGATGCAGGAGAAGTTAGGTTTTCTTGAGCATCCTCGAAGGAAGAAGAATTGAACGATAATATTCTAATGACTAAACCAGGAGCCTGGATAGGACTAGCATGAATTGGAATGTTATGATCTTGTTCTTGGCTAGGAATCGGTTCCAACTCAAAAGGTTCCATATTGCTGATGACACGCCTAGTTTCCGAGTTGCCCAATTCGATCGATCTGGACTGAGAACCATGCAAGGGGATGAAATTTTCAGGGACATTGAAGGGGAAAGTACGTTTTCCTAAAATTGAGGACGATGCAAGAGGCATATATTCATCGTAAATCACTGGTCCTAGTACTTCGTAATCTCTATTGTCTTCCGATGAAGCTACAACTTGAGTTGCATGCATCGTATACTCCTCTCTAAACAACTCAGCAAGTGTTTCCCTATTACCAGGAATTTCCAAGAATTTTACAGATTCCATACTCCCATGGACATCTGTATTCTCAGTAAGGTTCCAAATTTGAATGCTAGTGTTATCTAACCAAAAAAGATTATCATCAGGAGAAGGAGAGTGTTGGGTGACATC
Source organism: Papaver somniferum (assembly GCF_003573695.1). Taxonomy (NCBI): domain Eukaryota; kingdom Viridiplantae; phylum Streptophyta; class Magnoliopsida; order Ranunculales; family Papaveraceae; genus Papaver; species Papaver somniferum. Next base: position 10,786,470 of record NW_020622934.1, read on the forward strand.
ATAAATGTATTCTAAGGGACTTTGTTGACGGATAGCGCAGTTGCTAGCCTTATGACCAAGACGAGAGAAGAAAGAACAGAACTTGGATGGGAGATTGTGATACGTGAAGATGAGTTCCCTTACTGGATAATTATCTACCTTAACTAGCAGCTTTAGGACTAAAGGCTTCTTAATGTTAACCCAAACTAACACTCTTGGTAAGCAATCAAAGCTTCCTATATCATTGCGCACTTGACTAACAACCCCTACTCTGCGTGTAATTAACCCTAGACATTCTCCTATCATGTGCTCATGTCTACAATGAGAAATGCTAGCCCACAGAGGAATTTCTTTAACTGCCTCTGTAGTTATTCTCATACCTGGAGTTGCAGTAGTTGCAGAGAGCACATTACCAAAAGGATACAAGGCCCATTCAATGCTATCCATTTCAGGTCTTCCGGTGCACGAAAAGTGATAATGAATAGGTTAGGATCAGTTTCCCTTATCTGAAAACCAATATTCAGTCCCCATAAATGACGAATAACTCCTCGAATATCTTCCACTAAATAGAACTCAGTCGAGAAGATTCTAGCCAAAATAATGTTCTCTTTAATCCCATAGTATCTCATTAATGCAGGAGTAACATGAAGGATACCAACATTAGTATAGTTGGCATATCTCTGAGCAACAAACAATCCACTAAGATGCTTGTATAAATCATAACTACTCATTATGAATGTAGGTGAGTTATGAATGCATGCACTAAAGAAGAAAAAAAGAGCAATCGAAAAGAGAAGGAAAAGAAGAATGTTCTGTTAAGCAGAACAACCCCATAATATAACAATGCAGTTTCTCAATTAATTAACCTTAAAAAAATCGAAAGATATTTTTTAGATAAAAAACCTCGTCCAATAGAAACTCGACAACCAAAAGGGTGTGAGTCAAAAAAGATAGCTAAAGAAAGCAATAAATGTCTAAGAAAGATAAAGGGAGCAGTCCAACAATGTCAGTGATAAGTCTATAAGCAAACTATCAGCCGCAGAAATTTAATGTTAATTACAGGAAGAGAAAAAGCAATGTCGCCAGCAACTAGGCAACAAAATTAATATTAGGCTAGGCTAATAAGATGAATCAGAAAATTAATGAGAAAGGATGGATGAATGAAACTAGACTGGAGGTGGTTAAACCAAAGACTCAAATCCATGATCGAAGATTAAATTCAAAGATATAGATGCTTTAATAATAATTCATGCAATACTGCCAACTTCAAGGACCAATAGACATGCAAAACTGACCATACATTAAACACTAGAAGATTAGACGTCTGAGAGGCTTAAGAAAACGTAAAGGTATTAAGAAAACATTAATGATGAAGGATTCCAAGAGATGAAACCTAGTATAAGAACCCAATTCTCGTACGGCCAAGAATAGAGAAACCAGGAAGGAGAGAAAATCAGAAAAAGGAGAAAGATCATGGCTTGTAATCACTTTAGGATTCCAATTGGTGTTCAAATCTCTTCCAATACGTTGCAATGAGGGCCAGCTTCATCAGATTCAATATTACCGTTGCACTGTATGCAATCGGGAAACATTTATGTATCCTGCTTAAGCAAAGAGGTTGTCTTTATGTAACCTGAGCCCGGAAAAAAAGCAAGATTGTGAGTACCAGCTATTAAGGATTTACACAGTAGACTTTCTACCGGTGTTCCAGTCACTGCTAACTATTTTCTGACTGAATATCCACCGGGAATGGACTATGCGTACGTCCATGAAAGGTCAGCTATTTATCAACAAGAGAGGGCTGGCGGAATAATAGAGATAGAGGACTCAGATGAAGAAGAATAGAAAGACCTAGAGAGAAAGAAGAGATCGAATGATTAGAACATCTCAGAAAGTTGTTGGTTGTTATTTTACTATGTTTGTTGCTATGTTTTAATACAGAATTAAGTCTAATTTATGAATGAATCCATCAATAGTTTCCTATTATTTGCAAGCTAGAATTCATTGAAGAGATAATTTAAATTACTAACAGAGAAGATTCTCAAGAAGGGAGAAAGCTAAGTAAATAACACTCAAATAAAGGTGAAAAAACTTGCATCATATCTAAGAAATTAAGCTTCTAACAAATCCAAAAGTATCCGTCAAAAATCTAAAGAGGGTTAGATATGAACAACTGTAAAATGAAAATGAATCGAATTCTGTATGCCAATGATGCATGATCCCTAATATATGATGCAGTATGCAAGATGAATGAATGCAGCAGATATTATGATTCCTATCCGGTAGGGTCGAGCTCTAAAGGAAGGGGAAAGATCAATCGAAGAAAGGAAGCGGGTGAAGATTCGAAACATTGTTTGTACCCCTTATTTGAACCCCATCTGGCATTGAGTCAAATCCCAGACATGGGAGATTATTCAAGCATCATCGGAGAATAAAGTAATGGAGAATTTTGAAGAACCGAGAGATGGCAGAAAATAGCCATTGAGAGGAGAGGAGAGGAGAGGAGAGAGGATGAGCCTGTGATGAAATGTTCGTAAATTAAAACCATATGAAAAATGTTTATATTATTGTAAATAATCTTCGATTATTTGGAAATTTAAGATAAATGGAGCAATCAAATCTTATTATTACCAAAATTTGTTATTATCCTATTAACAAACTCATATGCCTATCGAAACTTGGACTAACCCGAAGAACATAATTTGGGCGGACTTGGGCAGTACCTTCATGGGTACCACAGGTTCGATGGGAAATCTGGACAAGAGATTCTTAGCTCGGGTCTGCTTCGGTCAAGCCTTCTAACCCGCCCAACCAACCCAAGTCCCACTCCTACTCCTAGTTGAGATCTCCCTCAAGAGCAAAAAGACGTCTCCTAGTTAAGATCATGAAAATTCTATTCTGATGAGCAAGTGATTGGTACATAACATGGGACTTTGCGATGAGCAAGTGATTGGTACATAACATGGGACTTTGCGATTATTATGCAGTCCGAATGAGGCTGTACTATCCTACTAGTACAGAAATTGCACCCATAAGTTCTCCAGACTGGTTCTAGTCCACAACAACAAACACAAGATCAAAATGTAACATGGGACTTTGCGATTATTATGCAGTCCGAATGAGGCTGTACTATCCTACTAGTACAGAAATTGCACCCATAAGTTTTCCAGACTGGTTCTAGTCCACAACAACAAACACAAGATCAAAATGTAGGATATTAGTAAATGAATTCGGAAAAAAAAAAGTGTCTAGGATTCCCAACATATTAAACACCCAAGGGGAAAAAAAGAAGCTTGGGGCATTTCGAGAATCGAACTCGGGACCTCTCGCACCCAAAGCGAGAATCATACCACTGGACAAAATGCCTAGATGACATGATAAACAAAGCTGAAACAATATAAATGGAATTGGAGGCCATCCTGATAATACCCTGTATACCTGGTGAGTTACATGATAACAAGGTCTGTTTGTTTGTTTAAAATAGTGTTCCCAGTTTTTTATATAGTTATTCAAAGCCAAAGTAGCTGATTCTGCAGCTCAAGTGTACAAGAAAACAACACAGATCCATATACCTTAAGAACTGAAAATGATAAACTTGTGGCATTCACATCCTATAGATGAAAGTTCATGTCTTAGCTGATTAGTCATCTAAGGATCATCAGGGAAAACGCCATGGATCACATCCAACATCTTGTATCTGCAGAATTGTCCATAGCTGATAATTTGCTAAACTTCATCTACAACAGTTCATATGTACAGTGGACTCTTTGACGAGTTGAATGACCCTAAAATGGTAGACAAGCTCCAAAACTATTTTGGGATGAGACAAATCATGTTTTATTGTTAATGGCTGCCAAGGCTTAGGGCATTCCTGAAAACGAAATCGAGACATCTTAAACCCACAACGACAATCATACCACTAGATCAAATGGCCACCTGTTATACAGAATAGGATTCTATGCTATAATTAACACCAAATGTCAGCTGATCTTACCATACATAATTAAGTAGGCATTGTTGACGATACCCAAGTCAAGCAAACAATATGTCTAAGTTCGTTGTACTCTCAAGTGTATATAGTATTACACCTTAATATGTTACATTACATGATCATACATTACTACTAAGCAAACACCTCCAACTTTTTATAGGTCTTGCAAAACTATATGGTGAACTAAAAGATTTTGGGCTACAACGTTGGTCATGCATACCGCATGTCTGCATCACATGACCTACTATGCGGCTACAAATTTTAAAAACAGTTAGTAAACACGTAATGCATGTGAAGCTGCAACATGTCCATGGCTACATAGCCCGAACACACTTATTCATTTTACAACAGCCGAAATAAGAAAATCTAATCGCAATCTTGCAAATTCATTGTGACAATACTTACGTTAAGACTAGGAATCCAAGTTGTCTATATAATTTTATGCATGAATCTGAACCAGCTCTCTGATAATTCAAAATGGAATGGAACCAGCTCTCTGATAATTTAGCTAATACAGTGTCACCAGGGATAGAATTCCGTCATGGACTCCTCATAGCCGCTCACATTGTTAGCATCTTGAGAAGGGATACAATTCTGTTCTACTGTTCACAAAGTAGTTGATATTGAGAATGTGAACGATCTATGCCGTTGGCGGTCTTTCAGTTACAATGAAAATGCAGATGGTGTTAAAGGTGGTGCAAGAGTGACGATACCCAAGTCAAGCAAACAATATGTCTAAGTTCATTGTACTCTCAAGTGTATATAGTATTACACCTTAATATGTTTCATTACATGATCTTACATTACTACTAAGAAAAACATATCAACATGTCTGCAAACACCTCCAACTTTTGATAGGTCTTGCAAAACTATATGGTGAACTAAATGATTTTAAGCTATAATGTTAGTCATGTATACTGCATCACCTGACCTACTATGCAGCTACAAATTTGAAAAACAGTTAGTAAACACTTAATGCATGTGAAGCTGCAACATATCCATGGCTGCATAACCCGAACACACTTATTCATTTTACAACATCCAAATAAGAAAATCTAATCGCAATGTCACAAATTCATTTTGACAATACTTAAGACTAGGAATCCAATTTGTCTATATATTTTATGCATGAATCTGAACCAGCTCTCTGATAATTCAAAATGGAATGCACCCCAGCTTCTTCCGTTTTTGTTGTCCTACTAGGATATGACCCGTGCCGTAATAAGTGGATAGATGAACTTTCTATCACCGAAAAGAATAACTTAGATTTTATATTTTTTGTTGTTGACATACGGTGCTTGCTTAGAAGGGCATGCTCTTACAAAAGTAAAACCTACCCTACCAATAAGTTTCGAATTCTCTCTTTCTGCCCGGACATCAATTTTATCACGTCATCCAATTTTTATTCATTGGATGATTTGCATGTACCTCCACTGACATGAACAAACAAATCCAACAAACGGGAAATGTATTCCCTCGCTAACTTAAACAGTCATACTGGAGTTTGTGACTTAATCTAGAATAGCAACACTTTGTATGCATGTACTTTAGCCTTATTAACACGCATGGCTAGAATGAACTTGATGTCCTGAAACAAATTTTTTTAAGCCTCTTTTGGTTGAGCCCATCCAGCTAACCATCACATATGACCCTTAATGACAAATGAAAAAAATCCATCTCCATAACTCAACTAATAACCAACTTAATCATACCATAGTCCACATAGAAACCACAAAGTGAGTCTCAATCCGCGGAGAGCCAGCTTGATATTTCGTTTAGATCTCGATAAAAAGAAAATGATTTTTCCTCACCAAGCTTTGACTTAGATTTCTTAGCTTTGATCAGGAGAGAAGTGACAGTACAGATTGAAACTCGCATAAATTCACCTCCTTCTCTACCTGACATAATAGGATTAACATGATTTATCAACACACAACTCTTGAAAAGCCTCTGCGAGAAAAATTTTATACAGTTCTTCAAAACAGGAGAAACTCCAAAACGTTCTTCTTATTCATGTGATCATAAGATTGCATAGAGAGAAGGAAATCATCTCTTTGTAAACGGTTAAACATGGCACCCATGAATGAATATCCATCACCTGCGGAATGATGAACCTTGAACACAGTTGTCGCAGCTCAATTACTTGTAGGGTACTAAATTTTTTTAATTCATCCCATAATGGTGTACTCCTTTTCAGTTCCGACCTGCGAAATAATTTGCAGCTGTAAGTTGAGTTTTTCATTGGATTTCGGTACGTCATAAAAAAAAAGAAATAGAAATACAGGTAAAAGGTCTTCATTACGTGACAAAGCCATCCTCAGTTTATGGATGTGTTTAATGTAAAAATCTGTTCTCACAATGTTAAAGCTTAACTGTATGTATGTTATACTTTTTTTTCTTGCCAAAACAATATGGGAAATTTTACTACAGTTATTTCATCGAGCAAATTGTGGATGAATTAGTGGTACACTATATCATGAAAGCCCCATAATAACTTCTCTCTATCACTTCTATCTGATCTCAGAATATAAACTATATAGATCACAACAGAATCCATTAAATGAATCCCTTCCCTAAATTGCATGGGTTTGTTTGAGGATTTCAAGAAATCAATATCATTGGTGCTAATACGTTTGTAGCGTCCGATATCATTGGTGCATTAGCCCCCTAGCTACAAATTTCAGGGAGAGTTACCGAATCCACAAAAGAAAAAACAAACAAAGTATCAGCTGATATAATACCTTTCTATAATGTCCTGATTCAGTTAAGGCATGAATTTGATTTCCAGCCTGCAATACAATGATTTAAGGCAGGCGAAGAAAAATAAATTTGAAAAACAAAATGAGAAAATTATGATCATCGTAAAGCCGCACCTGTGACTTTCAACAACATCTCATTTTTTTTGTATTTTCATCCAATAGGTTCAGTCTTAATTTATTTAGCGATGACTATTACCCCCTGGTAGCAGTCAAATTTTTGTTATAATTTTTTTTGTTCTACTAACTATTCTTCTTTCATTATCTTCTTTAGTAAATTGAATTAAGCTAAAATAGCGCGCGTACCTCCTTTGCAAGATGATCCGTAATTGAGTTGATGTCCTCTTTTTGTGCTGCAGGCGAAGCTTGTAAAGAAATCTATCAGCTGCTTTAGATAATTCAATCAATATTGCAATGTATTCTCATCCAGTGTCCACTCCCTTTGATGATGTCAATCACATGTGATAGATCCCATGTGGTACAGAGAGTGAAGCTAAGCTCTCAACAATTGTTGGTGTCTTTGCTACTCGTTAGGGTGAACCTGCTCCGAGGAAAGCCACTGTAAAATCAGTGGATATGCACCCAATCCCAGTAGGAATATAAAAATGAGTAAAGGCAGTATCAAAATGAATAAAGTTAAGCTCCCATTGTGGTATAGCATGATCAATCAAGGGAAAATATAAGTTAATAAAGGAGGCATATCGTACCCTTACATATTACTTTCTATGAACACTATTTAGAGTTATGCCAATATCAAGTTCTGGTGGTCATATGCTTAGCCTATCTAATGGATTCGGTACTTGCTAATATCGAAGGAAAAAAGCATGTTAGTTTGAATTGATTATAAAATAGAATTTGGCCATGTAGCAGTTTAGTTTCCTATAAGCCTCTAATCCAAAAATTGTTTTACTTCAGATAACAGTTGCAAAACAACTAAACAAAAAAAAATCACTTGTAGTATCTTAATTAATTTTATGCAAATAACACTTAGATTTAAAGAGAAATCACTAAGTACACTGCAAACAGCCTGCTACTCTGACTTCCACTTTTATAAAATTTGGAAAATGAGTTTATGCCTAATCGCATAATGTCATTGTCATCCCTTCGCCTACCAAGACATCCCTTTGCACAATGTCATCCTTCGGCTTTTTATCATCCATCCCTTTGCTGTTTTCCTTTTTTTTTCTTCTAATTCTCTCTCATGTTTCTGCAAAATCTGATTCAGGCACATCCCTACCGAGACTCCTTCCATTAGTACCAAAATCCTTAACTTCCTCAGCAGTCAACAACTTTCTATAAAATCACAGTTACCAGTTCTAGCATCTAAGTTTGTCCTAGTTGCAATTGTACCAAGAACAGATTTGTCAAAAGCACGGGATCCAGCATTTTGGTTTTAGTACCAAGAACAGATTTTTTCAATTCTAGCATTTTATATTTCTTAGACTGCATTTTCATTACCAATCACAGTTTCCATTCTTTTGAAATTAGTACCAAGAATATTTCTTTACAACAACAAAATAGTTTAATCAAAAGCATGACGGAATCATAAAACAATCGAAATATAAAAAGTCCATTTCAATAATAAACCAACTGTTTGATCAAGGAAGATGTGAACTCATTAGAATTTATGCTAAATATAATTCTGGTAAGGCAAAAGTTCCTACTCTTAGCTGCAACTTTCTTTGGTTATCCATGTTGTTGGATTTCCTTCTATATGTGATGTAATATTAAAACAATTACTACTTTCGCTTAAAATTCCTAGCAAGAGTGGAATATCCAAAACAAAAGTTCTCGTTAATCGTATAGGAAAGCTTACTTTTCTCCTAAATCTTAAGAACAGTAACATACATGGTTGCCTTGATTCTGCTAGAATGTTAAATATAGCGGTACTGTAAACCTGTGCTACTTCAAGATCTTGATAACCTAATGCAGCACATAATACTTCTTAACTAAGTCGAGCTGCTAGCTAATTTTCCCTTTGGAGTATGCTAACTGGACCACAAAAGGATCACATGCTCTAAGGAACCACAGCCAAAGAAAGAGTCAATTGCTAACTCATATGCCTGTTAAGCCTATGAGCAGCCCTCAACTAAAGAGTGGATGAAGTTTCCTCAACAAAATATATATAATGTGCTAAGTGAGCTTGTAGAACCTAAAAAAACTCATATATATATACATTAACACTTGATTAGTGTGCCGCACGATTTTCACCTTTTTATCTTTGAACCCGTGAGAGGGACATGAAGATTGTCCACTTTTTTCTTCTTTTTTTAGTTTGGAGGAATAAAGATGAGCAATTTCAGTTCTGCAGTGAACCTGTTTAAGTGCCGGCAGTGTTTGTATGAACAACTTATGGTTAAGACTTGCAAAATTTAACAATGAAGAAAACAATGTGTATTCTGAAAAACACTTCATTATTGCACTCATAAACTAAGAAAATCAGACAATATTGGTGAGATAATTAGGTTTACCTTGAGCTACTATAGAAGCCCCCCCGATGAACAACATCAGTAGACAACTTGGATTGTACTTTAAGTGAATCCCATCTGCCAGAAACAATGTTATCGGTTTACCCTAACGAAATATCTCAAAAGATGAGCTTTGAATCCAAAATATAACACATTTCAATCAAAGATAGTTCCAATAAAAAATACCAATCAAATACAAAATCAAAGTAAAATTAATCCAGTCTAAGACAGTATTTACCTAATTTTCTTTGGAGAGCACGCTGAAGAAAGAAATGGAGAAACCTAGGAAGATAATAAACCATCTAGAGGTTTATATAGTCAGAACATTTCAAGGTAACGCAAGAAATTGATTATTGGGATGTGAATCGAAGGGATTGAATGTTGCAAATAATGGTTTTTGTAACTTGCTTTTTGTAACTTGCTATCTTAGGCAGCATCATTGTTGACTATTTAAAGCTTTCTGATACGAAAAATGCATCACTCAGATACTTGGCACCTTGTAGCAAGCACCGAGAATCGAACTCGGGACACCTTGTAGCAAGCACCGAGAATCGAACTCGGGACCTCTCGCACCCAAAGCGAGAATCATACCACTAGACCAAATGCCCAATTGATATATAAAACAGAACTAAGTTCTTATCACAAACTGAACAGGTAAACTTGATCATGCCTAAAATCACTGCTAACTGATAAGGCATTCCAACTAAATTCTTATATTGTAGGTATTCCCACACAGGGTAGATAGTGACAACATCGATAGTAATAATATCGATGATGACCTTGATACAGAGCTGCTAAAAATTTCTGGATAGTTTAAGGTAGACCTATAAAAATATTGTTGACCAGTTATTCATTTGTCCATGCCAATCGGAAAATGAGAAGCAACAGAACTATTCTTGGTTAGGTTAGGTGACTAAGATATCAGCATAAGAATTTCAGGTTTTAGGGACACTCCTAGAATCGAACCCGGGGCCTCTCGCACACAAGCAAAAATCATAGCACTAGGCCAAATGCCCTATTGGTATACAAACAGATGTAATTTACTATCATTAGAATTAGAAGTTAACCTAATCACAGCAAAAGTCATTGTAAAAGCTTAGTTGATAGGCAATCCCATAATGTCAATTTGTCTGTGTGAAACACACATAAAATACTTCTAGCAAACACCTAAAAATATAAACTAACAAGAACACTTCAGCAATCAGATATGCAGGACACTTGTGAATATTGTAAATCTTCAATTACAAATAACGCTCTATTTGTTCTAAGGCATTATTTGTAATTGCAGATTTGCAATATAAAACTATACACACTCCGAACAATATAACAAAATACAAATCTCATACTCTGCCTACTTCAAATCTCATACTCTCATACAGGTGAAAAAGGTTGGGGGTATTCTCGAACTTGGGACCCCTCGCACCCGAAGCGAGAATCGTACCGCTAGACACCACATCAATATCATCAGAATTAGAGCTTAGCCTGGCCACAGTTAGAGCCAATGAGTATCATCCAGCAATACTTGTTTTAAAATCAGTTTGCCCAAGTAGAAAATACATTCTTCAGATTTATAGGAAACCTAATGCTACAAAACCGAGGGCGCTAATGAATAGAGTAAAAAGATCCATCAAGAGAAAGTATGCCTCACATGCACAGTTCGGCACTTTGGCTTGCTATAATGATAAGTTCACTTAATATGAATTGATTGACTACAGCATTCAAAGACAGGATGAAAATAGCATCTTTTTTTGGAGTCAAATTCAAAAAGAAAATCACTGACCACTCTTGCACATTCTGTAGTCTACGGGCCAGATAAAAGAATTGGATTGGTTCTAAACTTCTAATTGATCGAAACCAGACCGCAGTATTTTCTGACCATCTTCATAGATGAAAAAGGTTACAGTTAATGCGAAAATCGAACTTGGGACTTCTTTCACCGAAAGCGAGAATCATACCACCGACCAAATGTCCAGTTGGTATACAATACAGACCTAATTCACTAAGATCAGAATTAAAGGTTAACCAGCTTGTACCATTAGCTGGGAAAATAAAATGTCACCAAGTTATCTTATCGAGAAAAGACCTAATTCACTAAGATCGGAATTAGAGGTTAACCAGCTTGTACCATTAGCCAGGCAAACAAAACGTCACCAAGTTATCTTATCGAGATCCCAAAAAGTATCTCATAGATAAAATATGTCATAGTTCTATGTCAAACATGGTTACCTGAAACTACAACGGTATGACGAATCGCACCTAGACAAACTAATATCACTGAATCGCAAAGACAGGAAAATAGATACCGAGTCCTGACTCCTAGTCTATGTAATCAAAATTAGTGTTGGTTTCACTGAGTTGTAACAACACAACCATGACATCAATTAACCAAGTAAGAATTTGCTTGTAGCACCTTTAACAGACGGGAAGACAAAATAATCAAAAGAGTAAGGGGCATTCTGAGAATTGTGTTGGTTTCACCGAGTTGTAACAACACAACCATGACATCAATTAACCAAGTAAGAATTTGCTTGTAGCACCTTTAACAGACGGGAAGACAAAATAATCAAAAGAGTAAGGGGGTATTCCGAGAATCGAACTCGGGACCTCTCGCACCCAAAGCGAGAATCATACCACTAGACCAAATGCCCGATTGGTAATGAATATACAACTAATATACTATCATTAGAATTAGACAACATCCTGACCAGACCAACAGTATTTAATTTGATACATACCAACTTATGATCAAGTAAAGAACGCAATCTTTATGTTCCTAGAAGGCTGATGTATTTAATTTGATACATACCAACTTATGATCAAGTAAAGAACGCAATCTTTATGTTCCTAGAAGGCTGATGATTGCTAACCAAGGTGTTGATAATTTAAAGCAAGGCAGCCTATCTTTCAGGAGGTCACATCAAATGTACAGTTCAACTTGTTACTCTAAATTAACTTTTACTGAAACTGATTACTTTTCAACGTCCGAGGACAAATAACTCCGTACTATTTATACTTTGTTGGACTAGGCTATTACAATCTAAGATGCAATGGAAAACCACTGACAAATCTATTAGTGGTCTATGAAGCATAGATCATAAAAACAAAATAAATAAATCTATTAATGGAAAAATAAATGCAAAAATAAATAAGCATTTACTTATAATAAGCATAGATCATAAAAATAAATCTATTAATGGAAAACGCTTGGGGAATTCCGAGGCCTTCTTCGCAGACCTACCTAATAGATGAAAAACACTTGGGGCATTCCGAGAATCGAACTCGGGACCTCTCGCACCCAAAGCGAGAATCATACCACTAGACCAAATGCCCTATTGTTATACAAAACACAACTATTATGTTATCACCCAAATTAGAGGTCAATCTGAGCACAGCTATCAGGCATCACCAAAAGATACATTATGTTATCACCCAAATTAGAGGTCAACCTGAGCACAGCTATCAGGCATCACCAAAAGATACAGGGACAGTTGATCCACTAAGTATCCCCAACGTTATCTAAACTCTAAACATAAATGTACTAAACTACACAAAGTCAAATAAATTTCCAAGAAGCAGCGTTTTAAAAGGCAATACTAAATTACTAAGGTTCCATTCGAGAAAGGATCAAGAATTCAGTGTACCAATATGATCCAGATGACCGTGGCATAGCAGGATTAGATGATAATAGATAGGTGTAATAAACTATGCATATCTATATACACAGACACGCAATGTTAAAAGGCATGACTAATGTTATATTGAGATCTCAACACAGATTTCATTCAAAAGAAGAACCATATATTCAATTCCAGCATGTGAATTTGCTAACAGCCTTGGTATAAAAGAAATGTAAATAGACAACTAAGTGCAGTGAAGTCAAATGCAATAAAACAACTACTATATTAACATTTTATTTTAATTTTTGCTTGTTTTCTGTTAAGTTATAATCGTGCACTTTTCAATAATAAATGTTGTACAACAGTTTTCCCCAAATTTGATTATAAAAAACTGACAAAAATAAACAAACCCCACGATTTATCTAAGGGATGTTGTGTTAAATTAATTACCAGTGTACGAAATATCTGCACAGTATCCCTTCTTCACTAACTCCATTACTCCACTGAAAACCAGAGAAATGAAAAGAGTCGGAGAGATTTCAGATTCAATAAAGAAATCCAACTAGAGAGAATTAAAGAAAACTAGGGGTTTATGTTGTTCTAGGGTTAGATTTCATTACCTCCTCGTAAAATTGAAGCAGGGGTCACCTTTGGTCGCCAACACTGGTAATTTTCTAGGGTTTCGTTTCTTTTTTGTTGCCAGTGGAGACTTGAAAGTTGAGGGGAAATGGGAATACTACCTCGGTCAATAGTGGTCGTCTTATGTTATGGTGGGTTTGCCTGTCTACGACTCCCATCGAAAAATCTCCGAGGAGTAATCTGACGGTCTCTCTTATGTGGGGTCCGCATTTTTGTTTCAGTCGGTGATTGGCTAGGGAAAATGTGGTTTAGCCCAGAATCCAATCTAAATAGACGGTTTAGTTTTAACTCATTCAACGTACAAATTAGTCCTTTAAATATTCAAAACAAGGGCAGAACTACAGTCAAGCATGGGCTGGCTTAAGCCACCCCCAAACAAAATTGTTTTCGTTAAAATGCATATGAATTCGAAACTTGTACTGAATTTTTTTGAAGCATACTAAGTAATGTCAAAATAGGGTCACTAAATAAAAAATACCTACACCCCTTATCTACTCTTTTTGATAATGACATAACTACCTATATTTAATTAGTGTTAATAATGTATGATTAATCAATAATATTAATGATTGACTAAGTTAAGTTGTGAGTGCTATACTAATTGAAAAAATCTGATTTTTGAGTGAAAAATGGGGTTTTGGAGAGAGGAAGAAGAAGTGAAAGAAAAAAAAAACAATTAGGGTTTTTGAGATTTGGGAGATTTTTGTGATTCAAAATGGATGATCCGGGAGAATATTCGTCTCGTAAAGACGATGTAATACACATCAACTACAACAATGGTCCGGATTTGGCCATTTTTTTTGATTATGAGAATGATTTATTTTAACTTTAACTCAACCTCAACCTAAAACTCAAGATGATGGTTTTTATGAGCCAAATCTAAAGAACGAATACATTGATGAAGAACCTTCTCCTAATAATACACATGTAGACTCGTATACGACATCTAATCTCTTTTTTTTTCGCTTCAATTCTCCAAAAAATTGAATTTTTACAAACTTTTTCGAAGTTCAGTATTGGGTTCGGCTGACATATAAGAGTCGAACTTTGCAACAGGGAAGAACGGTTCTCCTTGTTCGATCTCTTTCATTAGATAACCGAACCTATCGTTGTTTTTTTCCGAGTTACAGTGTAATGTTCGGCTCAAATTATGTCAGCCGAACATTACAGTGCAACTTCAATTTCTACCTAAGTCCAAAGTTCGGCTCTAACTGTACAACCATCGAATTAGCCGAACTTCCGAAAGCTTAAGGTTTGTCTTTGGTACAATTGTCATGAGTTTGGCCGAAAATCCACTAGAGTCGAGTCAGACGAACCTAACACAGTGCAATGTTCGGCTCAAAATATAGGAGTACTAAAATCGGTCGAACATCATGAAATTTATGTGCCTACTAAACTCGTGTGTTCGGTCGAAAATCCACCAAAGACGAATCAGCCGAACCTAATACAGATATGATGTTCGGCTCAAAATTATATTTACAAAATCAGATGAACTGATCTTCTAAATCCTAGGTTCGTCTGATAATTTTGGCCCGAAACTACATATGTAACCCTAATTTCATCTTCTAAATCATATTCAATCGATTAAACATATTCGAATCTATCACAAACAAGATGAGTTTGTTATAAATACTTTCTAATATACATCTAACTGTAACCGGCGTTCGGATTTTGCACTTCTCAAAAGGAGAAGAAGAAAGATTAGAAAAGAAAGAATGTTGATTGTTTTTGTTTTGATTTGTTTTAGTTGAGGTTTTAATTTAGTCAAAGGGTATTTAAGTAATCTAATTAGTTTTAGTTTAAGTTTTTAATTAAACTGAAAGGCAATTAAGTAATCTAATCTAATTAAAGGATAACCTAGTAATTTTGGTATGGTTTAGACACCCCTTATAAAGATACCCTAGATGGTACCATCATTTAGTATGCCTCGAAAAATATGAGTATGCATCGAAACAGGTTTCGTGAATTTTAGCCGGTTTTAACTCAATCCCAGTTAAATTTATGGTGAAGCCAGCCCATATATTTTTAAGTATGCATTTTGTTTTTTTTTGAAGCCCTTCCTAGATTCAAATCCCAGCTCCGCCACTAATTTAAAATTGGAAAATATATTAATAGCCTTCCTGATTCGACCATACATTAATAACCTTCTTGATTCGACCATACTTATCTTTCGAATCGTTAGTCTAAAAATCGTAAACTTTATATATTTTGATTTATACAAAAATACAATATGACTAGATAATTTTTATTTAAAAAAAAAAAATTCGCTTCATTGTTATCTCATGCGTAAAAAAAGTACACATGCACGCACAAAAAAAATCATAAGATTATTCAATTATTTTCTCACATGTGCACCACTTTGTATACACCGATAGATTATGATCATTCATAATCATACACAAACCTATATTTTCATGAAAAATACCTTGGTACATCAATATGTACACATCTAAAAAACCTTGAACAAACCTATCATTCATACACGCAAAAAAAATATGGGAATTACACTGGTGTATAACCATGTATACATCTACAAATATCCTGAAAATCCAACATCCATACCTTGCAAGTATCATATATTACCAAAAAAATAACAAATCTTAGTAACATAAGGAGTGTGAGTTTTGATGTTACCGTTTTGTGGATCAACTTGCATTGGAACTCGATGAGTTTTCTTATTATTATTATCTTTGTCCAACGCAGTTGCTTTCTTGACATTAGAGGAGGTGCTTTCTTTGATAGCCGCACTTGAAGAATTTGGTCGAGCATGATTCTTAGGCTTGACATGCTTTACTTATTTACAAGAAATAGGATCATCTTTGACATCAGTGGATGCCTCTGGTTTAGAAGAATTTGTAGCTTCGGCAAATTTTACCTCTTTGTATTTGAAGCATTTATTCCCTTACAGCCAAATCCTCGTGTATCACGATGATTTTTAGTTGCTTCTAATATTGAAGTTAATTTTCATTATTGAATTTTCTCAAATTCAACTTTTCTTCTTCTAACGTCTTGATTTTATCAAGAGCACCAGTAAGATCAGCCTTAATGTGTTTTTCTCGTGAGAGATATGCACCTTCTTTCTCTTCAAAACTCTTTTGTTGAGAGTTAATCCTTGCTTCAGATTCAGCAAGTTTCTATTCCAGCAAACGGACTTTTTCAAGAGAAACATCACGCTCTTTCTCTAACAATTGTGTTTGAGAGAGACTAACACTTTCTTTGTCTTTAAGGCCCTGTATTTGTTGAAAAGCATCTTCCCTAAACTTTTCGTGATCTTGACGAAGCTTTTTACATTCAGTAGTTATTGGTTTCAAATCATCATGAAGTTTATATATTAGCTCGTTAGACATATTTAGGCTATTTTTTAAGTAAGCAATTTCCCACAGACTGATTCTCAGAGTGGTTCAATAACCTCTTGCGATACGTTAACTGAGTCTTTCTTTAATTTTCGCATTCGCTTATTCCTACTTTGACTCATGTCTTATAGTTGGACCACGTCAAACACAGATTGTTAGATCTTTTCATGTTTTCCTGCTATGATACCAATTGAAAATACGAGGGTACCTAAATACACCACAACCTTTCAAATACCAACTTATAAGTCCGGTATCTTAAGTGATCGTCTATGGACAAAGTCGAGATACTACAAATTAAGTCATATACCTTGTGTGATTGTTTATGGACGAGGTTGAAACAATACGACAACAAGATATTTACTTGACAATAGTTACGGTAATAACCGATTGACTATTAAGATTAATATCAAGTAATTAAGATTAGCGTACGTGTGTAATTTACTTAATTATAATAAAAATTATAATGTGGAAAACAAAGTAAATTACACAACAAGATTTTGTTGACAAGGAAACTGCAAATGCAGAAAAATTCAGGGACCTGGTCCAGTTTTGAATACTCTCAAAATTAAGTTGCTATACAAAATCTAATACCAACTTCGTATAGTTGAGACCAAGTAGACTACCCCTTGCTACTTAGTTTCCTCAGTATCCCTGTGCCTTCTAGAGTCACGCACGTGAATCACCAATCCTTTTGATCTTATTCCAAACAATAAGGCTCTTCTGTTTAAACTAATAAACTCCTTTGACTGGTTAGATCAACCTAAACTTTGATTACCAAAATAACCAAATTCTAGATTTGCAATCAATCAATATAGATCTCAAAGAGAAACTATAAGGTGATACCGATCTCACACAACTAGCCAATCAAGTCTATCAAAGATAAACACGATTCTAGTTGGATCCCAGACGATCAAGGTTTGTGCATACAATCCACAAGATACGAAAACTAATAAGAAAAAACTTCGTCGTCTCAAAATATTTGTTTGTCTTCAATAATAACCTGCACAACACAACTTAAATCCTCTTGTGATCAATCACACACAAAACAGAGTTTGTTAACAATGGATTATCACAAGATGTCTTTAGATCGGAAATGTTTCTAAAGATACCGTCGATACTTTGATCTAGTTTGAGTGAGCCTTATATCAGAATATAAGGTTCTCAAGAATAAAAAAACTAGGTGCAATCAAAGTTTCAACAACCGTTAATCAATCAAATCAATAATCGAAAACTAGAATAACAATGCAATTATCTAGTTTCCCATCAACGGTACTCGTAGAGCTTCTTGATCCCACGAAAGTATTTAAACGAGTAGTCGTAAGAGATTTCACCTAATTAGGGTACTTTCCTCTCGGATAGATGACTCCACCAGAAATAACTAGAATGAGGTTTGCCTAGCTCTTAGGATAATTGAAAACAAATGCAAACTCAAGTATTTATAAAATAAGGTTGTTTGGACAACAAGGAAATTCCAAAACCGAAAATATTCTCAAGATATTCACATTAAAGTACATAATTTCTTTTTTCCTATTTCGACTTAAATGCCAAACCATATTTCCGAAAACTCTCATAGAAAACTTATATTATTAGTCTAGCACATTAACTAATAATATTTTACAGAGGATATGCTTTAATTGCTGGTAATCAAAACATATATTATGAAAATCATAATTAAATGTTTTTCAACTTTCCGGTATGTGATCACCTTGAGTATCAAGAAATATCTTTGAACAATTAATAATAAGAGTTATGTACATGTTCAAATAATGTCGACATCTAGAAGTTTCCTAGGAAACCCTAATTCC
The DNA here is from genome assembly GCF_003573695.1 of Papaver somniferum. NCBI lineage: Eukaryota > Viridiplantae > Streptophyta > Magnoliopsida > Ranunculales > Papaveraceae > Papaver > Papaver somniferum. The sequence continues at coordinate 10,805,078 of NW_020622934.1, forward strand.
AAGCTTCACACAAAACATAAAGAGACATGTGAATATTGGAAACCCGATTTTTCTCCTTGGGATCGGTTATACCAGGACTCACAATGTAAGTTGTGATCGGTTATACCATGCTTCCCAAACTAGGTTGTGACTGGTTACACCTTGCTTCCCAGAGGTAGCTTGTGACTGGTTACACCTTATTTCCCGAGTTAGCTTGGATCGGTTACACCTTGGTTCCCTAAGTAACTTGTGACCGGTTATAACTAACTTCCAAATTTAGCTTGTGATCAGTTACACCTTGATTTCAAAAGGTAGCTTGTGACCGATTACAACTAACTTCCAAATATAGCTTGTGACCCCATTACACCATGCTCTACAAAGCAGCTTGTGACCGATTACAACATGCTACACAGTAAAGGTTGTAACCGGTTATACCTCCAATCTCAACAAGTTAAGATAGGTTCTACCTTGTCATCTTATATTGGTCATTCAAATGATATTCAATAAAGAACCTGATCAATCATGATTTCCTTTCGATTATGAAACAAGTTCATATATGTACTTCCTTTAAATAAATGTTATAAAACATTGTTTCCTAGGGTGAAATCATACCTATATCTTACACATAATCGAGTAACTAAATACAGAGATTATGTTGATGTCGTATTTACAAAGTTCCAAAATATAAGCATTTATACTTCGTAATTCAATAAGTTCCTAGACACTTTGATCATAATGATATGACCAAGTCTAACCATTAGAGTATTATATATAAATACAGCTTTGCATGTTATGTTTTCAATATAATTTGACTTGAAATATACGTTAGGAATGGAAACAAGAACAAGTCAATATTACTAACCTCAAGTGAAAGGATGATATCGTCGTTGTAGTCGTTACTTCTTCACATTCTTCAGGTCTTCGGAGTAATAATTGTACGTCTCAACATTCATAGACTTTCTAGTCTAACCTAAATGAAGTTGAATCTAGTATTTAATCAAGTGACTCTATATGAGTTTTCATACTAAAATATGACAACCAAACTTGACGTACTAACGCTTGGTGGGTTCAACCGATCTATGCTCTAACATATATTCATATCTATATTTTTTGGGAAGGTTTTAAACATCAAAGAGACAAATTCAGAACTACTGTAATTTGGACTCTGGGTAGGTTTGTGAAGCATCTCCCAAACCATAGATATCTGAGTTTCTGAAATACATGAAGGTTGGCGAACTAGTTCGCAAATCATAAGTTCATAAAGGGACAGTTCACCACTGTACATAATTTTAAGACAAACTTCTCACATGCTTACTTGAAACGCTAATCATAGTTTCATATAAACAGAGAAAGTGTTTGCTTGAATCTCAAGTTATATTAGCTTGAATTCTAAGCAACCCTCAATCTTGAACATCGATAAATAGATAAACTCATTGAACTTGAAAATCTAATCCATGACACTTTGTCTCCCATTTGATTGTTAGAGTCGTCCTCTATTGACCTAAGTTTCCTCTGAGAAACATAATTAGGTCTGTGACTTAAAAAATTCACTTAGGGATTCGTGAAGCCAGGTCTATCTATATTTACCTTGATAGTTCGTGTATCCTGATCTTGTTTTTCTGTTATCGAGGTTCTCGTAATCTCTTTCAGTAAAGTCAGATACAAATCACAAAGTTTTCTTGTGATTCCTCAAGATAGATATCTGAAAACTATTCTTAATTGAATAGTTCACGATTGTTCCTGAGAGGTGGTTAAGAATCCAGGCTTCTCAGTTAACTGAGTGTAAGTGAGGTTTGTAAGGCATATTTTTATGAGAATTGATAGCTTTGTCTATTGCAAACAAATATTCAAGCCTTGATCTTTGATCAAAAGGGAAATCAGATAGGCTTATTTGTTAGAGGCAGATTGGTATCAAATTTAGGTTGAAGAAAATCTTTGGCTATAAAGGACGTCAGCTAAGAGAATCAACTGCATAGATCCTTGCGAGGTTCAAGAGATGTAAGGAGCACGACTGTAACTGAATCGTTTGTAGGGAGAATTCATTCTCTACTATATTCCAGTCTGGAGTCTGATAGTAGGCTGGTATCTGTAGCAGCTTAATACAGTTTGGTGTTCAAATCTGGACGAGGTCCCGGTGTTTTTATGTTATTGCGGTTTCCTCGTTAACAAAATTCTTGTGCGTGTGTGCTTTTTAATTTTCCATATATTTTGATTGTTAAAAGTCATACGCATGTTCATACTCCTATAAAAAGTTGGTGGTGTACTTGGTACCCTCTCATTTTTACATGGTAACAGAGCAGGTTCGTGTACTAAAAACATCATAATCGACATTACGATCTCTTGCTTTGATAGGAGCAATCAACTTACAGATTCCTAGTGTGTTCTAAAAACCATCGATGATGATTTAAATAAAGTCATCAATAGTCTTTGTCATGAATTGATGGACTTCATTGTGAACTTTATATCAAGAATTGTGATTTTCGAGAAGGACATGAAAGGGAAAAGGTTCTTTAAAAATAATTGGATGATCAAATCCGTATTAACAATGATACTATTTCCATGTTAGCTGAATCAAAGGATACCTTAGCGAAATTTCTTGAGGATTTGAAATCTGAAAAATAAAAATCTAACTTCTCGAAGGATCCAAGCCATTCATCTCTTGATTCTTGTTTAACGAATTGCCAACGATCAGGAGATAAGTGAGGCCTTGGCTTTCCCGGTTTGATTCATATTCATCGAAAGGACTTTATGATTTAACTAAAGTTTTTGTTGGTTCTTGTATGTTTTGTGGTTCTTGTAATTATTTCCAACAAACATGTAAGCTCTTTCACAAAAGAGTTGAAAAACTTCTGTCGAATATTAAAAGACTTACAAATGAAAGTTCTGACGAGATATCCTAATCCAAACTTCCAGGAGTACCTAAGATTCATCATACTGTTTGAAAAAGCGGGGGTCCAACAACCACACCCAATATTTAGTTCGGCAATCTGAATAGACAAACTCCAATATACTTTCAAGAGAATAAACTAGACGGTCGGAATCAATCTAGAGAAAATTATATCAAAGAGTTTATATCTCAATGTCTCAATTCAATCCGCAATCAGCAAATAGGGATTTGCGAGCCCGATTGAATAAGAGAAATAACTTGAACGGTACCAAAGACCAATGTTCAAGTGTCAATCAATTTATATCAACAACCAAAGGTTGGATTATCTAATTGATATATCTTAACGCACAACCTGTGATATTTCAATTATATAACAAAATACAATGCGGAAAAGAAATAACTCATACACCAGAATTTTGTTAACGAGGAAAACCGCAAATGCAGAAAAACCATGGGACCTAGTCCAGCTTTGAACACCACACTATATTAAGCCGCTATAGACACTAGCCTACTATCAATGAACTTCGGACTGGAATGTAGTTGACCCTAATCAATCTCACACTGATCAAGGTACAGTTGCGTTCCTTACGTCTCTGAACCCCAGCAGAATTCTACGCACTTGATTCCCTTAGATGATGATGGACACATTTATGTGTCTATTTGTTCTCAATTCTATGTTTTTATAGTGCTCCATTTTGTACTTATTATGGGTTTTTATATCTTTGTAGGTTTTTTTGGAGAAAAAACCTTTTTGCAGAGAAATTGGCTCGAAAAATGGCATTTGAACCCTTGGGAGAAAGTACCATAAACACCCCGGAGAAGTGTTATTGGCACCCACGAAGAATTCATAAAGGTACCCCGAAGTTACTATTTACACCCACGTTTTACTATGTGCACCCAAAGGGAATGTGCTAAAGGGACACTGTTTCAGATAGGGGGTTCCCTTCTTCATTTCAAAAGACAAAAGTGGCGGGAAATATTCATACTCTTCTGCGTATTTTCCAGGGAGGATTTGCAGCGAGATTTAGTCCGAGATTTTGTTGGAATTAGATTTGGAATGGCATGTTACATCGAAACAGGCTTGGTAGGTGTTTAAATTCGAAGAAAGAGGGGGCCTTACACGAAGATTTCCTAAAACAGAGAAGAAGGAAAGTATCAGGATTATTTATTTGGTTTTATTCTATTTGTAAGTTACGTATGGATGAGGGAAAGATATTCCATAGGATTTTCTCTATCAGGAAGTTTTAGATAAATTAAGTAATTATAGACGCGTAAATCAGAATCCCAAAGAGAATAAATTCCGTGACTTGGGCGTGAAGAAGAGAAAACAAATATTGGAAGATTTTGGGAGATTAAATCGACCTGTGGGTGTATAAAAAGGGTTTTGAGAGTACCAGAAAGGAGAGTCGACAGTTTGCGGTCGATACAGAGGCTTAGGGAGACTGCAGAGGGGGAGAAGTCAGGGTTACAGGAAAGTACACTGCTGCCACTAAAGAAGAAGGAGACGAAGAACATTGACGCACACAGACAGTCGCAGTTCTGCTACACCAGAAAACTATCTTTCATCTACAGTATCTGTTGCAAATCCGCTGTAATATTATTTTCTTCAATAAAACACCTTTTGGAGTCATGATTCAATCTTTTGAGTGTGTTTTTGATATGAGGAGATAAACCCCAACACTGGGACGACGGAGGAAGCCATATTTCATGCATGTGGTAATTATATTTAATTCTTTTATGACTACTTGCACTATTATCAATTTTTTTTTTATAATTTTTCTTAATTTATTGTGATGTAGTATAATGGTGTATGCTTGGTCTAAGTGCTTTTGATACGTCATGCTAGTGATTTAAAGTCAATATTCTAAAAATCTACCTTGGCAAATAATTAGAGTCAATATTATTTGAGCTATAATTGTTTGGAATAAATACATATGAATCGTATGAATGAGTTTACGGTGGAATCCCGAGTCTCAGTACCTTTCGAAATTGTGACAATCTTATACGTATATTTTCTATTATTAAGCCTGAAATCAAAGCTCTACAAGTCTTTGAACGAACTTTATTTACCACTTGAAAAACTACATCAATTTTTGGTGCCGCCAACGCGAACTTGTATTTAGGTTTTAGATTTATTTTTGTTTTTAGTTTTATGTTTATTTTTATTTTAGATATTTTTTGTTCTCTTTTACGCCTTTGGTATTTTTGATTCTTTTTCAGATTTGAAGGGAAACTAAGAGGAAAGAAAAAGTGCTATAAAAGGAAAGCATCGCCAAATTAGGAAAGAGAAGAGGAGTCCAAAAGGAATGAAGAAGATTTTTATTTTGTTTTTATTTTTATTTTTTTAGATTTTTATTTTTAGAAAACTCTATTAGGGTTTGTTGTATTTTTAATAATTTTTCTTTTTATTTTTTGGACTGTTTAGACTTTATTTTTGGACTTTGAACATTATTTTTAAAACCCTAAGGAAGGGTTGAGATTAAATATAAGATGTTCGCAGGGAAGGACGACAGTTACGATACTGTCTCGGTCCCTCGGGTTCGTACACTGGCATCGGAGTCGGTGGCTTGAGTCGACTTCAACGGTTCATCGCCCGTCTGGTACGGGAGGTAAGAATCTATCCACCCACGAATCCCCTGTCAGTGGGTTTTATTTTGTGTGACAAATCACACTGGGTTTTATTTTTTGTGACAACTCACACCCGTGCATAAAAGAATGTCAAACTGGTATTACAATAGCCAATACAACGAATATCCGACAGATTATCAAAATGGACATTACTTTACTCAAGATTTAATCTCTGATAGGCAAGATAAAAAGTAGTCACAAACATCTTCGTCTCATCGTTTGTGATTCCATATATCTTGTTTCTCTACCATACGATTGAAATTATTGTGAAGTGATTGATATTTTTGGGCTGTTCTCCTGGAATATAAGTCAGGTATATCAATTGGTTCTTTTTCACCTTGATTTATCAAAATACGTAACAAAACTCATAGGTTTATTTATGGGAGACATATTTATCCATTCAATAGAACTTTCTGTGTGAGACAGATTGGTTTATCAAGTCTTCGACTTTGGGTCGTAGAAACTTTTAGTTGTGAGTGAGATCAGCTAAGGGAATCAAGTGTGCAGAATCCGACGTGGTTCTAGAGGCGTAAGGAACGCGACTGTACCTTGATCAGTGTGAGATTGGTTAGGGCTCAACTATATTCCAGTCCGAAGTTAACTTGGAGTAGGCTAGTGAAAAAGTGGGGGTCTAACAACACCACCCAATATTTCGCTTAGCAATTGTATGGACTAACTCCGAATTACTTTCTAAAGAATCAACTAGACATTCAGACTCAATCTAGGTAAAAGTATCTCAAGGAGTTAATATCTCTCTCTTGTTTTGATTTGCTCGAGCTAATAGAAATCAGCGAGTCTTTAATCAAACACAAGGAATAACTTGGATGGTACCAAAGACCAATATCCAAGGATCAATCAATTTAAATCAACTAAAAGAAATCAGCGAGTCTTTCCGAAAGAGACATTTCATGACTAAAAGAAAAAAATACATACCAACTAATTTAGATGCAATCATAAAGCCGAAGCTAAATGCATTCATCAAGGATTTTAAAGATACAAGATAACCCCTCTAAAATTCCACAGCCGCACACCCTCAAGATATGACCATTAAGCACAAGTTCAAAAGAACTCTCCCCCATTTGATGTCATTCCCGAAAGAACAACAAGAGCGACCTTAATTGCAAAAGAAAAGAAGGATTCTTATTGGACACCAAAAACCATAAGAATGATTTTCTATATCCAAAAACTCAATCAAATTAATCACAAGTAAACCTATGATTAATTTAATCGGAATACACAATAAAATAAACACAAGAGGTGATCAATTCAATTGATTGTGATCAACATAAGAGAACTTATGGAGACACGAAAATACTCAACTAGATTAATTACAAGAGAACCCATAATTAATCTAATTGGAATACACAACCAAACTAATCACAAAAGTAATCAATTTAATTGTCATTTGTTTTGCTCGACATAAGAAAAACTTACGGAGCAATAACTAAATAACCAAATAAGATGATTAATTTAGTTGAATATGCTCGACATAACATATCTCACGGAACACCAACTAAGCTAATAAATCAACTTGGTTGTATAGTGCTCAACATAAGATACATTACGGAGCCTCACATTAATATGGATCAGGGATGATCAATACTGCGGAATACACAAGGATTCATTCTATCTTCAATCACTATTTGCATAACGACAATAATAGACATAATCCTTGAAAACAAAAGATTTTAACCTATCTTCCATCAAATAATTGACAATATAGGCTTAACTTATGTATTTGTTGCAAGAGTTCATCGATATTGTATCAATATTTGCGTATCGACAGGTGAAAGAGTTAACATTAGATAATATATGGGCATTTTATGTAGCAAGTTTTAATTTGAAAGATAGACATTCAAAAGCTAAACATAAGAGTTATTCCAGCCCATAGAGTATTAAGATAAGTTCAAACCATCAAGAGAAGAAAAAACAGTAACAACATAATAAGTTCAGGTACTAATCACTCAAACCATAGTGATCTCTTTCAATCTCATAGAATTTTTCCAAGAGTTCTAGAAAAGCATCTCCAGCATATTCAACTTTCTCCCAGGGAACATCATTTTCTTCTCTTGCTTGGGCAAGTTCTTCTTGGAGACGAGCAATTTCGTCAGCAGCTGAGACATATGGATTTCTTGGGACGTTTCTGACAGTAGAAGGCCTCATCTTTTCAATACTAGACATCTTCAGCACAGCTGGTCCTCCAAGATTGGACCCAATCATCTGAATATTGGAGTTAGCAAAAATCCTTGAAATGAGACAAGGTAATCCAGGTTTCCTACCACTGTGTCTAACACCAATCATAGAGTTAATAATAATTTTACAAAAATCAAGTTTTCTTCTTTCAACAATAAGATAAATGAACTCAGTAAGATCCCTGGTCCAACGATTGCTGTCACAGGTACTTGGCATCATATTTTCCACAGTGAGTTTTGCAGCAATTTTGAGATGTAGGCTGGCTCCTATTATATAAACCTTACCATCATTTCGAACAAGGTTTTTATCAAACAACATGTTGGACAGATTTTCTAACGACAACCTCCCATACTCAGGTGGAGGGAACCTAGCACCTCCAATAGGTACATTAAGAAAGTATGATATGGTTGACATGTTCACAGTAATAAAAGTACTTCCTACCATGATTTTGAAGGAGTAGTCATCAGTATTTTCCCCGTGAATGTTTGCATAAAACTGAGCGACTGTTTTAGAGTGAATAGTACCTAAGGGTCTCTTGATGATTCCCCAATGGTGATGATTGAACAAATTGCTCAGCTCAGGAACACTAATTTTTGAAGGGTCAAAAAACCATTCACGAATGGGTGTTTTGTTCATGAATTCTAAATACAGTTCACGAGCCGTAGGGTTAACAAAACTAGCACCAATGCTTGGGTCGAAAAAAGATTTGTCTCTAGGTTGTTGGCTAGATCTACCTACACGTCTATTTCTTCTATGTTCCATGGAAGTAGAACTTCAAGAGAAAGTAAAGGTACTTACTTGGTTTGCGAACTTGTACTAATGGTGAAATACAAACATGAACTTAGATGAACAAACCGTTTTTGACCTAAGAAGCAATGTCTTCTTCTGATTCCAATGGTACAATGTTTTGGCAAGAAGATTGAGAGGAGGAATCGACAGGGGAAGAAGCATGTGAACTGTTGGTTTTTATCTTTGATTTCTCGTACTGGAGAAGAGGGTGAAGAGAACGAGAAAGAAGAAGAAGAGAGAGAAAAAACTTTTAAGATATCAAGCAAACAGTTTGACACGTTCGGGTACTAGACTCGTACATGGGACGGTTCCTGAACCAAGGCGTGCGAACTGCTTGTGTCAACTAAGGACGTGTTTGGTACAACAAGGACCATTAGTCTAAAATGTTTGCATATCATAACACCATGAGAGAGCTTCTTTCCAACAGTTCTTACACCTTGAAGTACTGAGACCATCCCAGAACATAATTATTATAGATCTATCAAAGAGTATTATTAATTTGACGATCTGATTTCTCTTTTTCCATCCTATCAAAAATTGTTCTTGACAGTAGTTTTTTCTGAAACTATCTTCAAAACAATTATCAGGAATTGGGTAATGACAAAATTTATTCGTAACGAGGCATTCATGTGACTGAGATTTAAACTCCTCTTGAACCAGGACTTGCAGGTTATTGCTAGAAGATCCCAGAAGAGGAGCACGGCTCTCATTGATAATTGAATCAATGTCAACCTCTACATAAATATTATTTGTCATAGCTTGGTTTAGCCTTTCAAGAGATTCTTGCTCATTCTGGAGAAACAAATCAACATCAGAAGACAGGCTTTCAAGTTTCTTTTTCAATTTCAGAAAAGATTTCAAGGGATTTTGTACCTGGTGGAGGTTTCTACAGATTTTAATAAATCGTTCATGGAAGAGAATTCTGAAATCCCTGGATCTGGTGGTGCATTCATTGAGATAGAATTATTGTCCATAGAGTCAGATCGCTATAAACACAGACTTGTAAGGTCTTGAACGTGTTTGCCTGCTCTGATACGAATTGAAAAAGTGGGGGTCTAACAACACCACCCAATATTTCTCTTAGCAATCTGTATGGACTAACTCTGAATTACTTTATAGAGAATCAACTAGACAGTCATAATCAATCTAGGTAAAAGTATCTCAAGGAGTTAATATCTCTCTCTTGTTTTGATTTACTTGAGCTAATAGAAATCAGCGAGTCTTTAATAAAACACGAGGAATAACTTGGATGGTACCAAAGACCAATATACAAGGATCAATCAATTTAAATCAACAACCAAAGGTTGGATATTCTAATTGATAATCTACAACGCACAACCTGTATTATTTCAATTATAAATATAAACAATATTATGCGGAAATAGAAATAACACAGACACCAGAATTTTGTTAACGAGGAAATCGCAAATGCAGAAAAACCCCGGGACCTAGTCCAGATTGAACACACACTGTATTAAGCCGCTACAGACACTAGCCTACTCCAAGCTAACTTTGGATTGGACTGTAGTTGAACCCCAATCAATCTTCCACTGATCCAAGGTACAGTTATGCTCCTATGCCTCTGATCCTAGCAGGATATTGCGCACTTGATTCCCTTAGATGATCTCACCCACAACTAAGAGTTTCTACGACCCAAAATCGCAGGCTTTGAAAATAAAAAAATCTGTCTTCCACAGACAAGTCTATTAAAGGATCAACCTGTCTCCCACAGATAAACCCTAAAGGTTTTGTTCCGTCTTTTGATAATAATCAAGGTGAAAAGGAACCAATCGATTATCCGGTCTTATATTCCCGGAGAACAACCTAGAGTTACCAATCACCTCACAACAATCTTAATCGTATGGTAGCGAAACAAGATGTTGCAGAATCATAAACACTGAGACGAAAATGTTTGTGATTACTTTTTATATCTTGCCCATCGGATATATCAATCTCAAGCGAATCAATATGATTGTACTCGTACGACAGAAGATGCAAGATCAGATCACACAGCCACGATAAAAGTAGTATCGATCTGGCTTCACAATCCCAATGAAGTCTTTAAGTTGTTAACCTGGTTTTAGAAGAAGAAAAACAAAGGTTAAAGGAGAATCAACTCTAGTATGCAAACTAGTATCACACGTGAGGTGTGGGGATTAGTTTTGCACAATACTAGATGTCTCCTTTATACGGTCTTGCAAATCAGGGTTTGCAATAAATGTTAGCTTAGTAACAAAGCATTCAATATTCACCGTGAGATGAAAACCTGATTTAGATTCAAGCTAATATTTCACAACCGTTAGATCGAAAACTTAGCTTGTTATACACACTTGACAATGCACGCTTCTAGGTTTGTTAACCGTACCCAAACGTATGCACTTGTTGGTCCAACAATAGTTAACCAAAAGGTTAGCCATATGAGAATTTCATATCAACCATGTTCTTCTTCACCATAACTAGTTCAAATGACTTCAAATGAACTAGTTAGATAGTTGTTCAATTGCAAGGAAATCTCATGTACTATACAAGACACAATTGAAGCAAAGATGATTTGATTCACTTGAATCGGTTCATGAAATTTTATAGCCACGGTTTGCAAACTGCATTCCTTAGACTTTTTAAGTTTAAGTTCAGAAATCATCTTCAGATATATAACCTTCTCAAGTTCGCAAACTAGGTTCGCGGACTTAAGTTACCGGGCAGAGTTTACAAACTCCAGCAGAAATTCTTGGGTTTGAGAACTTCGCCGGTTCGCGGACTTAGCTTCACGCATGTAGTTTGTCAACTCCAGCAGAAATTTGAGAACTTCGGCAGTTCGCGGACTGAGTTCGCGGACTTGGCTCACGCCATTCTTCCGGTTCTCTCGATCAACAAAGTTCGTAAACTTTGGTTCAAGGAATAGGACTTATACATAAATGTGTTTCCACAACAATGCTTATGTCCACCATTGGTTATGTAATCTAAACTCTCATTTCAATCATTGAAACATTCTTAGAGGACGTTACATAGTTGTTACACTTTTTCTCGTCAAAGCAATTTTCAAAGTGATTGAAACATATCATGACTTTCGTCACTATGTAAAGATAAACTTGATCGAAGCGAAAAGCTTACCAACACATATTTCGAGATATAGATAGGCGAGGTATACTCGGCTCGAAATACCAAATGTGAATAATTCAAGTCTATATATATATAGCATAAGACTTCTTGTCTCAAAGAGTAGGAGATAGAGTAGATTGACTTTTGAGTGACAGATAAGTTCAAGTCTTCACATACCTTTATTCGAGAAGTTCCACCGGTTCCTTGAGTAGTTCTTCTTCTTGTATGATGAATCGCGATGAAGTCCTTGAGCTCAACTACACTTTCTATCCTAGTCCGAGACTTAGCTATAATAGACTAGAAATCAAGACTTATAGTTTTGATCACTAACATTGACAAACATGCTTGAGATAGCAACGCATGCGAGTTCGACCGAGCAATGCTCTAATAGCTAGTATCGGTGGCGGCTTAATACAATGTGGTGTTCAAATCTGGACTAGATCCCGGGTTTTTTCTGCATTTTCGGTTTCCTCGTTAACAAAACTTATGGTGTCTGTGTTATTTCTTTTCCGCATTATATTTGTTTATACAATTGAAATATCCCAGGTTGTGCGTAAGTTCAACCAATTTTGCATCCAACCTTGTGGTTGTTGATTAAATTGATTGACACTTGGATATTTGTAATACTCCGATATTCGGCAATGGTTGGTCGAATGAAATATAAGTAATGATTTGTCCTTTCCTAACACCGAGGCATTTTCAGCACAATTGGCTCCATAGTTGGCAGAAAACTCTGCAGTTAAGCATGCTCGGACAGGAGCAATCCAGGGATGGGTGACCATCAGGGAAGTTACTGCTAGATTACCGCAGCGATGCCCGTTGAAAACCCCACACTGTCAGATAACCGAACTGGATAAGTGGGGACAATACCGGTGGAGGGACGGGTTGTTACAAATGGTATCAGAGCCGACGACGGGTCACCTGCCAAGGGTGGGAAGGTACGCTGGACGGGGTTGGTCCAGGTGCTTCTCATGAGGGGCAGGGAACGTCGGAAATCTGGGCTTGCGAATATATTCTGGAGCCGAGGACGACTCCAATTTAAGGTGGTGGTATTGTAATACCCCGATATTCGGCAGTGGTTGGACGAATGGAATATAAGTAATGATTTGTCATTTCCTAACACCGAAGCCTTTTCAGCATAATTGGCTCCAGAGTTGCCAGAAAACTCTGCATTTAAGCGTGCTCGGGCGGGAGCAATCCAGGGATGGGTGACCATCCGGGAAGTTACTGCTGGATTATCGCAGCGATGCCCGTTGAAAACCCCACACTGCCGGATAACCGCAGTGGCTAAGTGGGGACAATATCTGTGGAAGGACTGGAGGGACGGGTCATTACAATATTGGTATTTGATACCGTCCAAGTTATTTCTTAGAAATAGATATATAACTCTTTGATATACTTTTTTTAAGACTGAGTCTGACTGTCTAGTTGATTCTCTTGAAAGTATATTAGAGTTAGTCCATACATATTGCTAAGCGAAATATTGGGTGTGGTTGTTAGACCCCCATTTTTTCAACAATCCATAAGGAATTTCGGTGTACTTCCTGAAACAAATATGTTCCCCTATGTCTTCCAAATAACATACCAAAAGACAGCTCAAACGGAAAAAGGATCTAGGAGATGTGGTTCCAACACCGAAGTAAGTGCAATCTGAAAAACTCCTGAAATTTTTATACGAGATTTCTGAAGTCAAAAGTATACACGGATTTGATTGACCAAAAGAACTCGGAATCAAGTGATCCTTTTTGTATTATAAATATTATCCTCTTGCCTTTCAAAGTTGCGGTCGGGGACTCAAATCAGAGTTTGTATGAAAAATTTACATCCATTCTCCCTAAGTGTCTCAAATCTGAAGTTTTCCGACGAACACTTAAACGAAGTGAATCCAAATACGACTACTTATATTCATTCAATGGTCGAAAGCAAAAAATCGGGGGTCTAACAACCACACCCAACATTTCGTTTAGGCAATCTGTATGGCCTAACTTCAATATATCTCCAAGAGAATCAACTATACAGTCAGACTCAATCAAGGAAAATACATCCAAGAATTATATCACAGTTTCTCAAATCAATCTGCAATCGAACAGATAGAAATTTGTGAGCCGGATTAATATGAAAAATAACTTGGATGGTACTTAAGACCAATATCCAAGTGTCAATCAATTTATATCAACAACTAAAGGTTGGATTATCTAATTCATTGAACTAGATACGACCTGTGATATTTCATTTATATAAAAATACAATGCGGAAAAGAAATAACACAGACACCAGAAATTTTATTAACGAGGAAACTGCAAATGCAGAAAAACCTCTGGACCTAGTCCAGATTTGAACACCACACTGTATTAAGCCTCTACATACTCTAGCCTACTACCAATTAACTTCGGACTGGAATGTAGTTGATCTCTAACCAATATCACACTGATTAAAGTATAGTCGCGTTCCTTACGCCTCTTGAACCATGCCAGATTCTGCGCACTTGATTCCTTTAGATGATCGCACCCACAAATAAGAGTTGCTACAACCTAAAGTCTAAAACTTGATAAACAAATCTGTCTCACACAGAAAAGTCTATTGAATAGATAAATATGTCTCCCACAGAAATACCTACGAGTTTTTGTTCCGTCTTTTGATAAACTAAGGTGAACATGAACCAATTGATACACCAGACTTATATTCCCGAAGAACATCTTTCTCACACAAACTATTAGATTCAAAGAAATTTTTAAGTGATCAATATATCAATACGAAACATTCCGAGTCTACATCAAATGACTGTCTCACACAAGTCATGTAAGATGTTACCGGGCGATTTTCACATGATCATCTTTTGACTTTCGTCAAGAATAAAGATGAACTTGGTAAAATCGAAAGCTTACCTATACTTATTTCGAGAAATATGTAAGCGAGTTAAAATCATCTCGAAATTTCAAATGTGTATAATGTGAAGTCTATATAGGTATACGACTTTTGTCTCAATAGGAGATAAAAATAAAAATAAACTTCTGAGTGATAGATGAGTTCAAGTCTCCACATACCTTTTGTTGATGAAGTTCCCCAAGCTCCCATTAGTAGTTCTTCGTCTTCAATCGATGAACTCCGTGAAGTCTAATGCTCAAATACACATTCTATCCTAATCCGAGACATAGCTATAACTAGACCAGAAATCAAGACTTATAATTTTGGCAACTAAACTTGACAACAAGCTTGAGGTAGCAACACCTGCGAGTTCGACCGAGCAGTGCTCTAACAAAAGGAATATGAATATGAATATGATCAAGGATAAAGATCGAAACTTACCGAAGATGACTCAATAGGGAACGAAGGATGGGTATCTACATCAACAAACTCAAGATGGTAAATACTTCTGTTAACTTGTATGTCATCAGTTTGACGATTAGTATCGTTTTGAAAGAAAAACAAGGTTACAATCTATGCAAAAGGAAGATGCTATCACTCAGCATGCTATGATCAAGAACTCAATTCAATTACACCAAGCGTTAAAATTTGGTTCGCGAATTTCCTTCAGAGTGCAATATAAACCCTACTTCAAATAGAAGGATGAATCTCACTTGAACAAGGAAACCAACTTCCAAAAAGAGTCCAGGACGTGTTCTACTTGTTTATATCCTTACCCAGTAAATCACAAGTCATGCCAAACTTTCTCCACCTCCTTGAACGCAGACTTATCAAGGGAAAGGGCAAAAGTAAACACATAAGTGCCTTAGTTCGATATTTTGGCTATTTTTGAAGAAATAGGGGATTTGGCTAAGAGAGGTGATCAAGTTCTTATCTGCTCATGGAAACAAACCCATATACACGGTTTTCAAGCTACCTCAACCTCCAATGCATCCAACTAGGGTTCAATCCAAGCAAGGAAATGAGTTTTAGGATAAGGCAAAGGAATTCAACTCAAACAAGGAATTCTACAGTGAATAAAATTCGTGGAACATACTGGACCGGTTTCTAAAACTAGTACATGTCCAAAAAACTTGTCTTTTTAGTTTTGTTTCAAAAGGGAAGCTCTCAAAGAAAAAGGAAAAGTAATTAGAGTCAAAAGAGAAAATTAAAGGGATTTGGCTCAAATAAGGAAACATAGGGTTTCCCTTCTTCCAAAACCTCTCCAAGTTGTGGAAAAGCCCTTCCTATGTGTGAGAATGGTTTCCTAGGCAAGTGGGACGTCACTTATTCTCTCGGATTTTTTTTGGAGGCACCAAAGTCGAAGAGAATTAGGGTTTTGACGAAAATAACCCTAATTTCAAGGGTTTGACATAGAAAGAGATTTTTCCAAAAGAGAGATGAACCAAGGATCCCTCACTTACATGACTGGATCCCATGAATGCCTCTTAACCCTTATCTCTCATCACCTTTCAACAAAAACAAGTTCATAAGGGATTTTGACCAAAATGCCCTTAGTTCACATTTTTGAGTGTTTGCAAAGAGGGATTCCCTAATGTAACCAGGAACTGACCAAGTGATAGACGCATTTATGTGTCTATTTTGTTCTCAATTTTCTGTATTATTAGACTCGATTAAGTACTTATTGTGTTATTTTGTGTTCTTGTAGGAAATTTTAGAGAAATAAGCCCTTGCGGCGAAATGGGCTCAAAAAGCAGTGTTTTACACCCCGGAGAAATGTACCGTAGGCACCCCAGAAATGCACCGGAAGCGTCCCAGAAATGTCCCGGAGGAACCCAGAAAAATTACTATTTCCACCCCAATTGATATTCGCACCCCAGCACTCTGGATAAGGGGGCACCTTCTTCAACAATTTGAATTTGTGTTTTTGGCGGGAAATGAAGTTTTCAACTGGCAGAATTTTGATTGTCAAAATGAATGGGTTAGAGTGCGATTCAATCGCTGAAAATTGGCAGAAAGATGTGATTTGGCATAAGGAACAAAGTTTGGGTGGTGGTTTCGATCATATTTGGCTGGAATACGTGTTTTGACTCTCGAGTTCAAAACAGGGGAAGCATGCACTGGAGGATGATAATCACGCGTGATGGAGAGTTATGGACGTGTTCTGATGATGTGGAATGGCTCGAGCATAACTTTGGGTCGTGAAGAATCGATTTGGAGCGTGGATGGAGGAAGTTTACGCAAGAAATTCCAAGTTTGGTAAGAAAATATTGTTATTCACTTCCCGCATAATGAAGAATTATATTGGAGTTATTGGCGAGATTTGGAGCTGTTGTTGGGTATAAATAGGCTCTTTGGGTCTACTAGAGGCGGTGTCGAGAGTCTGGGGGCTGAGGAGAGCCAGAGAAGAAGAAATTCGAGTTTTCCCAAACTCGGTTTCTGCTGCTGCTGCTGAAGAACATGAAGAACACGAAGAACGGATCTGCACCAGCAGTCGTTTTTCTACAGAAATAACGACTCACACATGTGGGTCGTAATGAGGCAGACTTATTTGCTACAGCGTTTGCGACACAGCTGCAGCAGTCTTATTTTGTCACTGAGGGTCGTAGTTCTCTGGTTTGTAACAAATATAATTGTTACAAACCCGATTTTATTGTATTTCTCATATTCTCATCATTTGTAAACCATTTTTGAGCATCAATGAAATATTTTGAGAGGTTTTCCAACATGATGAGCGGCTAATTCCCTCGTAACCAAGGCAATGGAGGAAGCTATTCACGCAACATAAATGGGTAACTATTTCATTTAATTATATAATTCACCTAATCGCTGCTTTTTCAGAGTTTTAAATTATTTGAATGATTGTCTTAATTATTTGTTATTCAGTTTGATAGGTTATGCTTGGTTTAATCTCTTGATAATCTATGCTTAAGGTTTACAAATAATGTTTGAGAATCTGTATGATTGATAGTGAATTAAAGATAAAACAGGACTTAAGAATTGAATAGAGTTTTGAAATATTTATCATTCAATTTTGCATAATAGTGGAATCTAGTGTCTTGGTTACCTCTCGCACCCATTGTTAATAATTTTGTATATAATTTTATTAAACCTTTAAATTTAATCTTCACAAGTCCGAGAGTTTGAACCTCATTACTACAACCTCATGAAAAATCATTAATCATTTTGGCGCCGCCGACGCGGATTTGTGCTTAGGTAGAATTTTTAGGTTTTTATTATTTTTTTTACTATTATTTGTTCCTTTTTACGTTTCTTTTTGTGTCTTTGATTTACAGGTTCGAAGTGGAATACTAAGGACTTGGGAACAAAAAGCTTAAAGCTAAAAGCTAAAAGAGAAGGAAAAAAAAAGACATAAACTTTTTTTAGGATTTGTAAATAGGCTTTATTTTTCATAATTTTTGTAATTTTTGGACTTTTTATTTAGACTTTATTCTGGACAATTGGACTTTATTTTTATTTTATATTTTAACCCTACGGAAGGGTATTATTATTAAAAAAAATTATATAAACTGTGTGCAGGGAAGGACGACGATTACTATATCGTCTCGGCCCCTCGGGTTCGTACATGACATAGGATTCGTGGCCCGAGTTGACTTCAACGGTTCATCCCCCGTCTGGTACGGGAGGTAAGTCCATCGAAACACTTGCAAATCTCCTGTCAGCGGGTTTACTGTATTCCTTAAGGTGATTCATTGATTGAGGACGAATTTGGACTGTTTTTAAATTCCTAGTAAAGGGCAAGGCCTGGCCAATATAAGATAAGGGTTCGGATTTCATCACCGCTCCATTCTTGCCCGCCTTAGGAAAACGAAACCTAACGCGAACCCAAGCTTTAAAATTTGGAATAGAACGAGACCGATAGGGTAACGAGCTTAATAGGAAACTCGTTCGAAAAATATTGGTTGCTCTTTAAGCACACTTCAAAGTTCATGATGGTTTCTGTGAGTTGAATGCGTGACTGCGCCGCCTTCTAATGCGGTGAGGCCTTGGGTATCAAAGCTCTACTAACCTCGCCTCGATTCAACTTGCATTAGCTCGGATTGATTCCAGAGGGGTGTGCTCAAATTGTAACGAATTCCTTTTCGAAGGAATAGAAGCTGGTCTAGAAAACAATCTAAGTGAAGCCATCATGCTTTTTGTTTGCTAGAAATCTTTAGGTTTGTTTTGGTGGAGTCGAGTCGGCCTTGTTTTTGGTTGTGTAGAATTCCCTTGCAATTAAGAATGTCGAACTGGTATGATAGAAGCCAATACAATGAGTATCGACCTGAATTTGAATATGGACATCATTAGTTTTATGACCATGGTGGGAATAGTAGTTGGGAACGCCAACCTTTTCAAGGTTATGGTTCATACCATAGTGAGCCCAATTACTATCCACACACGAATTGGTCTGACGAGCAAGAAAATCAGGAATGTTATAGTACTAGTCATGCGTTTTTGGAAAATTACTTAAAAACTAGTCCTGATTATGACATTTCTAAACCTGTTCAATCTCTAGAAGAAACCTACCAACAAGTTCGAAGGGAGTATGAACGTGCAGTTAGTTCAAGAGAAGAGAGTACACAACGGTCTAAGATATTCAATAAGACTTGTGAACGTATAAGTGTTACGCTCAGTGAAATTCAAGCACGTTTAGAGGCAGAAAATGAACAGTTAGCTAATGATGCTCGAAATAATCTAAATTTCCATAATAGTGTTTCCAATTCTACCCTTGATATCAATAGTGAATATTTTCCCAATCTAGAGGACGAGGTTAGAATAAAAGACACTACTTTATATGTGGTTCATAATGATTATGATAAAGATAATATTGATGAAGAATCATACATTTGTAGGCATAGTGATCCGGAACTAGTTACTCCATTTGAGCTTCATAATGATAATATTACTTCTGGTTCAGATCCCAATAATTTTAATGATTATTCACCTATTCAAAAGGATGTGGATCTGACTAGAGATACCACCGTTTTAGACGATGTAGTTCATGATCCTTTAGCCTACATAGTATTGGACAATCCATTATTTGATGAACTTATTAATGGATCGGAGGAAGTAACTTTGATTAACACCTTAGTTAATGAGCCTTTATATGAAACTTTCTCTGATAATCCTTTATATGATTGTGATGATGGTTTAGAGGAAAGAGTCTACCCTGAGAATATTGTTTTAGAATCTAGCGATTTAGAAATACTAGTCTTAGAAGATGATAAACTCGTAGAAATGAGTGAGGATGAACCCAACTTAGAAGAATCTATTGACCATTTCCAGGAATCTGATGACCTAGAAATTAGGGAAGTTGTGACTAGTCTTTCTAGAGACATAGAAAACTCTAAGTTTGGGGGTGATTATCATTCTTCGTGTGCTTTAACTCTTAAGTACCCTCCTGTAGGACTTGACATTTATGCCTCAACCATCTTACAAGATTATCTTCATACACGTTTTCCCGAACCTAATGATGTCCATAAAGAAGCTCAGTTGTTAGAAACCCATCCTCTGGTTGATGTGGTTAACCCAGGCTATGATACCAAGATTGACTTTGTTTTCCCACCAAAAAATTTTCAACCAATTGTGGGAACTTTTGATTTTAAGATGTGTCGGTTATTAAGTTTTGAGACTAAACCTAATCACTTTAGGATATTAGGGTCGACACATTTTCTTAAGGAAGACCACCTCTTTCACTGTGGTCAACTATGTAAGTCATATCTGATTGACTTAGAGGATCCGCAATTATTTAGGTTATTACTTCGTGATTCTAAGTTCGTATTTGAGTTTTTACAGACTCTAATACCTAGTGATTCGGATCCCATCTATGAAGAAACGCAGCCAATGAAAATATTCTATTTAGACCCTTTCATAGAACCTGAACCTGAACCGCAATTAGCGATAGTTTTCAGGAAACTAGGTAAGGGCATGCTTTTCTTGTCCATTTTCTTGGTTCACTGCAGTTTCCTATGGTCAGCTCTATTTGGTTTTGAAGACCCACAGTTATTTCGACTGTTACTTTATGGTTCGAGTTGACCAATCCTTTTCTAAGTCTGGCTGAAGACTTTAAACTTAGCACTTCTTGGGAGGTAACCCAATCTCATGCAACACGGTAATATCCTTCCTTAACTCTTTTGCTTCAAATAGTAACCGTTTCTCCTTGTTCATGCTTTTAGTTTAATCTTTAGATCATTGAGGACAATGTTAGATTTAAGTTTGGGGGTATGGGAGAAACTTTTTAGTTGAAATTAGTAAACTCCAGAGCCTAGAAATTTATGCCTATTAAGGTTTGCACTAACCAATCTAAGTGGATGGGAAAATCTTGGTTATAGGATTTGAGGAACCAATCTGATTAGATAGAAACATCGAAAGAGTCTATTCATAAAAGCACAGAGCTCAGGTGTTAGAAATAACATGATAATTGCACCATATCTCGTTGAGTCCTTTTCATTTCTGTTTTATTTTTTCATTTTAAACTATGTTTCTCTAAGTGATTAGATGGGGCACACGATTCAAGTTGTTACCACTGCTAGGGTGAATTAGAGTGACTGAGTTACTAAAAAAAAAAAGACCGGACCAGTTAGACCAATCGGAATAAGTATTAACACTTGGATAGAAATATGCGTGTGTTCTCCCTGTTTCCGTCGCCTAAGCAAGCGTGGAATGCAGGACCCGTGGGAAATATCGTGTAATCTGCTGACAAGAAGCATGCGCTTGGATCAAAAAGATCTATTCATGCCGTTAAGTTAAAAAAAATGGTTATTGTTCTGTGTAGTCAACTGCTGGTTCCCTTGTATTTGCCAGTTTGTTGATCTAGATTTAAGTTATTGACCACTGGTTCCCTTGTATATGCCAGTTGTGTTGATATTAGTCAGACCGGTATCTCAGTCCATTAGGATAGGTTCATTTTGGCAGTGGACTTCAGACAGATATGTGAAACATCGATCATTTGGTTAACATCAAAACCATCTACATTTTTCTATTTCCATCTCATTTTTCTATCCATATGATTAGTTTGACTCCGAATATGATGTCCATAGTGCAACTATCTGAGTAGAGCTCTGTCACTTTATACGAATTTTAGTATGCTTGAGTGTAAACTCGTGTACAACAATTGGAATTTCGCATCAGGGTACTTCCTCCTGTAGTCAGTGATTGTAAGCCAACCAAGGAGATTCTTTAGTGTCTTCCAAGGTTCTGCGTAGATAGCTAGGGTCTGGAGTAAAGGTTTTGTGGGTACACCTCTGGTAAACCCTCCGGAGACAACACTCCGCCACTAGGGCCACCTAGGGTTCAAATGATTTTCCTTTCTATAATAAATTTGCTCGAGGACTAGCAAATAATAAGTTTAGGGGTGTTTGATAGACGCATTTATGTGTCTATTTTGTTCTCAATTTTATGTATTATTAGACTCGATTAAGTACTTATTGTGTTATTTTGTGTTCTTGTAGGAAATTTTAGAGAAATAAGCCCTTGCGGCGAAATGGGCTCAAAAAGCAGTGTTTTACACCCCGGAGAAATGTACCGTAGGCACCCCAGAAATGCACCGGAAGCGTCCCAGAAATGTCCCGGAGGAACCCAGAAAAATTACTATTTCCACCCCAATTGATATTCGCACCCCAGCACTCTGGATAAGGGGGCACCTTCTTCAACAATTTGAATTTGTGTTTTTGGCGGGAAATGAAGTTTTCAACTGGCAGAATTTTGATTGTCAAAATGAATGGGTTAGAGTGCGATTCAATCGCTGAAAATTGGCAGAAAGATGTGATTTGGCATAAGGAACAAAGTTTGGGTGGTGGTTTCGATCAAATTTGGATGGAATACGTGTTTTGATTCTCGAGTTCAAAACAGGGCAAGCATGCACTGGAGGATGATAATCACGCGTCATGGAGAGTTATGGACGTGTTCTGATGATGTGGAATGGCTCGAGCATCACTTTGGGTCGTGAAGAATCGATTTGGAGCGTGGAGGGAGGAAGTTTACGCAAGAAATTTCAAGTTTGGTAAGAAAATATTCGGAAAATATTATTATTCATTGCCCGCATAATGAAGAATTACATTGGAGTTATTGGCGAGATTTGGAGCTGTTGTTGGGTATAAATAGGCTCTTTGGGTCTACTAGAGGCGGTGTCGAGAGTCTGGGGGGCTGAGGAGAGCCAGAGAAGAAGAAATTCGAGTTTTCCCAAACTCGGTTTCTGCTGCTGCTGCTGCTGAAGAACATGAAGAACACGAAGAACGGACATGCACCAGCAGTCGTTTTTCTATAGAAATAACGACTCACACATGTGGGTCGTACATAAGGCAGACTTATTTGCTACAACGTTTGCGACACAGCTGCAGCAGTCTTATTTTGTCACTGAGGGTCGTAGTTCTCTGGTTTGTAACAAATATAATTGTTACAAACCCGGTTTTATTGTATTTCTCATATTCTCATCATTTGTAAACCATTTTTGAGCATCAATGAAATATTTTGAGAGGTTTTCCAACATGATGAGCGGCTAATTCCCTCGTAACCAAGGCAATGGAGGAAGCTATTCACGCAACATAAATGGGTAATTATTTCATTTAATTATATAATTCACCTAATCGCTGCTTTTGCAGAGTTTTAAATTATTTGAATGATTGTCTTAATTATTTGTTATTCAGTTTGATAGGTTATGCTTGGTTTAATCTCTTGATAATCTATGCTTAAGGTTTACAAATAATGTTTGAGAATCTGTATGATTTATAGTGAATTAAAGATAAAAGAGGACTTAAGAATTGAATAGAGTTTCGAAATATTTATGATTCAATTTTGCATAACAGTGGAATCTAGTGTCTTGGTTACCTCTCGCACCAATTGTTAATAATTTTGTATATAATTTTATTAAACCTTTAAATTTAATCTTCACAAGTCCGAGAGTTTGAACCTCATTACTACAACCTCATGAAAAATCATTAATCACCAAGCGTATCTCTAATCATCACCAGGGCCTCGTAGACATGAATATTAAGTTCTATAAGTGTTCAAAGAAGAAAGAGACTGAAACAGAACCTAGAAAAGCATAATTTCAGAGAAAATAAAGGAAATTTAGCTCAAACAAGGAAGTTCGAGTTCATAATTTCCAAAAGCAGGACCATACACGTGCCTCTCTCCCTATATAAATCCGTGACCATTCCTAGGGAGTCTCATGGTCGCTCTCATGCCAAATAATATCAACCCATAATGATTTTTGACGAAAATACCCTTAAATTTCAAAAGTAAGTATTTTCTCTAAAAAAAGGCGTCTGATTGATAAAAGGAATTAAACATGCTCTCATCACACAAGGTGTCGAATCTACAAGATAGATGCACACCTTCCAAGCCTCTCCAGAGTGTCTGAAGAAGTCAAAAGAGAAATTAGGTTTTAGGTGCAGTACAAGCCTGAATTCATAATTTACATGGGATTAAGACTCCGTAAATTTAAAAGTAAGTGAATATTTATTATCATAACATTCCTCCAACCCCAAGGCCATACATAAATCATCCATAACCCTTTCTTCTCCACATATTCTCCTGTACAAACTCAGAAGCTCAAGGATGCACAAAGAGATAAAATTAGGGTTTTGGCCAAGTACACCCTAATTAATAATTCCATTCGATCGAGACGTGAAGTTTGTCTCATCAACGCTCCATTATCATTCCCTTAACGTCTCCCAACATAGAATCCCAGGAGGTTCCCATTTATAGAGTTGAATCCAAGATCAGAGTCATAACAATCGAAGGACAAACATTAATTCGGGGACTCCGCAAGTCTAAAAGAACGAGGGGATTGTAATTTCGTATCTGAATGATTTGTCACCATCTATTTATCTATCATAACAATCAAGGTTCTACTCTGAGTAAGGGACATAATATAGATGGTGAAATTTGGATAAGGGGAAAAGTGTCAATTCAAGACCGTAGACAAAACTCAACTCTCACGGGAGAGATCAATCCCTTGGTCCTCAAGGAACCCATATCCACGATTTCTAGTGTATGTCCCCGAGAGACACTTCTGGTCGTGATGTCATGACTCCTAGCGCACATCCTCGATGAGATATTGCTGGTCGCATAGGTTCTGTAGAGCGTAAAACGTCCCCTGCAGACTTAATTATAAACCAGAACAACCACAATTCCGGCATGTCCTCGCGAGACGTAGCTGATTGTGATGCCATGATTCATAGTATACATCCTCGACGAGATACTTCTGGTCATGTAGGCTCTGTAGATGCGTAAAAATATCTCAGGCATACTTAAGACCCAGAGCAGTGACATAATGTCTCCTGTAAGCACGACTTACCCTATTTGATCAAGTACTGATTCCTACTACATCATCGCGAGATACACTGGTCATGTCTACTCTAGGCTTTAACTTGAATTACTGAGGCTTATGAATAATTCCTAAGACATCCCCGAGAGATATATTAGAACATCCTTCTGAGATACACTGGTCATATCGGCCCCACAAATACGGACATAATTGAATCCTAGCACATCTCTGCAAGATACGATGGTCAAAGACAAGTGAGTTGAAGTCTCTTAGGGACATTATCATGCATGCAATCCTTCTTTTCTCTCCCAAACATGTCCCAACTGACTTCGAGGAGATTCCATCGCATTGGCTAAGTCTCGAACAAACTCTATCGCGTCAGCCAACTCTCAGAAGGTTCCAGACGCGTCAGCCAAATCTCATACAACTCTAAACACGCCGGACAAATCTCAGACGGCTCCAGACGCGTCGACCAAATCTCAGACATCTCTAGACGCGTCGTCCAAATCTCAGAAATCCCCAGCCGCATCACCCAAATCTCAGATGGCCTCATCCGAGCTGATCCATCTCGTCTAAAGATCCTTATGCAAGTATAAGACTCAGGCACAAGCCTCATCTAGGCCTCAAGTCTCTTTCTCAGCGTCTCTAACATACTCACGGCTAGTAAATTGGGCCTGAACTATACACGTGTATCCAAAAACGTGGATAACTTCTGTTGAGCTCTGCATGCTCAAAAAAAGGACCCACAAGCAATAATACGATCTCTACGTGACTGGCCATGGAGAGAGGGAGCTCAACCTCATCTTCCCTCACACTCTACACATGATTTCTGAGGCATTCCATGCATTTTCACGTGACTCATCCTAGTCATTCTCACAAATCAGAGAATATCTTTCTTTCTTGGCCAACTCGGCTAAAGATAATATTTCTCTCTCTCAACACATCATCACAAAGGATGACTCATCTTCACACAAATGGGGGGATAACAATTAGGGTTTTGGTATGGCGGTCTATGACACGTGTTTCTCACCGCAGAAGAGAGTAAACACGGTGGAATAATGAGATAAACTCAACCTAGTTTATCTCTATCTATTCCTAAAGAGAGGGAGAAGTGCTCCGCACGACACGACAAGCAATCCCTATCTTCACCGACCTGAGATTAGAGAATTCATCTATACATAGGTCCTCTATTTCTACAAGCTAACACACAACTTTCTCATAAACTCTCAGAGCATTTCTTCTTCAAACTCTAGTATTCTCTGATCTCTCTCTTCATCTGCTTCCCTCCCTAAGACCAGCCCTAACCTCTTCTGTGGCTGAATCAGCATTTGAACGGCCACTGTGCGTGGTTTAGGCGAAGAATGTTCATGCTCAACCTCTCGTAACTCACTTTTAGAAACCATAGAATCCCACTTTAGCCTCTCACCGATTTTAGGTAACTACACTAAGTTGCCTTCTATGAGGACGACTGAGAAAGTCAAAAAAGCACCAACATCAGTAGAAGTTGTTCTAACTGTTACTGATCTTGATGTGATTAGTGACAAGGAGAATATCCCTAACAAGGGTGTCCCAATCGAACATACCCCTGCTCGAAATTTATGGGTTCATAGGAATCATGATACCAACAATATCATTGGGGGAACCGACTCTACATCTAAGAAGCGAGGTCAGCTCAAAAATATATTCAACTTTTCATGCTACATGTGTCACGTTGAACCTAAGAATGTTGATGAAGCTCTAAATGATCCTGCTTAGGTCAGTGATATGTATGATGAGCTAAATCAATTCAAGCGACATGAGGTATGGATTCTTGTTCCTTGTCCATCCAATGTAAATATTGTAGGTACCAAATGGATATATAAGAACAAGTCAGATGAATTTAGAACGGTGGTTCGAAATAAAGCAAGACTTGTCTCTCAAGGCTACTCACAGATTGAATGAATAGATTTTGATGAAATCTTCGCTCTTGTTGCACGTCTTGAGTCCATAAATTTGATATTATCTCATGCTTGTTTTTAAGATTAGATATATCAAATGGACGTGAAATCTGCATTCTTAAATGAGTGTTTTAAATAAGAGGTTTACATCGCCAACCTAAAGGATTTGAAAGTCCAAAAAATCTTGATTATGTCTTTAAGCTCAATAACACATCACATGGATTAAAACAAGCACCACGAGCATGGTATAGCTAACAACTTCTATTCTTAGAAAAGGTTTTCCTAAAGGATGAGATGATAAAAATCTTTTTATCAAACATAGTATAAAGGATGTCTTAATAGCTCTGATTTATGTAGATGATATCATATATGGATCAACATCCAGGAAACTCTCTGAAGAATTTCAAACCTCCTTGGGAAAGGATTTTGAAATGAGGAATGTTGGTGAATTGAAATACTTCTCGCAGTTGAAAATTTAATAATATAAGGATGGAATTAACATTTCCCAAGAAAAATATGCTAAGGAACTTGTTAAGATTGTCCTTGAACTTGTTAATAAAAGGAACTTGCGACTTGAAATCTTCTTTATGTCTTTCTTAAAAAGAATGAGACAAGAAAGTTAAAAGAAAGAAATACCAACAAGCACAAACTTGATAATAAGAACTCTCTAGGATAATGTGGCTAGAAATTTGGATTTCCGCGACTGAATTCTAGAAGTAATCTTAGAAATCAAAACTTGAGATTCTAAATAGGAAAGCCTGGTAGACAAGGCATCCAAAGATATTGATGGACAAGGTATCTCTAGCATAATCCAAAGTACTCACAATCTTATTTAGAAAGTTTCCATCAACAATTGAAGAGAATAGAGAAGTACAAGAACTGAATTGATCAGTGCAGTATTTTAAAGTAGCTGAAGCAACACGAGAACCTTTAAAAAACACCAACACATTATCTGCAAAATTAAGATGAGTGAGCTCAGTAGATTTCCACTTAATTAAGATGAAGCCCAAACTTTTCTTTAGCAACTTGCTGGTGAAAAATAATGATCATCATCTCCATTACCATCACAAATTGATAAGAAAAAAGAGAAAATATCTGCCTCAACCCTCTACTAGCTCCAAAGTATCTACAAGGAGATCCATTCACAGGGACAAAATACTCAGAAGTAGTAATACGATTCTTTATCTGACAAACAAATTCCCCGAGAAACCTCATCTTCCTCAAAGTGACAAAAACAACATATCAACTAACTGTATCATACGTCTTTTAATTAAGGTCGAGATTTAGAGTACATCTAGGAGAGCCTATAATTCTGTTATAATTCCTCACAATCACGTGATTACCAATATATGTCCTGAATTGATCTACCATAAATGAAGGAAGATCGACTAGGTGAATAAGAATTCCCAAAATCCTCTTCATTTTAATAGTAATAATATTAGTTATGCACTTATACACCACATTACAACAAGCAATTGGTCTATAATTGATCACCCCACTAGGGTTATCCTTTTTAGCAACTAGAATAGAAAAAGTATTGTTGATCACTCTAATAAGATTTGTCTTAGAAAATAAGTTCTACATAGTAACTATAAAATCATCACCAATAACAACACAACACACTTAAAAGAAGTGACTTGAGAACCCATCTGGCTCAGAAGCCTTACCAGAACCAATAGAAGCAACAACCACCACAACTTCATTTCTGACATAAGTTTAATCAAATATGTTATGGAGCAATCATCAACCAAATTCCCAAACTGCAACTTCTCAGGAAGCCCCCCATTAGTCACATTATTGTCATCCTCAGCATACATATCAGGAAAAAGATCAACATACTCTTCGAAAATTTCTTTAGCATCCACAAGCTCCAGACTAGAAGTGGAAGTAAGACTAAGAATATTATTTCTGGATTTTCTTTCCTTGATAAAAATGTGAAAGAAATAAGTAATAAAGTCTCAAAAAAAAAGGCACCGCACTCTAGACCTTTGTGTTTTCATAGAATTTTAACATCCGGCCACTTTAGCGTATTGTTGGACAACTTGTTTCTCCTTCATAGATACAAGAGGACACCATGGAGCACTTTGTACCTGTTGTTGAAAACTCTGCACCCTTTTATTAGATTTTAACACTTTCTCAGACAGATTTATAAATCTTTCCAGGCAATAATCTAAGTCTTAGCCATCTTCAACTTAGAGACCAGGATGAACATATGATTTCCCTTAATATTCACAGACCAAACAACTCTAACTAACTCAAGAAAAGTGTGGTTCTTCAGTCAAGAAATTAAAGAACTTGAAATAAGAAGGCTCATGCTTCCTTCGCTCAAAATACTAGCCACTCTGGGAGAGTAATTAAAAATAGCATGATTGAGAATCAGCCTTTGAATAGACAAACTGATCAATCCATTCCACATTCACCATGATTCTTTCAATTTTAAAACCAATTATAACTTGTTAGAGCATAGCTCGGTTGAACCCACCAAGTGTTGGTATGTCAAGTTTGGTTGTCATATTTTAGTGAATCAAAACTCAATCAAAGAGTCGCTTGATTATGTACTAGAGACAACTTCGTATAGGTTAGGCTAGAAATATTAGGATTATGAGACATACAAGTATTACTCGAACACTTGAATAATGTGAAGAAGTAAAGAGCTACATCAACAACATCATCCTTCCTCTTGAGGTTAGTAATATTGTGACTTGAACTGTTTCATTCCTAACTATCTTTCAAGTCGTGCTATATTGAAAAAATAACTGCGAAGCTGTGAATGGTTATACTCTAGTAGTAGGACATGACCATATGATCATAGTGTTAAGGAATAAGATATGAAATATAACGCTTATCTTTTGAACTTCGTATATAAGACATCGACATAATCGTATGAATGCTATTATGATTATGTTTATGGGTAAATGTGAAGATTTCATCCTAGGAAACAATGTTTACATTTGTTTAAAGGAAGTACATTCATAAACTTGTTTTGTGAATCGAAAGGGAAATACCTAGGCTTATTGTTATTGTTATTCATTGCACATCCAATATGTCTGAGTTAGTGGAAACGATCATAACTTCTTATGTATCTTGGTAAAACTTGTCACAGTGCCTTACTTATGTATTGGTATGACTTTTATTAGTGTAACTGATCCTAAGTAATCACCTGAGATGGTATGATCAATATTTGTAATTGGTGTGACCTATCCTAGTAATTGGTGTGACCGATCACAAAAGTATTGTTTAATCGACCTTTGTAATTGGCGTAACCGATCACTAGTTGTGGTAAAGAACAATATGGTTGATATGGAAGTGCTCATATGGCTAACCATTTGGTTAACTACTGTTGAACCAACTAGATGTACATGTTTGAGTATGGTTACACAAACCTAGATAAACGTGCATTTAATTTTTGTTTAACAAAGCTAAGTTTTGATCTAACGTTTGAAATATATAGCTTGAATCTAATCAGGTTTTCATCTAACGGTGAATATCGAATGCTTTGTTACTAAGCTAACATTGATTGCAAACCTTGATTTGAAAGACTATATAAGGGAAAACTCTAGCAACTTGGAAACCTAATCCCCACACCTCCTGTGTGATACTAGTTGTATTATCTAGAGTCGATTCTTCTTTAACCTTAGGTTTCTACCGAGACCCTGTAGGTTAACGACTTGAAGACTTCATTGGGATTGTGAAGCCAGACCGATACTACTTTCTCGTAGTTGTGTGATCTGATCTTGTTGTTTCTATCGTACTAAGTACAATAGTAAGGATTGACTTGAGATTGATTTCTCTGATAGGAAAGATATAAAAGTAGTCACAAACATCTTTATCTCATCGTTTGTGATTCCATAATATCTAGTTTCGCCATCATACGATTTAGATTATTGTGAGGTGATTGTTAATAGTGAGCTGTTCTTCGGGAATATAAGTCTGGTTTATCAATTGGTTCATGTTCACCTTGATTTATCAAAAGACGGAACAAAAACTCGTAGGTATTTCTGTGGAGACAAATTTATCTATTATCGTAGACTTTTCTGTGTGATACAGATTTGTTTATTAAAGTCTTCGATTTTGGGTCGTAGCAACTCTTAGTTGTAGGTGAGATCAGCTAAGGGAATCAAGTGCGTAGTATCCTGCTGGGATCAGAGACGTATAAGCGTAACTGTACCTTGGATCATTGTGATATTTATTGGGGTTCAACTACAGTCCAGATAGAAGTTAGTTTGTAGTAGGCTAGTGTTTGTAGTGGCTTAATACAGTGCGTGTTCAATATGGACTAGGTCCCGGGGTTTTTCTGCATTTGCGGTTTCCTCGTTAACAAAAATTCTGGTGTTTGTGTTATTTCTTTTCCGCATTATATTTTTTTATATAATTGAAATATCACAGGTTGTGCGTTTCAATCAATCAATTGGGAAATCCATCTTTTGGTTGTTGATTGAAATTGATTGATACTTGAACATTGGTCTTTGGTACCGTTTAAGTGATTTCTCTTGTATTCAGTTAGACTCGCAGATTTCTATTTGCTTGAGTAAGTATTGAATCGAGAAAGAGAGATATAACTCTTTGATATACTTTTATTAAGATTGAGTCTGACTGTCTAGTTGATTCTCTTAAAAGTATATTGGAGTTAGTCCATATAAATTGCTAACCTAAATATTGGGTGTGGTTGTTAGACCCCCTCTTTTTCACATAGTCAATCACACAAGTTATCTTGTTGTCGTATTGTCTCGATCTCGTATCCATAGACGATCACACGAAGTGTAAAACGATTCGTTGTATTGTCTCGACTCCGTCCATAGACAATCACTTTCGGTAGAGGACCTATAAGTGGATAAATAAAAGATTGTGGTGTATTTGGGTACCCTCGTCTTTTTATAACTTCCCTTTGTTAATTAAACCAAGCATACAAACAACCAAACAATTAGAGATCCATTAATATAGCATCCTGCACATACTTACATACATAAAATAAGTCACAAAAACTATCTTCAAAGATAACTTACACAAACACTACTTGTGAGAAATAATGAATAACATAAATACTAACAACTGCGAGATGCCACCCAATAATACATTTTCTACTAGAAACACTATGATTATAATTAGTAATGAAATGGTAAGAAGACATAATTTTATTTTTAACTTTATTTGCATTGTTACATTGAACATGGGTTTCAATAACATCAATCACTGACATGTCTTTATTCATAATAATAGATCCTACTTCTATTCTAAATTGTAATTTAAAACATTAAGAACAATGGTAAGATTGCCTTCTTACCATTTGTTAGAGCACTGCTCGGTCGAACTCGCATGCGTTGCTATCTCAAGCATGTTTGTCAATGTTAGTGATCAAAACTATATGTCTTGATTTCTAGCCTATTTATAGATGTCTCGGACTAGGACATAGATAGTGTAGTTGAGCTTAGATCTCTCAGGGTTCATCATTTGAAGACGAAGAACTACTAAGGGGAGCTTGTGGAACTTCATCAACAAAAGATATGTGCAGACTTAAACTCATGTATCACTTGGAAAGTATATTTCTTCTCTATCTCCTATATTGAGACATAAGTCGCGTTACGATATAATTTTCTATTATACACATTTGAGATTTCGGGCTGAGTTTATCTCGCTTATATATTTCTCGAAATATGTGTTGGCAATCTTTCGCTTTAGCCATGTTCATCTTACATTCGTGATGAAAGTCTGAATAAGATCATATGAAAATTTCCGAGTTATATCTAACATGGTTTGTGTGATACAATAATTTGATGTTGCCTTGGAATGTTTCATTATGATAATTTCAATAACTTGAAAATCGCTTTGAAGAAAAATAGTTTGTGAACAATAACTATATAACGTCCTCTAAGAAAGTTTCAATGATTGAATTAAGAGTTGATGAGATAACCATCTTTGGATATAAGAATATATAGTGTGTTCGCACATTAGTGTATAAATCCATAAACCGGGAACCAAGTGTATGCATATGTGTGTATACAAAATTGGTTAAGAAGACAGCATAAGTATGCATACCCGTACGCATACTGGTAGAGGTTTTCGAACCGAAAATATCTGCCGTGTTTAGGAATTACAAACTCCTAAACTAGTCACCTTAAGTATGTGTACCTGTACGCATACTAGCGGAAGTTTTCGAACCGAGAATTTCTGCTGAGTTTGGAAACTTAACAAACTCAAATCCGGTTTCTTAATTACGCATACTTAAGCTGGTTATTTTATCAAATCGGTCTGTTCATGAACTTAAACATTTAAATCTTAAGGAATGCAATCTTTGCAAATCGTGTCTATAATGTTCATGGTTGATTCAAGTGAATCAAACCGATTTGGTTTCAATTATGTTCTTCTATACAATTGAACAACTCTTTAACTATTTTCATTTGAGTCATTTGAACTAGTTATGGATAAGATGAATAAGGTTAATATGAGAGTAAACATATGGCTAACTTCAGTTAACTAATTGTTGAGCCAACATGAGTGTACACGTTTGGGTACGGTTACATAAACCTAAATGAGGGTACATTTTATTTGTGTGTAACAAGCTAAGTTCGATCTAACGGCTGAAAGATGTTAGCTTGGTTGAATCAGGTTTTTCATCTAACGGTGATTATTGAATACTTTGGTACCAAGGTAACTTGGATTGCAAACTATGATTTGAAAACTATATAAAGGAGAACTCTAACAACCGGGAAACCTAATCCCCACACCTACTGTGTGATACTAGTTGTATAGCTAGAGTCGATTCTCCTTTAACCTTAGGTTTCTTCTCGAGACCCTGTAGGTTAACGACTTGAAGACTTCATTGGGATTGTGAAACCAGACCGATACTACTTCTCTTGTAGTTGTGTGATCTGATTTTACTGTTTATATCCTACGAGTACAATTGTAAAATTGGCTTGAGATTTATTTCTCCGATAGGCAAGATAGAAAAGTAATCACAAACATCTTCGTCTCATCGTTTGTGATTCGACAAAATCTTGTTTCCCTAGTCGATTAAGACTATTGTGAGGTGATTGATAATACTGAGCTGTTCTTCGGGAATATAAGTCTGGTTTATCAATTGGTTCCTGTTCACCTTGATTTATCAAAAGACGGAACAAAAACTCTTAGGTATTTCTGTGGGAGACGGATTTATTCAATCCTACAGACTTTTCTGTGTGAGACAGATTTGTTTATCAAGTCTTCGAATTTGGGTCGTAGCAAATCTTGGTTGTGGGTGAGATCAACTAAGGGAATCAAGTGCGTGGTATCCTGCTGGGATCAGAGACGTAAGGAGCGCAGCTATACCTTGAATCAGTTTGAGATTGATTAGGGTTCAACTACAGTCCAGTCCGAAGTTAATTGGTAGTAGGCTAGTGTCTGTAGCGACTTAATACAGTGTGGTGTTCCAACTGGACTAGGTTCCGGGGGTTTTCTGCATTTTCGGTTTCCTCGTTAACAAAATTCTAGTGTCTGTGTTATTTCTTTTCCGCATTATATTTTGTTATATAATTGAAATATCACATGTTGTGCGTTTGAATCAATCAATTGGGAAATCCGTCTTTTGGTTGTTGATTGAAATTGATTGATACTTGAACATTGGTATTTGGTACCGTTCAAGTGATTTCTCTTGTATTCAATTAGACTTTCAGATTTCTATTTTCTTGAGTAAGAATTAAATCGAGAGATCGAGATATTACACGCTTTGATATACTTTATTCTAGATTGAGTCTGACTGTTTAGTTGATTCTCTAGAAAGTATATTGGAGTAATTTCTTTCAAATTTCCAAACGAACTGTTGGGTGTGGTTGTTAGACCCCCGCATTTTCAATTGGTATTAGAGCAGGCAAACACGTTAAAGACCTCATAAGTCTGTGTTTGTAGCAATCTGATTTCTGTGGACTTGAGTATCTCTTATTTAAGAACATATAGAGATGTCCTCCAAATCTTCTGATTACACCAAAAATCTTAGGTTTTCCTCAAAGGATAACTCCTTAGAAGATTCTTCCGAATCTCGAGGGAAGATGGTGTCTGAATCAGAAATGGAGCTCACCAGATCGTTAAAAAAATCTGTTGATATCATTGAACTTCAAGCCTCTAAAATCAAGACACTTGAAGAAAATAATGATCAGATTATTGATGAATTTGAGAAATCTCTTGAAAGGGAACTGAACTCCACAGTTTCATTGAATCTCTCTCTAACAGTATCGAAAAACTGGTTCAAGAAACTACTCTACAACGTGAAAAGATTAGTATGATAGAAAATATTGTTAAAGAAGAATCATCTAGAGAAAAACGTCTAGTCAAGGCTCATTCATCAGAAGTAAACAGTTTTCGTGTCGAAAAAGAGAAACTTGTTGCATCCATGCAATATGCTTGAGAACAGTGGAACACCTTGAAAAAAGAAAACTCTGTTTTAATGAGTATGTCATCTTTTACATCTTCTTTTGCTGCTCACAAGGCTTTACCCAGTGTGAAGAATGGTTCTTCTAAAGAACTACCCATTGTGAATCACTTGCAAAATTTGCATGTGACAGAAGAAGTTATGGATCAAGGAAAGCAGATCTCTAATCCACGATGTTGTTCCTTCTGTGGGAAAAATAATCACTATGCTCTTCATTGCTTTGCTAGAAAGAAACAAATCTCACATCTTCGTAAGTTACTTCTCTCTACTATCAATGGAGTAAGTCGTCATACATTATCGTTAGTGAAATTCTTTATACAGAAAACCAGAATTCTTATAAGGATGATCGTTATTCTAGAAATCATAACAGGATGCACGTTCCTATGTATGGTATAAACTCTTGTGCCACTAATGAACATAGTTCCCGCACTTATAAGAATGTGTCTGGTAAGTCTAAGTCTAGGAGACTAAAATCCTTTCTCTCTTCTCCTCTGAAACTTATTTTTAGAGGGCCCAGACTTAGCGCTCAGAAAAATCCTTCTGATGGATATTTAAAAGGGTTTATGACAAATTCCCTATGGAATAAGTTATAATAAATGGAAAGAAGGGAATACACACTTTAAACGCTCTAAAGACATGCACAAATCTTTTCCCATGATTCATAGTGGGATTACGTCTCACTTCTTTACCTGATTTGAGGTAATCTCATTCTTGAATCTATCTTGAGAGATACAAGGATGATGATTGTGGGAATCTCTAGATTAGTTGTATGTTCTTTATGTGTTTTCTGTGTTTTTGATTTTGATATTGATCTCAAGCTCTAATTTGAAGTTTTTCACTTTAAATTATTGAGAAATCTTTGTGTTTTCCTCTTATTGGATTTTCCTTAATCCATCTTACCTTGCAACCGGTCCACGAACGTCCATGTCCCTCCATTTGTTTCACGAGTTCATAGGGTTTCCTTATCAATAAGCCTCTTCTTGTTTACATATATATGTACATATATATTGTTTTGTTCCATCCCTTCAAAAATTATATGGAGAACTCAACAAAATCTCAAGATATTGTATGTATTGACATGGAGGAGGACACTCAAGGACGTGATTCTGTTCAAGACCTGGTTCTGATGAATATGCTTGCAAGAAAAGAGCACAACTCCTAGATTGATGAATCTGTTAAGGATTTAACTCGTTTTCAGGACGACTCCAAAGTCGAGTTTGCAAACCTTTAACTGCAAATAAACCAACTCTTAGATGGTCAGGACAGAATTCTTGCTAATCAGAACATTCTGATACGGAATCAGAAGACGCTCATCATGGACTGTGTCAAAGCTAGACAACTTGCTCGGGTTGTTGATCGTAAAGTTTGTGTCCTAAATCACGAACATGGAGTATCCACAGTCAATAGAATCAAGGAAATCAGTGATACCTTCTATGATGGTTTCATTGAAAGGTATGAGGTTCTCAAAGATCTTTAAGTTTGTCTAGTAAATCTTCTTATGAGAATTTTTATTCTTGTTTTTGTTTAGAAGAATAACTAGGGTTTGGAATAGCCATTATTGTGATTAAACATAGCTAGTTCCAAACGTTTTTCATCTTCATGTTTTTAGATTTTAAATTCTAAAGCTGATTTGGAAGATGATTTGCAGTATTAATCTTTATGATTTCATATATTGCAATGTGTTATGGGGTATGTTGTTTACGTCCGTGAACCTGTGACTGTCCCATAATTGTTCAAAAGTTAACTCTATTATGTCGTACGAATGTACTGATCGAATATAGAATGAACTTTTGACATTACAAAAGTTAAAGCCTTTTATGTCATTAGTTTGATAAGAGAAAGGATAGAACTTTTGTTCACAAGGATTAAGTCCATCATATGTCATTATGCGAATAGTGATGGAAGATAGAATGAATCCTTGTATATTCCTCAGTATTGTTCGATCTCCGATCCACATTTTTGTGCATATACTATGTTGCTCCGTAAGGTTTCTTATGTTTGAGCATGACCAACTAAATTGATCATTTTTTTGTGGTTATTTTAGTTGTTGCTCCGTAAATTCTCTTACGTCGAGAATGACCAACTAAATTGATCATTTTCTTGTGGTCATTTTAGTTGTTGCTCCGTAAGTTCTCTTATGTCGAGCATGACCAATTGAATCGATCATGTTGTGATTAATTTGGTTGTGTAATTCCGATTGAATTAATCAAGGGTTTTCTTGTGGTTAATTTAATTGTGCATTTCGATTGGATTAATCATGAACTCCTTTGTGGATAATTCAATTGAATACTTTTGATTCAAACTCATGGTTTCATGTGATTTGATTATGTCCAAAGAAATCCTTCTTTTCTTGTGAAAGTAAGGTCGCCTTTGTTGTTCTTTTGGGAATGACATTATATGGGGGAGAGTTCTTTTCAACTTGTGCTTAATTGCTATATCTTTGTGGGGAGTGTGGCTGTGGAATATTTTAGGGGTTATCTTGTATCTTTATAAACTCCTCGATGAATGTATTTAGCTTCGGCTTTATGATTGCATTTAAATTTGTTGGTATGTTAATACACCTTTGGTCATGAAGTATCTCTGTGTAAATCCATTAGGATCCCACTAATTTTCATACCTTTGCCAATTTTATTGACAAAAGGGGGGAATTAATGTGTAGTTCATACTACAAATAAATATGGTTTACAAATCATTATGTAAGGGGGAGTGGATTTCATGTTGAGATAAAATATTGACTAAGGGGGAGTGATACATATCACCATAGTATTGTTGTCAAAGTTGTGATTGTTAGAGCATTGCTCGGTCGAACTCGCACACGTTGCTATCTCAAGCATGTTTGTCAATGTTAGTGATCAAAACTATAAGTCTTGATTTCTAGTATATTATAGCTAAGTCTCGGACTAGGATAGAAAGTGTAGTTGAGCTCAAAGACTTCATGGCGATTCATCATAAAAGTAGAAGAACTACTCAAGGAACCGGTGGAACTTCTCGACAAAAAGGTACGTGAAGACTTGAACTTATCTATCACTCAAAAGTCTATCTACTATATCTCCTACTCTTTGAGACAAGAAGTCGTATTCTATATATATATAATTAGATTATACACATTTGGTATCTCGAGCCGAATATACCTCGCCTATCTATATCTCGAAATATGTGTTGGTAAGATTTTCGATTCGATCAAGTTTATCTTTACCATGTGATGAAAGTCATGATATGTTTCAATCATCTTGAAAATTTCCTTGACGAGAAATGGTGTAACAACTACATAACGTCCTCTAAGAATGTTTCAGTGATTGAAATGAGAGTTTAGATTATATAACCAATGGTGGACATAAGCATTGTTGTGGAAACACATTTATGTATAAGTCATATTCCTTGAACCAAAGTTTGCGAACTTTATTGATCAAGAGAACCGGAAGAATGGCGTGAGCCAAGTCCGCGAACTCAGTCTGCAAACTTCCGAAGATCTCAAACCCGGGAATTTCTGCTGGAGTTGACAAACTACTTTCGTGAAGCTAAGTCCGCGAACCTAGTCCGCGAACCGGCAAAGTTTTCATACCCGAGAATTTCTGCTGGAGTTTGGAAACTCTGCCCGGTACTTAAGTCCGCGAATCTAGTCTGCGAACTTGAGAAGGTTATATATCTGAAGATGATTTCTGAACTTAAACTTAAAAAGACTAAGGAATGCAGTTTGCAAACCGTGGCTATAAAAGTTCATGAACCGATTGAAGTGAATCATCATCTTTGCTTTAATTGTGTCTTGTGTAGTACATAAGATTTCCTTGCAGTTGAACAACTCTCTAACTAGTTCATTTGAACTAGTTACGGTGAAGAAGAACATGGTTGATATGAAATGCTCATATAGCTAACCTTTTGGTTAACTACTTTTGAACCAACAAGTGCATACGTTTGGATACGGTTAACAAACCTAGAAGCGTGCATTTTCAAGTGTGTGTAACAAGCTAAGTTTTCAATCTAACGGTTGAGAAATATTAGCTTGAATCTAAATCAGGTTTTCATCTAACGGTGAATATTGAATGCTTTGTTACTAAGGTAACATTGATTGCAAAACCTGACTTTAAAGACTATATAAAGGAGACATCTAGTATTGTGCAAAACTAATCCCCACACCTTACGTGCGATACTAGTTTGCGTGCTAGAGTCGATTCTCCTTTAACCTTTGGTTTTCGTCTTCTAAAAACAGGTTAACGACTTAAAGACTTCATTGGGATTGTGAAGCTATACCGATACTACTTTCATCGTAGTTGTGTGATCTGATCTTGCATATTCTATCGTACGAGTACAATCAGATTGATTGGCTTGAGATTGATATCTCTGATAGGCAAGATATAAAAAGTAATCACAAACATCTTGTGATTCTGCAACATCTTGTTTCGCTACCATACAATTAAGATTGTTGTGAGGTGATTGATAACTCTAGGCTGTTCTTCGGGAATATAAGACTGGATTATCAATTGGTTCCTGTTCACCTTGATTATTATCAAAAGATGGAACAAAACCTTTAGGGTTTATCTGTGGGAGACAGATTGATCCTTTGATAGACTTGTCTGTGTGAGACAGATTTGTTTATTGTCAAAGCCTGCGATTTTGGGTCATAGCAACTCTTAGTTATGGGTCAGATCAGCTAAGGGAATGAAGTGCGCAGTATCCTGCTGGGATCATAAGCGTATGAGCATAACTGTACTTTAGATCAGTGGAAGATTGATTTGGGTTCAACCACAGTCCAGTCCGAAGTTAGCTTGGAGTAGGCTAGTGTCTGTAGCGGCTTAATACAACGTGTTTTCAAT
Organism: Papaver somniferum; assembly: GCF_003573695.1. Taxonomy (NCBI): domain Eukaryota; kingdom Viridiplantae; phylum Streptophyta; class Magnoliopsida; order Ranunculales; family Papaveraceae; genus Papaver; species Papaver somniferum. The sequence continues at coordinate 10,844,937 of NW_020622934.1, forward strand.
CTGGACTAGGTCCCGGGGTTTTTCTGCATTTGCGGTTTCCTTGTTAACAAAATTTCTGGTGTCTGTGTTATTTCAATTTCCGCATTATATTGTTTTATCTTTATAATTGAAATAATACAGGTTGTGCTTTAGATCATCAATTAGAGTAATCCAACCTTCGATTGTTGATTGTCGTTGATTGATCCTTGGATATTGGTCTTTGGTACCATCCAAGTTATTCCTTGCATTTGATTAGAACTCGCAGTTCCTGCTTGAGTAAATAAAATCAAGAGAGAGATAAAAACTCGTTGATATACTTTTAATTGATTGAATCTTGTTGATTCTCTCAAAAGTATATTTGAGTTTGTCCATACAGATTTCTAAGCGAAATATTGGGTGGTGTTGTTAGACCCCCGCTTTTTCAATTGGTATCAGAGCAGGCAAACACGTTTAAGACCTTAGAAATTTGTGTTTATAGCGATCTGAATCTATGGACAAGAGTACTATCTCTGATAAACGCGTCGCCAGTAATAAAAGTTTTATCTCATCAAATTCTATTATAGAAAAAGTTTCTTCAACCTCGAATATAGACAAACCTTGTGTTCTGACGAGACAGACTAACATCGACATGTGTGATCCCGATTACCCTTCAAAAGGTAGCTTCTCTGGCAATGAACGGGATTCAGATGAAGAGATTGAATTGATTCTAATTCTTGTTAGAATTCAAGCTGATAGATTTAATCGGTTGAAACACCATGTCAATACTCTTCTTGGTGTAGTAAGTGATTACAACACACCTTAGATTTAATTCTTAAAGGTGTAACTGACATTCGTATGACTAAACCAATTATTTTTCGTACCTACCCTGTGTATGTTACCAGGAAAGTCAGTTCAATGAGTTCTTCGAACACTCAAGAACAAAACAGACGTTTTAATAAACATCGCCTAAAGGAAGATCGTGTCATGGTCTCTGGAAATAACGCTGGCCCTGATGAGAAAGGAAGTTCATAAGAAAGAAGAAAAATTGATGAAATGAGAAATAATGTGAAAGAGATAATTAAAGGGTATAAAGATTTCGTCAACAGGTTGTCTTCCTCCTCAAACCAAGATTCTTCTGGTAAGTACTCAAACTATGTCTCGTATTTTGATGACAGTAAGTTTTATGATAATTTCTCACATAAAAAGGGATCCCTCTCTAGATTAAGGAGGAAAAAGAGACTTGACCATAAACACAAATCTCTTATTGAGCTCGTGGATCATACTTGTGCTAATTAATCACAAGGTTTGAAGAGCTTACTCAAAAAAACCCTGTTGAGTAAGATGTGTTGATAATCAGGTATACTTTTGGCATCTGCGTATGTTGAGTTGATCTCTCTTCTTATCGTCCATAGCTAAACTTTTTGATGTGCTAAAAGTATTGTTGTGTCTAAATTTGCTTCTCTTTTTCTTTAGGAAGTCCTCGTTTGAGTCTTGTTTCTTGCTACAACTATGCTCAAAATTGCTTTCCTGAGTTATGGAATTTTTTGAGTCTTTTGTTGCAAAAGTCCCTTTTGGGCTTTATTTTTTTGGGGGGTCATGTTGTACTCGAACGAATACTCGTGTTCTGGGACGAGTCAAATGTTTAAGAAAACCCTAGAATCCCTTCCCTAAGAGACCCTTAAATATCAACCTATTGGGTTACGAAAGTCACGTACGCATACTCTAGGTTGGCTTCTAGGTTGTCAAGAATGTCTTCTTATTCATCTTTCTATGGTGGTTTTGCAAGAGGATTCCTTGATAAAGGTTGTGATGTCGAGTCCAAGAAGAAAATAACCCTCGTAGATGAAGATCATCCTAATGCTTCATGTTATTTTTCCTATTTCATGAGGATGATGAAAAGGATGATATGATCTCTTCTGAAGTTGTTCATGACTTTCTTAAGTACTTTGGGGAAGAAAAACAAGAGCTCATTGTTACTCTGAAAAATCTTGATGCGTTGAAAACTGAGTTGAAAAAGGTTACTGCTGACCTTGGTCTCATATGTCGTACATCAATGATCTTCGCAAAGAGAATCACCTATCTGATGTTGCAATGAATGTTTTTGATCACAAGCTAAAAGACCCTTTGTCTCGTGAGGATTTTGAACCGTCCATATGATCTTAGTTCGTCTTCGGGATAGCACTGGAGTCTGTTTTTAGCTTGATTTATTTACTGTTGCCTAGTATGTCTTCTTTTTGATTTAGTTGGAAGAATAACTAGTGCTTTGAATAGCAATGATTGTGACTACACATAGCTATTATTTTTCATCTTCTTGTTCTTTTTAGGTTTATTGGTATTAAATTCTAAAAATATTTGGAGGATGATGTGTTGCAGTATTAATCTTTATGGTTTGTTATATTGCAATTTTTTATGGTACATTGGTGTTTACATCCGTGAACTATGTTTGTCCCATACTTTGTCAAAAGTAAAGTCGTTCGTGTTCGGTATTCACGTACTGGTAAAATAATGAATGGACTTTTGACAAATACAAAAGTTAAGCCTATATGGTCAATCTTTGATGGAAGGTAGGTTAAAATCTTTTGTTTTCAAGGATTATGTCTATTAATTGTCGTTATGCAAATAGTGATTGAAGATAGAATGAATCCTTGTGTATTCCGCAGTATTGATCATCCCTGATCCATATTATATGTATTACTGTGAGGCTCCGTAATGCATCTTATGTTGAGCACTATACAACCAAGTTGATTTATTAGCTTAGTTGGTGTTCCGTGAGATATGTTATGTCGAGCATATTGAACTAAATTAATCATCTTGTATGGTTATTTAGTTATTGTTGCGTAAGTTTTCTTATGTCGAGAAAACAAAATGACAATTAAATTGATTACTTTTGTGATTAGTTTGGTTGTTTATTCCAATTAGATTAATTATGGGTTCTCTTGTAATTAATCTAGTTGAGTATTTTCGTGTCTCCATAAGTTCTCTTAAATTGAGCATAATCAATTGAATTGATCACCTCTTGTGTTTAATTTGATTGTGTATTCCAATAAATTTAATCATGGGTTTACTTGTGATTAATTTGATTGAGTTTTTTGGATATAGAAAATCGTTCTCATGGTTTTTGGTGTCCAATAAAATCCTTCATTTCTTTTGAAATTAAGGTCGCTCTTGTTGTTCTTTCGGGAATGACATCAAATGAGGAAGAGTTCTTTTGAACTTGTGCTTAATGGTCATATCTTGAGGGGTGTGCGGCTGTGGAATTTTAGAGGGGTTATCTTGTATCTTTAAAATCCTTGATGAATTCATTTAGCTTTTGATTTATGATTGCATCTAAATTTGTTGGTACGTATTTTTTTTCCTTTTTTCATGAAATGTCTCTCTCGTGAATTTTATTATGATCCCGTTCTTGTACCTTTGCCAATTTTATTGACAAAAGGGGGAGAATTAATATGTAGTTCATACTAAAAATACATATGGTTTTCGGATTATTATGTAAGGGGGAATGGTTTCCATGTGAGATGGAGTATTGACTAAGGGGGAGTGATACATATCACCATAGTATTATTGTTGAAGTTGTGAGTTTAGATTACATAACCAACGGTGGACATAAGCATTATTGTGAAACACATTTATGTATAAGTCTTATTCCTTGAACCAAAGTTTGTGAACTTTGTTGATCAAGAGAACCGGAAGAATGGCGTGAGCCAAGTCCGCGAACTCAGTCCGCGAACCGGAAAAGTTCTCATACCCGAGAATTTCTGTTGGAGTTTGTAAACTCTGCCCGGTAACTTAAGTCCGCGAACCTAGTCTGCGAACTTGAGAAGGTTATATATCTGAAGATGATTTCTGAACTTAAACTTAAAAAGACTAAGGAATGCAGTTTGCAAACCGTGGCTATAAAAGTTCATGAACCGATTCAAGTGAATCAAATCATCTTTGCTTCAATTGTTTCTTGTGTAGTACATGAGATTTCCTTGCAATTGAACAACTCTCTAACTAGTTCATTTGAAGTCATTTGAACTAGTTATGGTGAAAAAGAACATGGTTGATATGAAATGTTCATATGGCTAACCTTTTGGTTGACTATTGTTGAACCAACAAGTGCATACGTTTAAGTACGGTTAACAAACCTAGAAGCGTGCATTTTCAAGTGTGTGTAACAAGTTAAGTTTTTGATCTAACGGTTAAGAAATATTAGCTTGAACCTAAATAAGGTTTTCGTCTAACGGTGAATATTGAATGCTTTTTTACCAAGCTAACATTGATTGCAAACCCTGATTTGAAAGATTATATAAAGGAGACATCTAGTATTATGCAAAACTAATCCCCACACCTTACGTGTGATACTAGTTTGCGTGCTAGAGTCGATTCTCCTTTAACCTTTGGTTTTCTTCTTCTAAAACCAGGTTAACGACTTAAATACTTCATTGGGATTATGAAGCCAGACCGATACTACTTTAGTCGTAGTTATGTGATCTGATATTGCATCTTCTATCATACGAGTAAAATGAGATTGATTGGCTTGAGATTGATATCTTCGATAGGCAAGATATAAAAAGTAATCACAAAAATCTTCGTCTCATTGTTTGTGATTCCGCAACATCTTGTTTCGTTACCATACGATTAAGATTGTTGTGAGGTGATTGATAACTCTAGGCTGTTCTTCGGGAATACAAGACCGGATTATCAATTGGTTCCTGTTCACCTTGATTATTATCAAAAGACGGAACAAAACCTTTAGGGTTTATCTGTGGGAGACAGTGTATGTTCAATATCGACTAGGTCCCATGGTTTTTCTGCATTTGCAGTTTCCTCGTTAACAAAATTTCTGGTGTCTGTGTTATTTCAATTTCCACATTATATTGTTTTATCTTTATAATTGAAACAATACAGGTTGTGCGTTAGATCATCAATTAGAGTAATCCAACCTTCGGTCGTTGATTGTCATTGATTGATCCTTGGATATTGGTCTTTGGTACCATCCAAGTTATTCCTTGCGTTTGATTAGAACTCGCAGTTCCTGCTTGAGTAAATCAAATCAAGAGAGAGATATAAACTCGTTGATATACTTTTAATTGACTGAGTCTTGTTGATTCTCTTAAAAGTATATTCGAGTTTGTCCATACAGATTGCTAAGCGAAATATTGGGTGGTGTTGTTAGACCCCCGCTTTTTCAGTGATAATTAAACTTTGATGTTGTGTAATAATACTATGAATCTATATAACAATGATTGAGAACATTTTTTTTCTCGTTGTTATAGCTACGGATCCTCAACAACTATGAGCCTAAACTTACAACCTTTGGAATCATGGAATACTTGGAAGTGACGAAGATTTCGAGTCATGTTGAAGATGCCAAGGAGATCAAGCATGTGGATGAAGCTTCAATTTTTATTTATTTTGTAATCCATATGTATTGATAGTTTTGTCACTAAAATTGATAAAAAGGGAGATTGTTAGAGCATTGCTCGGTCGAACTCGCATGCATTGCTATCTCAAGCATGTTTGTCAATGTTAGTGATCAAAACTATATGGCTTGATTTCTAGCCTATTTATAGATGTCTCGAACTAGGACATAGGTAGTGTACTTGAGCTTAGATCTCTCAGCGTTCATCATTTGAAGACGAAGAACTACTAAGAGGAGCTTGTGGAACTTCATCAACAAAAGGTATATGGAGACTTAAACTCATATATCACTTGGAAAGTCTATTTATTTTCTCTCTCCTATATTGAGACATAAGTCGTGTTACGATATAGTTTTCTATTATACATGTTAGAGCACTGCTCGGTCGAACTCGCATGCGTTGCTATCTCAAGCATGTTTGTCAATGTTAGTGATCAAAACTATAAGTCTTGATTTTTAGTCTACTATAGCTAAGTCTCGGACTAGGATAGAAAGTGTAGTTAAGACCAAGAACTCCATGGCGATCATCATATAAGACGAAGAACTACTCAAGGAACTGTTGGAACTTCATCGACTAAAAGGTATATGGAGACTTGACTTATCTATCACTCAAAAGCCTATCTACTCTATCTCCTATCTTGAGACAAAAGTTGTTTTTCTATATATACTTTGATTATACATATTTGCTATTTCGAGCCGAATTTATCTCGCCTATCTATTTCTCGAAATATGTGTTCGTAAGCTTTAGCTCTGGACAAGTTCATCTTTACCTAGTGATGAAAGTCATATTATGTTTCAATCACTTGAAAATGGCTCTGACGAAAAATAGTTTGTGAATGACAACTATATAATGTCCTCTAAGAATGTTTTAATGATTGAAATGAGAGTTTAGAATATATAACCAATGATGGATATAAGCACTGTGTGGCAACACATACATGTATAAGTCCTTATTCCTTGAACCAAAGTATGTGTACTTTGTTGATCAGGAAAAACCCGAAAACCCGTCCGCGAACTGTCGGAGGTTCTCGACCCGAGAAAATCTGCTGGAGTTTGTAAACTCTTCCGGGAACTTAAGTCCGCGAACTAAGTCCGCGTACTTGAGTTGGTTATTTCTAAAGACGGTTATTCGTGAACTTAAAATTATATAAACTAAGGAATGCAAGTTTGCAAACCGTGGCTATAAAGTTCATGAATCGATTCGAGTGAATCAAATTGTTTTTTCTTCGATTGTGTCTTGTATACTTCTATAAGATCTAAGAAATTGAACAACTCTCTAACTAGTTCATTTGAGTCATTTGAACTAGTTATGGTAAAGAAGAATATGGTTAATATGAAAGTGATCATATGGCTAACCATTTGGTTAACTATAGTTGAACCAACGAATGTACATGTTTGGGTACGGTTACACAAACCCAAAATCATGCATTTCATTTGTGTGTAACAAGCTAGGTTTTCGATCTAATGGTTAAAAGATATTATCTTGAATCTAATCAGGTTTTCATCTAACGGTGAATATTGAATGCTTTGTTACCAAGCTAACGTTGATTGCAAAACCTGATTTGAAAGACTATATAAGGAAGAACTCTAGCAACTGGGAAACCTAATCCCCACACCTTATGTGTGATATTAGTTGTATTAGCTAGAGTAGATTCTCCTTTAACCTTAGGTTTCTTCTTGTAAACCAGTTTAACGACTTAAAAACTTCATTGGGATTGTGAAGCCAGACCGATACTACTTTCTCGTAGTTGTGTGATCTGATCTTGCATATTCTATCGTACGAGTATAATCGTAAAGATTGGCTTGAGATTGATATCTCCGATAGGCAAGATATAAAAGTAATAACAAACATCTTCGTCTCATCGTTTGTGATTCCACAATATCTTCTTTCGCCGCATCGATTAAGATTATTGTGAGGTGATTGATAATTCTAGGTTGTTCTTCGAGAATATAAGTCTGGGTTATCAATTGGTTCCTGTTCACCTTGATTTATCAAAATACGGACCAAAACTCGTAGGTATTTCTGTGGGAGACAGATTTATCTATTACTGTAGACTTTTCTGTGTGATAGAGATTTGTTTATTGAAGTCTTCGACTTTGGGTCGTAGCAACTCTTAGTTGTGGGTGAGATCAACTAAGAGAATCAAGTGTGTAATATCCTGCTGGGATCAGAGACGTAAGGAGCGCAACTGTACCTTGGTTCAGTGTGAGATTGATTGGGGTTCAACTACAGTCCAAACCGAAGTTAGTTTGTAGTAGGCTAGTGTCTGTAGGGGCAAAATACAGTGTGTGTTCAATCTGGACTAGGTCCCGGGGGTTTTCTGCATTTTCGGTTTCCTCGTTAACAAAATTTTGATGTCTGTGTTATTTCTTTTCCGCATTATATTTTGTTATATAATTGGAATATCACAGGTTGTTGATAGGATCCGGAGATGCCTATATATAATAACCGCAATCGCACGGTGTCCAACTAGTAGACAGAGGCAAGTACGGGTCGTTACGAGGAGCGGTGGAAATATTAATAATCAGTATTCCTAATTAACTAACCAGCAATAATGTTTTTGGATTTTTAAAAGAATAATAACAGAAGAATAAACTAAAGTAACAAAATGAAATCAATGGAAGAGTCGGTAACCAGGGTTGTATGGTATCCACCACTATTTCTAATTGAGTACCGAAAAGCATTCGAATTCCAAATATGCATTTAAATCTTCGTTCTATCGCAACACCTATTATTGTTATAATTATCGATAATAAACTCACATCTCCTAAGTATAACCCATCAGAATTTCCTAAGCATGGACTATCAAATTATAATGACAAGAAGATTATTGAAAACATAATTATCGGTTCACAATCACTATTTGTGTCGTCTAAGCACAACCCATCAAATGATTTAACCTAAGCATGGATTATCAAATACTAACACGTAAAATTGTAGCCTACACGCATTAATGAACTTAGGCTATTGTGACGTACAAAGCAGGTGAGGCAACAACATGTATTCTTTGTAAAATCAATACCATAATTATTGGATTTCGAAATTCAATTCATATAACCTAATACCAAATTATTCAAAATCGATTTAAATGGTCTTAATGCTAGAAGTAGTTTTCTCCACAGAACCCTAGCTACAACTGGATTAGAACATATCAAAGGGTTTCTTAAAACCCATCAAAAACAATAACAAGAGAAGAAAGATTAAACCAATATTGCTTCCTCTTCTCTTGGTCTTGTGCTCTCAAACACGGCGGCGGCGGCTTCCAGTCCTCTCTCCCCTGTCTGTCACGAACAGAGATTAACCAAAACCAAAAATAAATAATCCTCCAAACCGGCCTCCCCTTGTTTCAGTTCGTTTCCAGAATATATAGCTGCTGCGAGGGTCTGGAATTAGACCAAAAATACGACTCCCTAAGGCCCAGTCCAAACGTAGACGGACTGCCAAATTCAGGTCCCTTCACTGTGTCAATTAAGCCATAGCACTAGCCACCACCAATGATGAACCCAGTTCAGGCCATCCCATTCAAACACTTTCCAAATTCAGGCCTCCTTCCAAATTTCGACCACATCACTCCACTTCTCAATCTATGTCCGTGTAACTTTCACTCCCAACACCTTTACCAGTTCACCTTCCAATCATAACTAATCAGCCTACATCCGGACACCAACTTCACTGCTCGAATTCCTACAGTGAGCACTTCCAGAATTCGAACCATACTAAGAACCCCCTTTTCATTCCATCGTCCAACTGCCATCAGGTCCTGGAACTTGGTTCCATCTTCTTCACGCCTGCAGTCTGCAGAGCATCTCAGCCAACTCATCTTCTCGACCAACACCTCTTGTTCTGATGCCGTCTAACACCTTCTCCCAAATGACTAGTCGCGGCACAAACGTTTCAGCTGACCACAAGAATTCTACTCGGTTCTCATCAGCCAACACGTGCGTTTCCACTTCTATTCTCGCTCTCAACCACAGCAGCCATCGTACTCAGTTCACCATTCAACAGACGCAATACAAATCTCCAGTCTCAGCTGTACAAATAAATCAATGGCCACAGCTCTTCTCTTTTCGATCCAGCCACTAACTCCACCGGCATATCTCAGAGTCTGAACTTTGCGAAATCCAAGCCTCTCTTGTTGCCTGCACTCGAACATGACCAAGCTATCCAACATGCTCATCGTTCTCCATGGTTATCACTATTTTGCTGTTCCACCACCAGTAACAATTGAATGCTATAACAGGACCTTAATCTCTTTCGAACAACAAACCAGCACCAGCTTCCCAGCAGCACACAACATCACCATCTTCACTTTGTATTCTCTGTCGATTACACAGTGAATGATTACCCCCACAGAACTGTTTCGCACCAGCTCCGTTGTTGTTGCTGAGTCATTTCGCAGTTCACTTCCAATCAATCAGCCGAGATACGAAGAACCAAACGCCATGAACAACTTCAATTAAACCCATTCAAACCATCTCAGTCATTTCCTTCGGGAAAAATAACCCGAGCAATATAGTCAGGTAACTCAACTGCAGTTTGGTTCCCTGACCAACTGAATCTCGTCACCAGTTCAGACCCAAATTCAGGAGATTAGAAAACTCCGGCCACAGCACCTTCCTCTACTGATAACCGAGCAAAGCAACTGTCCATTCGCAGCAATGACCATGTTAATACCCAACTCCGGCATTTCAGCTTTGTTTGCTGCCATCTTCTTCCACTCGGGCAGCTCTTCTTTCCCAGTATTTCAGTTCGTATCTTCTGCCATCATAATCACTGCCTGCAACCATTATTCATACAAAATCTATCCATTCAACCTTCTGTCTTCATCTCGCTATTGCTCTCCATCTCGTATTCTCAACGTTCAGTTCGTAGACAAACCTCCCATCGACTGTTATCACCGGTTTCTCAATCTTCCGAAATTCAATTGTTGACAGAATGCTGCGAGACACTCCACTGCTAAGAGATTGAATCACACGGCTGGACTTCATTGACCAACGTCTCTTTGGACATCATTAAACCTCTGCCACCACCAATTCTGGAGAATACTGCCATCTTTCTTCCTTTGTTCCATATTGTCTTTGCACTCTTTTCACTGATTTCAATCTATGACAATTTCATCGTCAACATTTCTCTTTGAATGCTCAATCTCCGAAGAAGAAGACAGCTGCTTGAATCAATTGAGAACGCTCCACTGAAGGTGATACCCTGGTTAATTTTCTTTGATCAAGGCCACAATATGTTGTGAAATATACCACAGAAGAAAAGTGGTAGAGAGTGCCATGTCCACCTCCCTCTTGGCCCACTTGTGTAGGTCACACGTTTGGCAACCAAACACATTTCTTTCCGGCCGTGATGAAGCTGGTTTATGTGTTGTTGATATATAGAAATACCAGGCCAACCATAATTTGTCAATTTCGTCTACAAGTGCTTCTGATTGAGCCGTTTCTCCACCAGTTATCGGTTTTACTTGTACTTTCTACAAAAGCACTAAAATATAGTTGTTAGCCAAAATATTGAGTCATAGCTAACATAAATATGGGTATAAAATGTAGCACTTACGTGCTTATCAGTTGTGCGTTAGTTCAATCAACTAGAATATCCGACCTTTGGTTGTTGATTTGCATTGATTGACACTTGGATATTGGTCTTTGGTACCATCCAAGTTATCTCTCTTATATTTAATCAGGCTCGCAGATTTCTATTTGCTTGAGTAAGGATTAAATTGATAGATCGAGATATTATAACTCTTTGATATACTTTATTAAGACTGAGTCTGGTTGATTCTCTTGAAAATATATTGGAGTTAGTCCATACAGATTGCTAAGCGAAATATTGGGTGTGGTTGTTGTACCCCCGCTTTTTCAATACACATTTGAGATTTTGAGCTGAGATTTGGTTGATGTTAGTCCATACATATTATCTCGCTTATATATTTCTCGAAATATATGTTGGCAAGCTTTCGCTTTAGCCATGTTCATCTTACATTCGTGATGAAAGTCCGAATAAGATCATATGAAAATTTCCGAGTTACATCTAACATGGTTTGTGTGATACAATCATTTGGTGTTGACTTGGAATGTTTCATTATGATAATTTCAATAACTTGAAAATCGCTTTGACAAAAAATAGTTTGTAAACAACAACTATATAATGTCCTCTAAGAAAGTTTCAATGATTGAAATTAAGAGTTGATGAGATAACCATCCTTGGATATAAGCATATATAGTGTGTTCGCACATTAGTGTATAAATCCATAAACCGGGAACTAAGAACTTGTTTGTTTGCAGCTGACTCGGCGTCTGAATCTGAGTCAACCCCTGACTCGGACCGAGTTAGCAGTCAGACCGTTTGTTTTCCATTTTGAGTCAGATCTGACTCGACCTATGACTCAGACATAACCCCTGATTCGGACTCATTTGAGTCAGGTAACAAAATACCCCTGACTCATGGGACCAAACCACTGACTCACTTATTTCCGAGTCAGATGAGTCAGATCTGACTCAAAACAAACATATCGACTCAGATCCAGATGAGTCAGGTGATTTCACTCAGATCCAGATGATTCAGATCCAGACGACTCAGATGAGTCAGGAGTAAACAAACATGGTGTAAGTGTATGCATATGTGTGTATACAAAATTGGTGAAGGAGACAACATAAGTATGCGTACCCGTACGCATACTGGTAGAGGTTTTCGAACCGAAAATATCTGCTGTGTTTAGGAATTACAAACTCCTAAACTAGTCACCTTAAGTATGCGTACCCGTACGCATACTAGAGGAAGTTTTCGAACCGAAAATATCTGATGGGTTTGGGAATTACAAACTCCTAAACTAGTCACCTTAAGTATGCGTACCCGTATGCATACTAGAGGAAGTTTTCGAACCGAGAATTTCTGCTAAGTTTGGAAACTTAACAAACTCAGATCTGGTTACTTAAGTACGCATACCCGTACGCATACTTAAGCTTGTTATTTTGTACAATCGGTCTGTTCATGAACTTAAACATTTAAATATTAAGGAATGCAATCTTTGCAAACCGTGGCTATAATGTTCATGATTGATTCAAGTGAATCAAACCGATTTGGTTTCAATTATGTTCTTTTATAAAATTGAACAACTCTTTAACTAGTTTCATTTGAGTCATTTGAACTAGTTATGGATAAGATGAATAAGGTTAATATGAGAGTAAACATATGGCTAACCTCGGTTAACTAATTGTTGAGCCAACATGACTGTACACGTTTGGGTACGGTTACATAAACCTAAATGAGGGTACATTTTATTTGTGTGTAGCAAGCTAAGTTCGATCTAACGGTCGAAAGATGTTATCTTGGTTGAATCAGGTTTTTCATCTAACGGTGATTATTGAATGCTTTGGTACCAAGGTAACTTGGATTGCAAACCCTGATTTGAAAACTATATAAAGGAGAACTCTAACAACTGGGAAACCTAATCCCCACACCTCCTGTGTGATACTAGTTGTATAGCTAGAGTGGATTCTCCTTTAACCTTAGGTTTCTTCTCGAGACCCTGTAGGTTAACGACTTGAAGACTTCATTGGGATTGTGAAGCCAGACCGATACTACTTCTCTTGTAGTTGTGTGATCTGATCTTGATGTTTCTATCGTACGAGTACAATTGTAAAATTGGCTTGAGATTTATTTCTCCGATAGGAAAGATAGAAAAGTAATCACAAACATCTTCGTCTCATCATTTGTGATTCGACAATATCTTGTTTCGCTAGTCGATTAAGATTATTGTGAGTTGATTGATAATACTGAGTTGTTTTTCGGGAATATAAGTCTGGTTTATCAATTGGTTCATGTTCACCTTGATTTATCAAAAGACGGAACAAAAACTATTGGGTATTTCTGTGGGAGACGGATTTATTCAATCCTACAGACTTTTCTGTGTGAGATAGATTTGTTTATCAAGTCTTCGACTTTGGGTCGTAGAAACTCTTGGTTGTGGGTGAGATCAGCTAAGGGAATCAAGTGCGTAGTATCCTGCTGGGATCAGAGACGTAAGGAGCGCAACTGTATCTTGAGTCAGTGTGAGATTGATTAGGGTTCAACTATAGTCCAGTCCTAAGTTAATTGGTAGTAGGCTAGTTTCTGTAGAGGCTTAATACAATGTGGTGTTCAAACTGGACTAGGTCCCAAGGTTTTTCTGCATTTGCGGTTTCCTCGTTAACAAAATTCTGGCGTCTGTGTTATTTCTTTTCTGCATTATATTTTGTTATATAATTGAAATATCACAGGTTGTGCGTTAGATCAATCAATTATAATATCCAACCTTTGGTTGTTGATTTACATTGATTGACACTTGTATATTGGTCTTTGGTACCATCCAAGTTATCTTTCTTTTATTCAATTAGACTCACAGATTTCTATTTGCTTGAGTAAGAATTAAATCGAGAGATCGAGATATTACACTCTTTGATATACTTTATTCTAGCTAGTTGATTCTCTAGAAAGTATATTGAAGTAAGTCCTCTCAGATTGCCAAACAAATTGTTGGGCGTGGTTGTTAGACCCCCCGCATTTTCACCATTAATATATTTTTTTCAAATATGCACCCTTGAATGACAAAGACTGGTTAGAAGAATCGTATTGCACAAACTTCTGAATGAAATGGAACTTGACCTCTCCTTCACCACCACTACAACAAGAATGACCAGACTCAAGACACTCGGTAATAGAACCAACAATATTTTTCTTAAAAGATAAAATAGGTATACTCAGATCTCGCTCCACCAAAACCTCAAGCATATTAGTAGTCTTGACCACTCACCCAGTACCACCTTTGGTCTGCCGATGCATATCACTACTCTTTCCTTTGGGCAACAGAACCTGATCAACTCCAGTCCTCTGAATAGGTTCATGCTTACCGTCATATGAGCCAGAACCCTCACCATGATTATCTATATTCTTTTTTATTTCTCTTAGCATTATTCACAATTCAACTATCCTTAACAACGTTACTGTTGCTCATCTGAGCACCTTGTCCTCTACAACCTTTTCAACAACCTTCTGACAAGCAAGAATATAACGACTGAAGGATTTCTAGTGAGAGCACATAGGTGGCTTCCATGATACTCAACATCTACCTTAATAAGTTCAAACCCATCTATCACAACTAGAATAGAACTAGGACATTCACATGAAGTGTCAATTTCCACATAAACACGAGCATAAATCATCCTAGTCCTGTTGATAGTTTGCTTATCCAACAAAATTGGTTTACCAGTAGTACACTAGTACTAGCTATATTCCATAAACCAACAGGGTTCCACAAAAATAAAGGAACCTCCTCAATTTCAACCGCACAAGAATCGACCTCTGATCCTATAATTCCTTCTCGAACATTTTATGCTAAGCTCTAACTATGAAAAATTGAAAGAGACCCATCTTAAAAAGCTGAAACCTTATCCTCCTCTTCATTAAAATAAAACACACAAAAAATACACCATGTAAAATCATATTAAAATCTCCTTTAGGTTTCCATTATCTGTTCACAACATTCTTCACCATTAAGAACGATAATCTTTACCCACAAACACACAAATCACCAGATTCTTACACTTTTTAGTATCATCATCAAAACCAACATAAGACAATGAGATTACCTTCTTACCATAAATAATATATGGTGGCTTGAACGACAGCTTCACCTCCTGCTACGTTGCCTTCTCAAAAGTAAGTATGTAATTCCAATTTGTTCCAAATCTGAGAGAAGAATCAAAAGATAATGGACTGGAAAACTATCCCAAATCCTGATCTATCTCTACCACTCACATAATCCTTCAAAATATTAAATTTGTTCTGTTTGGGAAAATGAGGGACACGTGGATTGTTAGGTGGTGTCAACGGCATTCAACCGTCAACAATGATAAAATCCAGGAAAGAAAAAAAAATCTCTCTTCGCCCCTCCTCACATTTATTACCATGCTTCATATGCTTTAGTGCTTTTTATGTTAGGACCCCAGCTATCAACAGGGTCGTGATCTTATTCACACGTCAAAATTATTACACAGGGCCAATAATATCTTACCTTTTCAGGAATTGTTGGTTTCAGGTCCATAGTTGCGGCACCCTAACGGAAAAAAGCAACCACCATATACTAGCTCTTAATATGTTGAATTATTTTGTATAAGGATCGTAACTTTAGTGTCTAATTAGGGCCTGAGTCGTAAAAGATGCAGTTGATGCAACAGGGTCGTAAACTGACTTTGACCGTCTAATTTTTCCTAGAATGACCTTATGAAATACTTAGTTAATAACTAACCAAGTATTTCATCGAACATCTTAGCTACATTTTCAGACACTTCTTATCTTCACCAAACCCATTAGAAAATTGTGCACTAATATTCTTCTCTATTATAGTTAGGAGGTAAATTAGGTTCAAAGTTCGTGTATCCATACATTTTTCTCTGCCAATACAGAGTAAATCAAGCGATTTTCTTATGTATAGTTAATAAAGGGGTTTGAGGATTGGGTACTTGTGTATACTTATTATCATTGCTTGATTTGAGTATACCTTTGGTTTGATTTTTATCTGTAGAACTCAGGAGAGACTTATAATGGTTTGCTTGTTGTTTTCTTATATTAAATAGGCTTGAGACATCGGATAATAGATAAAGAGAATAGAGTTAGCAGAAATTAGATGGTAAGCTAGAATGGAGTTACCAAAAATTATATGGTAAGCTAGATTTTATGTTGGACAAAGAGACACAAAGAATGACTTTTTCTTTTTTTTTGAGTTTGTAGTGATCGGTAAAGTGGAGAGCTAGAGAATGGAAACCATTTTTTCTCTATGTTTTTACTGAAAGAATTAGATGAATCTAATGTATGGCTTTGTCTTGTCCTTGATTTTGATTTGGTAACTCAATGTTGAATTCACAAAGATCGAAGAAGACGGAAAAGGATGAAAGGGATAAATACATAGAAAATATGTTAACTGTCAATGCTAGTCAACTAATTGTCAAGGTGTTTGGAAAAATAGTAAAAGTTAGCTAACCCTTTTCTAACGATCTTTAGTTAGTCAACTTCCCTGATGCATCAACTGCATGTTTCACGACCTAGACCCTAATTATATATACAACTTAGGACCCTTTGACAAGATATCTCTAATATGTTCCTTCCTCTTTCTTAATCTCCAAACCTTCCTTAACCAAATTGAACAGGAAAAAATAACGTAAGATCAAATCCTAAGACTATATCTTCAGAAGAATCAGAACTAATGAGATTCAGTTTGATTTTAAGTTGTAGATTTTGAAAATAAATATAGTGCGAGTTCTGCTTATATTTGCTTGATCTTTTAATTATTTCTAGACTTATTTGATTTCTTAGTAATCTTTATAAAAAAAAATAGACTGATATTAGGGTTAAACATGTGTAATTGTATTGGGAAACATGAAAGGTTTATGGAGAAGATGAATGGATGTTGATGATGAAATATTAATCAAATATGTCGTTTATGCAGTACAATAATGTAGTAATTGTAAGAAGAAAGTTGATAAATGTTACGCCAAAAAAGGGTTGAACAAAAAGATAGAAATTTCGTAACTTTCTTCTTAAGATATGATAGAGAAGCACTTGAAAGAATGGTATTTTTCTCACATGAATCCAACACCAGACAATAACTTAACCTCTCTCTAGATAACTCTTGTGAAGAAGAGTTCAAATCAGATAATTCTTCTAAGACCATTTTAATTCAAGAGTTATTTCAAATCGTGGTGAAATCTGTGATATTAAAATCCCAATTGAAGATGGAGTAGATATATATAGTTTAGACTTAATTCCGATGAATCAAAATCAGAACCCTAACAAATTACCCACGGAAGGGGGTGGGAGCGGTGCTAGAATTGGGCCCTGTGACAAATACCGATAAAACAGAAACATGCCGGATCTTTCTACTTTTCTGTAACTTATACTTATGTAGAAAATAGTAAACGAAAAGTCGTCACTGTAAATACAATAAAACTTCTTTAAAACAATAGCTTTGGGACCAAGAAGAGTAATTATTTTAGAGAGTATATTTTAGCGAGAAAATATTTAACCTATGCAATCCTAGTTATAACTAAAGAATTTTATTATTTTAGAGAGATTATTATTTTAATGATCTTGTAAACAGAAAATACAGAGAACGAAACACAAAGTAGAGGGGAAGAAGAGAGAGAGAAATTCCATTCATCTGTATAGAATACAAAGGTTTAGGATTCTATTTATAGAGTTTACATTCTTGGTACCCAAGTAATAGGGTTCCACTAAAGTGGGCATCTACATAATAAACTGTTGTTTATAACACTCCCCCTAGATGGCCACTGTATCTAAGCTAATTGACTCATTAAAACCTTATCAGGAAAATCCGAAAGGACAAAACCTGACTAAAGGGAAAAGAGTACAATTATGAGAAAACTTAGAAAATTGTTGGACATGCATATGTTTCCTCGTTAAAACCTTGACAAAGAAAACCCAGTGGGAGAAAACCTTGACGAAGGAAAAAGAGTACAACGTGATAGTCCATTAAAATACCTTTTACTATGATGCTCCCCCTGATAAGTACTTTAGTTAAATCTTGGCTTGCAAATCTTCAAGTGGACACTTCCCAATTTTGATAAACGAATTTCTTGAATGCTGGAAACAGCAATGCTTTCGTGAGAAATCTGCCAGTTGATGAAGTCTTCTAATAGCAATGTTCTCGAGTATTCATGTTTATTTCAATACATTAAGTACTTGTGTCTTGGATTTCTAATTTCTTGGAGATGATTTGCAGAAATAGTTGATGTAGTTTCTTCAACAAAGTGCCAAGATATGAATACCTTATCATACGTGAACAAAAATCGTATTTGTAAGAAGGAAATCCAAATTCTTAGGAGATAATTAAGTTGATTTGGTTTAATCAAATGTGGGCATCCACTAAGCAACCAAAATTGATACAACTCCCCCTTGGATGACCATCATGTTGAATTAAATTTCCTCACTAAAACCTTACCAGTAAAACCCGATAGGAAAAAATTTGGGCGAAGGAAAAAGAGCACAAATATCAACATTTTAAAAGAAAAATAAACGTCAACGAGATGTTGCCTCATTAAAACCATTTCAGGAAAACCACATGGGACAAAACCTGAAACGAAAGAAAAAGAGTACAACTTTTGACGATTCATGGATGCTAACTCAACAATATGAGTATCATATAAAAAAGCACCAAAATCATAAGTATAGTCTACATAATAGAAAAGTTTTAAGCAAGCATAATATTTAAACTGCAAATTTAAGAAATAAAAGAAAACTAGAATTTATGCTGCTAAAGCTTGGATTTTTGTGTTTTTAAGGATTCCTCAAAAGACCTATAAAGTTGATTTCATCAACTAATTAATCCATATTTTTGGTTTTGTATACCGAATTTCTAAAATCACATAAAGGATTGTTAAACCTGATATAATTGAATTAGGGGGTTGCCTAAATATAATTTGAATCCTCAAAGGATTACAAATACAAATATGTTCTCTGGCTACATACGAATTATTCAAAGACTACCACGCCAAATGCATCATATAAAGAGAACAATTATAGAACAAGTCCTAGGGTTTGAGCAAATGTAAAACCCTTATATCATTTTTACGACGAATATATTTCTCGTATAACAACGCAATATGACTACACCAACCTGTAATTAATAGATTTGGCATTTTTAAGGTGTTATCTTTTGCATCCAAAGTTGCGTTAATTGAGAAATTAATCCAAGCTAATTTGGATTAGGTGCCAACCAATCACATATGTCAATTTTCTCTGCAGAGGGGTTCAAAAACACCATCATTTATTTCAGTAGGTACTTTAAACGAATATTCGACAAGATATTAACTAGTTATGATCCCATATAATTCTCAAGTGTATGCATATCTTGGAAGAAAAAAAATAATCATAGAACTGCTGGTACCAGCGCCCACGGGCATTATAACATCCTTCTCTTCAAATGAGGAGATAATAACTTTGAGAATGTGAATCGTGTTTTTGGCACACTCAATTGGAGCACTACCAGTAGCCTATTATGGAATGCTACTTATTTTACTAGATGTGACTGGATTTTCCTCTTAAAGAGGCAAACACATATGTAAAAGCAAATGTGATATTTCGCGCCTAGTCAATGACATCCCTTTTCAATTTAATCATGATGGGATAGAAACTGATACAACATTCAAGTTAATTAACACCAACTTTTGCTGGTAGTGTATAGTCCCTCCCTGATTATGGCGGAAATATTTTCATCTTATAAAAACGAAAATAAATTTCGTAAAGTATTATCCGATTAATTCAAGGACATATACTCATAGTAATTTCTGGATGTTAAGAATACCAGTGTGGACAGTGTTGGAAACAATTTACAAAATCAAAACGGATCTCAAACAGCTGAGTCGCGAACTAGGTCGCTATCTTTAAGATGTTTCCCGACTCTGCCTCTTGATTGTGTGCTAGCAGTCGATTCTTGTCGAAAACCCTATGGGATAAAACATCTGATAACTCTCTTGTACGATTTATCTGCACTGTGAGAAATCGAACCAACAACAACTCTTTCTACACTTGCTCAGAACTCAAAATAGATGAAAAACAATTGTATTTCATCTTCTCCAGAAACTGTTCTTTTATAACTCAAAAGAAATTAATACGGTTTTAATGAAAATCAATTTTGCAATTAGTGCTAACTGAAAATCCTCCATAACAGTCACAAAACGGTAACAATATAATTACCAAAAATTAATAGAATTAATTGGATAATATTAAGTTGAAAAAACCGTTTTTGAAAATCAAGAGTTAAATATGCAAAAAACCAGTTTCTGAATCACCAGACCTCCCAAGACCTCCAAGGCCCCGCTCTCTCGGATTTAAATAAATAATATAGATATATAAATATACCTAGTCAAATGCATGGGGTGAGACTTGAACCCAAGTCTATAGTGTGGGAGCCCAAAATAATACCACCACACTATTTCTCTAAGTTTGATATAAATTAAAAAACTATGTTTTTAAATATATATACTCCCAACAGACAATAGATATTGACTCCAAGAGCCATAAAAAAATTGTCCCAAAAATTGTCCCAAAAATTGCAATCTACTAGAGATACAAATTGAACAACCATGGATTTTATTGGTTACAGCCATACAAATAAAATAAATCTCCAGAACAATAAAAATCGTGATATGGCCAATGAGAAAATCAAGTTGAAATTATGGACACTTTCCTTATGAAAAGAAATAAAATTAAGACCGATATAGTCACTACAAGGACTAATAATATTGGCTAACAAACCGGATGCGCACCCATTGATCTTTGTGTCCAACCGTATTTCAATATCAAGTTGAACGGTCTTAATTTAGGAGATTAGTATTAGGAAAAAAAATTGCACAACATCCTTTGAGAATTCAGCAGTTGGTGTTTGCAATTGGCTTGTACCATAATAACAATATCAAATCCTTGGCTTATAGATGAAATCAAATCCAATTAGTGTACATAAATGATTCTTTTGAGAAAAATAAAGAAATCGTCTACTTTTTGGTTGATAAAGATTTCTTTGAAGAAACAGAAATCAGAAACCAAAATTGGCTAAAAGTTCTTAGAATACCAATTTTTGCATCTCATTATAGATGGATAAATCCAATATCAATTGGTTTGTACAGTTTACCAAAATTTAATCGACAAAATAAAAAAAAATACATCGTCATTTTAGTCATCCCATAGGAAAAATCCACTTTGTGGTTGACTATGGTTTCTAGTAAAAAGAAAAATAGAAACCATATAGATAAATCACATGATCCTTGTATAGAGAACAAGGATACCAAATTTAATTGGCCGTACATATTTCAACCATGCATATGATTCATTGCCGTAAAGGCGATTAAGATTGAATCAACACCAAATTTTGGTGACTACAGATTCACCAAAAGAATAGAAATTGTAAACCATCTTTCGATGTATTTACTTTTTTTCTTCTTCAATGGAAAATTAGAGAAGAAAGAAAATACGAATTTGCTTTGATGATTACAGTTTCATCAGAAATATAGAAACTGTAAACCATCTTTTGATGGTTTTTTATTTTTCGCTCTGTAAAGAAAAATTAGAGAAAGAAAGGGAGAAAAAAAATCTTGTTCACTAAAACTGTCCACTCACGGATCATTAGACTTTGAAACAAATAGTCCGATATTTAATTAAAATAACGTAAAAATAATAGCCAATTAGAATCTAGTGTTCCCATCTATGATGGACACTATTTTTCCACTGCCTAAATTTCTGAATAGTTTGGTTCGTGTTGTAAGTTGATTAGATGATGTGGCTGTCCACCATTCTGGGACCCACGTCCACTCCATGAATGAGCCACGTACACAAGCACGTGTCAACATTAGTTTAGTAGTAATCCTGTTTTGGGGTTATGTTTATCCCTTATGTACTGCTATATATAGTTGGTGGAGGACACATTCTGTGTAAGTTTAAGTAACGAGAATTTGAGCAGAGAAATAAGAAAAGTATCCAAACCACTTCATTTTGAATCTGTCTCTCACATGTTCCATGTTCCTACAAATATACTACCCGGTGCATATTGACTAGCGCATATGAGTTAGTACTTGAACGTGGTTGCTTGCTTGACGGAAATCAATGGACAGACTATATGTAGTTATTTTTAAAACGTTATTGGCACCAATTGCTCTACGACAACCGGCAATGGTTGGCGATACGAAAAAGATAATTCTCTTCGACTCTTGCATGTTTAATTTAACTATTGTTAAGTAGTTATGTATATGCAATTCTTATCATGTCTAACTCGTTTTCTGTTTTAATTAGGACTTGTTAGAAGAGAAGTTAGACATCTTACCATATCCTGTTTGTGCTACTGATAGCATAAATAATTATTGTGGTAAAGGAGGAGGTATCCAAAATAGGTACGTATTGGCAACGACTCATATTTGTGATGTTATTCGGTTTCCGAATTTAGCCAAATATTTGAGTTTTGTAGCATTCTGGTATTTTCCGTTTTAGCCAACCAACGGAAGGTTTTTCCGCGTCCTTTTGGATAGCGTAGAAAATAAAATTACCTTTGTTGGTACATCACTAATTTTTGTGGTGTTTACGGTTTAATACTGGCAGAGCGAGGAATTATTGCATCCTTGGAGATAGCAAAATTTTAACATTCCTCTGCTATGATAATCTCTAGAATTCAAAGTCGTTCCACTAAAGGTCGGAATGTGATGAAAAATTGACATCGGGTTAACACGGTTAGCCAGTCTCTATCAACGGTCCTTGAAACGACCAACAATTAATATCGAGACAATTTCTTTTAAGTTAAAGAATGTGTTCATATTTCAACTTTGATAAATTAATATTTCGTCGACCCTAATTGACGAAATTGGAGATTTGTCGGTATTATGTAAGAACCGTACAGATTACATTTTGAATGTTTTCTTCCTTGTTTTCACCATTGATTCTTGTGGTAATTTAGTTCGGCATGAAATTTTGAGAAGATATATGCTCCGTATAAAATGTTACAGTGAGCAATAAGGAGAGCCGCATATTTTTGCGCTCTTATGTGTTCCCGCTAGCTTTACGATGTGCATAATATGCGCCTATTATATGCATCGACGAGCTTTAAAGAGCTAGTGCTTAATTTTCACTTTGTATATTTTGTGTCAACGACACTGAGTGCTGCAAATGTTAATTGCGCCTCGTAGATATACAAACGTCGAGCGATAATAAGTGTTGCATTTTTGTAAATGATATTTAGAGTTAATATCATGTCTTCTCGTCGCATGAGCTATTACCTAAAATCCTGAATTTGGTGAATTAAATTTGCGCTAGTACCTATGCAAATAACTTTATCTTTGGCGAAGAAGGAAAATACAATTGTGGTAGGCATATTTGAATATGGGAACCACAATAGTTCTCGGGTTTAAGAACCTGATGACCACCGTACCACCAGAAGTGGAATAATATGGGACGGAAGCATAATCATTGGGTGAATAACCATCTTTGAGCCTGTAAGAGCTCTGCTATCGTTGTGACATAAAAGACACGATACGCGCATTTGAAATGTCGTTCATTGTTGTTGATCTCTGTCGGTCGTCTTGGCAGGACTGGTACTGATATTGAGATAATGTCTATGGTCACAGAATTCGTTCACAGTTTACTGTTAATTTTACATGACAATGTAAATTCTTAAAATTATCCAAGCTGGACAGTAAACGAGAGAGGAAACCTGATCAGTTACCTCTCCTGGGTTGCATGTTATTGTTTTCTGCACCCAGTTGCTCCCTTGATAGGTTAAGTCATGCAGAACTGAATGTTTTGTTGATGAGACGTCCCGCCTAAGGATCAGGGGGAGAATCGTCGACGACATTGGTTAAATCCAATTGTGTCTCATCTAAATTCTCACACCGAGAAATGCCTGAGGTGTTGAAGATTACTATGTTTCTAGATTTAGCTAGAGTACGCTTGCTTTATTCGGCATATATTAAAGTCCTTGCAAGGCTTTCCATGTAATCGCAGTGATTGTTTCGTCTGGAAATATGCTTAGAAGAATAGACGAAAACCTCTTGTATGAGGTATGCCAATCAAATCAGATAACGTCCATATTCTCTTTGAGTGATGAGTTGATATCTCTCCTGACGAGGAGAATATCCATAAAAGTTGCGTTGATATCTTTTGAGAAAGAATATCCGCATATTGAAGTTTGGTACCAATGGATTAGGATATCCTTGTACTCTAGAGAATGATGTAAGATCGTTATTAACTGGTCGTCGATAATACTCGGAGTAGCTACTGAAATCGATGTGGGTGGATATCCCCCCTTTGCAAAGGAATTATCGACAAAGTTTATCTGATTGGAAAGTATGGAACTCAATCCATATTAATGTGATTTCTCCCTTGTGTACGCTCTTGAGACCTTAGTCTCAGCATCGGTTACGACTTTGATTCTAATCAAAGAGCGTGGTGAGAAAACTAAGGTCGCTTATTGTATAGCGCCAACCTTGAGAACGAGTTTCCACGGAAAATGGTCAGGTTGATGGAAGTATGGTCTGGTAGTCATAAATTAATGGACATATCACCTGGGTTGTAACTACGTATCTATACTCATATAGATTTATAAGAAACTCTTTTCTATCAGTTATGGATGTTGTATCATCCTAGTAATGCTTTGGGCATTGATGGTGAGCACATTTGATGTTCTTGTGCATTTTGAACTTATTACTCATGTAACCATTGTCATGTTTTTCTGTTTGAGACGTGTTATATTCCACTGCTATTACTACTCTATTACAAGATTTTCAAATTTGATGAGAAGTCTTCCCACCGTTTTGGGGAGGAAAGGCTATCGCCTGAAAAATGGCATGAAGTATCCCGGTTTACACAAAGATAAACCAGGATGTATCTCACCTTGATGTTTTCATCACTGAAAGACATCTTTAGAGATTGCAAATCAAATTGCTTCCTTGAGAAGCTGTAAATGTAGTAAAAAGTGTGTCACTTAGAACACACCTTGAGCGTGGATGACTAGTTGACTTGAAACATTCTGCACCTCTTAAAAGGAAGAGCCAGTCAAAATCATTGAAAGATAGTGCTCTCAAAGAGACTATCAGTAGAAGATCTAGTTTCTCTGAGTATAGTTCTCCTAATAAGAGAATGTCTCTGTAAAGGCTTTGAAACCTCAAAATGAGAGGATTTCCATAAGGCACGCATGCAATAAAGAAATTTTCGATCGTAATCCAATGATTGTTGATGACATAGTCAAAGTATCCACTGATAATACCGTAGGTGTTGTTGGTTTAAACCACTCTCTATAGAAATGTCATCAAAGGTATGATTGGTTAAACCAGGAGAGATCAAAGCAGGATAACAGATTCTCGTAAAAATGCATAAATTTGGTATTGCAGCCCGAACACTCGATAATGTGAGCTACTCTTGGCCACAAACGGTTATTTGCAGTTCCGACATCCGATAATGTAACCCCTAGTGGCTACAGGTGGGTGTATATGCATAGTGAGAAAAGTAAAGTCAACTAATGGCACAAAGTCTTTTACAGGAACCTGAGATGGATTTCTTTGTAACATATTCCATATTATGGATGCAGCTACCTTTATGGTATTTGTCTGGAAGTCTTTAAGGACTCGATGTGCATCTAGTTGATGTGGTTATTGCGGATCTGTATGAAAGACTAGATAAAGAAGCATGTAAATTCCTGAAGTTTTTTCCAGTAGAATTACCATGTCATAGCATTTACTCAATAAGGACGAAAGTGATCAATCGTCTAAGTGAATGCTTATATTACCCAGGGATATGTGAACCATTTTATATGCTCATAAACTATGCATTTACTAGATTTGAAATATACAACATCTATTTAATTGGAACTCCTGAAGATTTCTCCAAAGCACAAAAATGCTTAAAGCAGAAGTTCGAGATGGAAAATCTCGGTAAAACAAGGGCCCAATTTGATTGAGAATTATAGCTAGAAGTCCTTTAATTTTTTCAACCATAAAGGTTTAGACATATTTAAATGGATAAGCTAATCATTCTATCTCTTATTTTTAAGATTGGTCGGATTACATCTCAACCAAGGAGATGTATCATTCTGTGGTTTGTATTACACAAAAGATGTGTAAACTAATGGTACATTAACTGAGATATGTTATAGGCACCTGATATTAGGTCTGTAGTAAACATGTAAGTCTGGTTCTATCCAGCACCAATATCGAGACATTGGTCCGAAGAAAACTCCTTCATCTTCGTGGTACCATTAAGCTTGATCTTTCGCATAAAAGATCACTAGATGTCTCCCACATAGATAAACCAATCAGGCTGTTTAAGTTTTGATTTTTGGAAGGTTTAATAAAGCAGCTAAACATTTTCCTAGCTAATAAGTCTGGTAGTAGAGGATACTTGTTCATCCTCCGATCGATTATGATTGTTCAGACAAAGCTAGTGGAGAATAAAGGCTGATACAACCATATGATCATTAAGAAATTGCAGAGAGTGAAATCAGACCAAGTTTCTCAAGCAAAGGAAGCCGTTGAAGACAATAAATGATGGTTTGTAATCTCTATGCAGTATTATTAGACAAAATGATCAACCAGGTAGGCTACTCATCAGGGGGAGTAAAGCCACGAAAGATTATGGATATGGGCACATTGGACATTATGTCATGTACTCTTTTTCCCTAGTCAAGGTTTTGTCCCACTGGGTTTTCCTTGTCAAGGTTTTAATAAGGCATGCAAGTCCAATGATATCCGCAGTTCGACATGTTGTACTCTTTTTCCTTCGTCTTGGTTTTTGTCCCTCTGGGTTCTTCTGGACAAGGTTTTAACGAGGCAACATCTGCGGGTTCAACACTGTTCTGAGGACTCATGTTTTCCTACGTTCAGGTTTTGTCCCTCTAAATTTTCCTGACGAGGTTTTTAATGAGATAACAATCTTAGAATGGTGATCTTCATCTAAAGAAATATCTATCCATAGAGTACTCCTGGGATACTGTTATCAGATAACCGCCGGTATTATTCAGATTTTTCCCGCACACGGTTTTTCCTGACAAGATCTAAACAAGTTTCATCTTAACGGACTTTTCTGACAAAGTTTTGACGAAGCAATATTTTAAATGGCGGACATCCGAGGAGGAGTGTTGTAAGTCGATTAGATGATGTGGCTGTCCACCATTCTGGGACCCACATCCACTCCATGTATGAGCCACGTACACAAGCACGTGTCAACATTAGTTTAATAGTAATCCTGTTTTGGGGTTATGTTTATCCCTTATCTACTGCTATATATAGTTGGTGGAGGACACATTCTGTATAAGTTTAGTAACGAGAATTTGAGCAGAGAAATAAGAAAAGTATCCAAACCACTTCATTTTGAATCTGTCTCTCACATGTTCCATGTTCCTACAAATATACTACCTGGTACATATTGACTAGCGCATATGAGTTAGTACTTGAACGTGGTTGCTTGCTTGACGGAAATCAATGGACAGACTATATGTAGTTATTTTATAAAAGTTCGCGGTATCGCCTTGGCCAATATTTTCCTATTTTCCTAAATCTTGGAAAGGTTCCAAACAATCACTTGGTGTTCTTTTAAGAAAATCACTTTATAATTGATTTTTTTAAACTTGTTTGTTTTGTTTTATTTGCATGTATTAATCCTCCGATGGGCAATTGGATCAAAAACATGGTTTAACAACTATGTAAGCGCCGCTGTAAGGGTGTTCCAAGCAGTAAGTTGGTAATACTCTAATAATGATTAATTTTCCACTGATAGCTATTTGTACTCATTCTGTTTCAAAAAGACCGTCCTCTATTCTATTTTGGTATCACTATCCATGAACAAAAACTCCAACAAAACAAAATGTTCACAAAAACCCCATTCAACATAAACTATCTATATTACTCTTCTAGTTTAAATCATCCCGACAAAAATAAAAATCAACCCCACTTTTAATTTTTATTATATTATCACCAACAACAACAACCCACTACCAGCAACTAGCAACACCACCGACACCACCACCGATCGCCGTCGACCACCACCATCAGCGACCACCGGTCGCCACCCACCACCGCCGCCGAGCAACACCACCGCCAACCACCGTTGTCGTCGCCATCCACCGCGCCACCAGCGCTGTCACCGACACCACCACGGACCACCGCCGACGACGACCACCACTCTGCCGCCGCCGTCGACGTCGACCACCACCACAGACCACCGACGCCGACGACTATTACCGCCGCCGAAAAACACCACCATTATCGCTGGCCACCACCACCATCACCAACCAGCCGCCAGCTCCACAAAAAATGAGTTTCATTGATCAATATTCAACAAAATGAGAAAAAACTGATGAAACCAAAAAGAAAAAATGATGAAACCAAAATCGGTTTCACTAAAATTAGATGAAACCAAAATTTGGTTTCATCATTTTTCCACATGTTGTCATTTCACCAACACAGATGAAACCAAACACGCCGACTTCCAAGTCAGGCCGAATAAACTAGAAAAAAATTAGGTGAAACCAAAATTTGGTTTCATCATAAAAGAAAGGAAAAGGAAGAAAGAAGAAAAAATGAAACACAATAAGATGAAACCTACCACCACCTTCAACTGCACCACTCCCATCGCCGCCACAACCACCACTACCGTTAACTCCTCGACTAAAATTAGTTTTAACAAAAAACAATTCACCTGTGTCTCACCATCAAAAATTGGTTTCATAGAGATCAATATTCAACAAAATGAAAAAAAAAACGATTTGAAACCTGATTAGGTTTCATCATTTTTCCAAATATTGTCATTTTACCAACATAACATAAATGATCAAACCAAACACGCCGACTTCCAAGTCAGGCCAAATAAACTACGCAAAAATTAGGTGAAACCAAAATTTGGTTTCATCATATACTTAATTTTCATCATTAAAATCCTTGGTTTCATGATAGAAAATAGGCAAGTTTACGATGAACCAAGTTTGGTTTCATCATAAATGTATTGTTTTCACCAACCAAAACTGTCAGAATTTGATGAAACCAACTTGAAGGTATTGGTGATAGTTTTAGATGATAGAAGGAGGAGGCAGAAGTAGTGTTGGTGGAGGATCTGACATGTAGTGGTGGGAAAAATAGAAGTAAGAGGAGGCGGTGTTGTTGATGGAAAATGAGGACGTAGAAAGAGAAGAAGGTGATGATGGTGTTAATGGAGGAGACGGAGGTGCTATTGGTGGAAGATCTGTTAGTTATTGAAGACTAACAATTATTTCCTAAAGTTAGTCGTGGTTATTTAGGGAAGGGGTTTTCTAAACCGGCTAGGATTCTTGGTGGCCAAGTTCGTAACCTATATAAATAGGTAATTAAGCCTTGTAGAATTGTATTGTGTTGAAAACGATTAAGATATCGGTGAGATATTTCTTGTATAACTTTTAGGGATAAAGCTAGGATTTCGTTGTGAGAGCATATTGTGAGGAACAAGAGACAAGATTATCGTCTCGGGTAATTGTTGCGGTGTAACCAAGGGTTTGCTGGGATTCGCACGATGTTGTAATCGTTTTTCTTCATAGTGGATTTAAGTTGGTGCGGCTCAAAGTGGACGTAGACAATATATACAAGTTGTATGTATTGGTCGAACCACTATAAATATTGTGTCTTGTGAGTTGATTTATCTTTCTCGTATTATTATAGTTGCTTGTGCTTGGTTTACTTATTATTCATCATAATATCTCAAGATCCGTTATTCCGCGGTTGTCAGTGATTCCATAAGCAAATCATGACAACTGGTATCAGAGCTCGGGTTAGAGCTTTAGGGTTTATCGTAGTACGATTGGAGTGGGAGTTATGGGTGATAATAACGAAAGTACGATAGCTAGGGTTAAAGTTTTTAATGGGAAGAACTTTGTGTTTTGGAAGTCTCAGATGGAAGACTACCTATATGAGAAAGACGTTGCTGATCCATTGGGTGGAGTTGCGAAAAATGGAGCACGCAAAGACGATGAATGGACAACTCTTGATCGCAAGTGTGTAGCCGTGATCCGTAGATGTATAACGGAGGAAGTCTACAATAACGTACAAGAGGA
Source organism: Papaver somniferum (assembly GCF_003573695.1). Classification (NCBI taxonomy): domain Eukaryota; kingdom Viridiplantae; phylum Streptophyta; class Magnoliopsida; order Ranunculales; family Papaveraceae; genus Papaver; species Papaver somniferum. The sequence goes on from NW_020622934.1 coordinate 10,874,901, forward strand.
AACTAGTACGAAGGATCTTATGGATAAACTTGAAAAGTTGTATCAAAAGTCATCAGCCTCGGGGAAGATTATGTTGTGTGAACAATTATTTAATCTGAAGATGCAAGAAGGCGAAGCGATTTCAGCACATCTTGGGAAGTTTAAATCAGTTATTTCTCAACTTTCAAAAGTTAGTATTACTTTTGATGATGAAGTTCAAGCTTTACGGTTGTTGTCGTCATTACCAAAGAGTTGGGAGACTGCAAGGACAACCATTAGCAATTCCTCCGGGAGCGAGAAGTTGAAGCTTGATGATGTGCAACAAAGGTTAATTGCTGAAGAGGAAAGAAGAATAGAACAAGTTTATGGTTCTAGTACTTCAAGATCGGCCTTAAGTTTGCAGGAAGAAGATAGAGGCAGGAGTTCAAATCGGAACAACAACAACAAATCTAGATGGAAGTCTAGAGGAAAGTATAGGGGGATATCTCAATCCCGGCCTAGAGGTGTAGTTGAGTGTTGGGCGTGTAAGAAAGTAGGACACTTCAAGCGCGATTGTCCGGAAAACAAAGGTGTTAATAATGGTGGAAACAAAGGTGATCAAGAAGAGGTCAACGTAGTTGCAGCTGCGGAACCGGTGAAGGTCCTTGTTGATAACAAGAAGGTGATTACGGAAGGTTTCCTACTACTCTCTTAGGACAAGCAAGATGAGTCTTGGATTATAGACTCGGGAGATTCTTTCCATGCGACAGGTGATAAGAGTATTATGATCTCTTATAAAGAAGGATACCATGGCCAAGTATTCTTGGGTGAGGGTGAAGCGTGCGACATCATTGGTTTGGGTGATGTGATATTGAAATTCAACGGTTCGACATGGAAATTGAAGGATGTAGGACACGTTCCAAATTTGAAGAAGAACTTGGTGTCTGTGGGCCAAGTTTGTGATGATGACTGTGAAGTTGTGCTTACGAAACACAATTGGAAAGTGAAGAAAGGAGTTATGGTATTAGCTCGTGGAGTTAGAGTCGGTACTCTATACCGGACTTCAGATGGAACTACTTTAGCAGTGACTAGTAGTGTTGAAGACACTAACTTATGGCATATAAGATTAGGACACGTGAGTGAGAAGAATATGAAGATTCTATGTTCGGGAGGATATCTACCTAAGGTGAAGTCTGTTGATATGAGTTTTTGTGAAGACTGTGTTCTTGGAAAACAAAAACGGGTTAGTTTCAGCACAGGAGGAAGAGACTTGAGAAGTGCAAAACTTGATTTGGTTCACACGGATGTATGGGGACCAATTGATGTTGCATCTCATAGAGGGTTCCAATATTATGTCACATTTATTGATGATCACTCAAGGAAGGTGTGGCTTTATTTCATGAAGAATAAGTTCGAGGTGTATGAAGTGTTTAAGAAGTGGAAAGCTTTGGTTGAAACAAAAACTGGTCTGAAGTTGAAGTGTCTAAGATCAGACAACAGTGGTGGGTATGAAAAAACAGAATTCTTACAGCTATGTGCTACAAATGGAATTCGTTTGGAGAGGACAGTTCCAAGGACGCCACGGGATAATGGAGTAGCAGAACGTATGAATTGGACGTTGAATGCACATGCTAGGTGCATGAGGTTGCAGTCTGGTTTGCCCGAGACCTTCTGGGCACATGCAACAGAGACGGCTGCTTATCTAATCAATAGGACACCTAGTAGTCCATTAGATATGAAGATACCAGAGGAGGTTTGGACCGGCAAAAAGGTAAATCTTTCATATTCGAAAGTTTTTGGTTGTGTTGGTTATGTTCATCTTAGTCCCGGTGAGACTTCTAAGATAGGTGCTCAAGCAAAGAAGGGTATATTTCTTGGTTACGGAAATGACGCTTTTAGGTATAAACTTTGGGACTACGAGGGTCACAAAGTTATTACAAGTAGAGACGTCACTTTTAATGAGAATGAGTTGTACAAGGACAGTAATAAAACACAAGTTGAAGATGTCGGATCAAGAAACATCGATAAGGAGTAGTACATCGATATTGATGATGTCTTTGGAAAAGGTGTGGTACAAGAAGGGCACGGTGTTGCAGATGGCGGAGAAGTACAAGGTGAAGAGACTTATGTTGCAGTGGGAGTTACTCCTATAGTTCCACAAGAAGTACGAAGATCATCAAGAACTCCAAAACCAAACCCAAGCTATGCTCTGAATTATCTATTACTTATGGATGGAGGTGAACCTGAAGATCTTAAAGAAGCACTAGCGGCTGATGATTCAGGAAAGTGGCAACTTGCTATGGAAGATGGGATGAATTCACTTGAGGAGAATGACACTTGGGTGTTAGTAAAATTACCAAGAGGTAAGAAGTCGTTGCATAACAAGTGGGTTTATCGGATGAAGTCTGAAGCAAATGGAGATATTCTCTACAATGTGAGGTTGGTTGTCAAAGGTTTCCAGCAAAAACCTGGTGCTGATTACAACGAGATATTTTCTCCAGTTGTGAAGATGACTACTATTCGAGTAGTGTTAAGTCTAGTGGCTTCTGACGATCTCTACCTTGAACAGTTGGATGTAAAGACAGCTTTTCTTCACGGTGACCTAGATGAAAAAATTTACATGAAGCAGCCAGAAGGATTCATAATAAAAGGCAAGGAAGAGATGGTGTGCAAGCTAAAGAAGAGTTTGTATGGTTTAAAACAAGCCCCGAGACAGTGGTACAAGAAGTTTGATAACTTCATGCATAGAGGTGGTTACTCGCGGTGTAATGCAGATCATTTTTGTTACTTCAAAAGGTGCGGTTCTGACTACATCATATTATTACTATATGTGGATGATATGTTGGTTGCCGGAAAATCTCTACAAGAAGTTGAGAATTTAAAGAAACAATTAGAAAGTGAGTTTGCTATGAAAGATCTTGGTGAAGCAAAGCAGATTCTTGGTATGAGGATCATAAGAGACAGAGCTAAGGGTGTACTTATGCTTAGTCAGGCTGAATATATTGAACGAGTGTTGAAAAGGTTCAATATGGAGAATGCTAAACCAGTTAGTTCTCCACTTGGAAGTCAAATTCGTCTTTCAAGTATGCAGTGTGCGAAGACAAATGAAGAAAAGGATTACATGGCTAACGTACCATATTCATCGTCTATTGGGAGTCTAATGTATGCTATGGTGTGCACGAGATCGGATATTGCACATGCAGTGGGAGTAGTGAGTAGATATGCAAGCACCCAGGAAAACAACATTGGGAAGATGTGAAGTGGATTCTCAGGTATTTGATAGGTAACACAAACGTACCATTGTGTTATGGAAAAGGTGGTTCTATCCTGAGGGGTTATGTGGATGCAGACTTCGCAGGTGATGTAGATAAAAGGCGAAGTACGACCGGTTATGTTATACTATGGGGTCAGCTGCAGTGAGTTGGAACTCACGTTTACAGAAGTTGGTGACATTGTCTACTGCGGATGCGGAGTACATAGAAGTAACAGAAGCGATCAAGGATATGATTTGGTTACGAGGTTTGTTAGATGAGTTGGGAAAGGAACAACGAGATAGTGTTTTGTTTAGCGACAGTCAAAGCGCTATACATTTATCCAAGAACTCAGCCTATCATGCTAGGACGAAGCATATAGATATTCGTTATCATTTCATTCGGGATCTCTTAGAAGAAGGAGAGTTGAAGCTCGAGAAGATTCTTGGTTTGAAGAATCCGGTGGATATGTTTACCAAGGGAGTTACATCAGACAAGCTAAAGCTCTGCAAGGCTTTAGTTGGTCTCTTTGGGAGGGGAGCCGCACTGACAAAGAATATGTTTTTAGCATCGTCAATCCAAAGTTGAAGAAAATGAGAATTGAAGACAATAAATGAGTTTTCAAAGTGGGAGATTGTTAGTTATTGAAGAATAATTATTATTTCCTAAAGTTAGTCGTGGTTATTTAGGGAAGGGGTTTCCTAAACCGGCTAGGATTCTTGGTGGCCAAGTTTGTAACCTATATAAATAGGTAATTAGGTCTTGTAGAATTGTATTGTGTTGAAAACGATTAAGAGATCGGTGAGATATTTCTTATATAGCTTCTAGGGCTAAAGCTAGGGTTTCGTTGTGAGAGCATATTGGTGAGGAACAAGAGACAAGGTTATCGTCTCGGGTAATTATTGCGGTGTAACTAAGGATTTGTTGGGATTCACACGACGTTGTAATCGTTTTTCTTCATAGTGGATTTGAGTTGGTGCGGCTCAAAGTGGACGTAGACAATATATACAAGTTGTATGTATTGGTCGAACCACTATAAATCTTGTGTCTTGTGAGTTGATTTATCTTTCTCGTATTATTATAGTTACTTGTGCTTGGTTTACTTATTATTCATCATAATATCTCAAGATCCGTTATTCCGCGGTTGTCAGTGATTCCATAAGCAAATCCTGACAACTGGTATCAGAGCTCGGGTTAGAGCTTTAGGGTTTATCGTAGTACGATTGGAGTGGGAGTTATGGGTGATAATAACGAAACTACGGTGACTAGGGTTAAAGTTTTTAATGGGAAGAACTTTGTGTTTTGGAAGTCTCAGATGGAAGACTACCTATATGAGAAAGACGTTGCTGATCCATTGGGTGGAGTTGCGAAAAATGGAGCACGCAAAGACGATGAATGGACAACTCTTGATCGCAAGTGTGTAGCCGTGATCCGTAGATGTCTAACGGAGGAAGTCTACAATAACGTACAAGAGGAAACTAGTACGAAGGATCTTATGGATAAACTTGAAAAGTTGTATCAAAAGTCATCAGCCTCGGGAAAGATTATGTTGTGTGAACAATTATTTAATCTGAAAATGCAAGAAGGCGAAGCGATTTCACCACATCTTGGAAAGTTTAAATCAATTATTTCTCAACTTTCAAAAGTTAGTGCTTCGGGGCTCTAAAATTGAGGTTGTAATATGACGGAAAGCTTTAGTAGGATTCAAAAGTCTTTGAATTTTCTCTTCCGTACTATTTGGAACGCGCTATTCACAAAAGTGGTTGAATAACAGTTGGAGAGTACCTTATTCTTAACTACTTCCGAAAGTCATTGGTCTCTTTTCTACTTTTATTACTTTATTATTATTCCATTAATCAAACACATGTAAATCCAATTTTGATGACGACCATGTAGCATTTGACCAGACGAGTCATTTCTCGCCTTAATATTCCAGGACTTGCAAAGGTCGAATCCTATCTTGTAACTTGCATAATTTGTACTGATGTCCACAAAAAAACAGAATCTAACAAGCTGTAGGAGACACAAACAACTATCAGAGCTTAACAAAGTAAGGATCATGTGCTAGGCTGTTTTTCAAGCTCAAGCGAACTGCAACAAGTCTTGGCACACGAACTATAGTTGTACAGAGGCGATCTGGCAATCAATGCATTTTATTTCAGCTGACCTGACTTACTCTTGTAGAATGATTTCTGAAACAATCAATGCATTTTATCCAGAGTACGCGCCATTCCGAATTACTTTCATCCCTGATATGCTTATCCAAATGTTTCACAACTATCATATGCAAAAGATAAAACTGGATTTAAATATATTACAACAAAGTTTTTCTCCGCCACCATTTCCTCATGTTCTCTGAAAATGGACTAAAGTACAAGATGAAGATGGAAATGACATACATGAAGTTAGGTAGACAAACAACAAAGAGGAGTAGACATAAACCGAATGTCTATTCAACATTTTTGCACATATAGATTACAAGGGTGGGTTACACTTACCAACATGATCTGCAGAAGCAAAGACCAATTGGAAAACAAAAAAGTTAGTATCCCCGAACAACTACAACTTGAGCATTTGCAGATTTGGGACTCGATCCAACTGTACATTTTCGGGATGAATCCTGTCATCTTGGAGAACGAGGACTTCCAGAGTCCCAGATTCTCTTAACCAAGCTGAAACAATAGCCCCTGATGATACAAAACGCCCTAGATTGCCTTTAGCTACGTGAAATGGTGCACTTATTCCAGTCAAAAGAGCTGCAACTGCACGTCGGAGGGTGCCATCACCAACTACTTTGCTGTGTTTGCCCCACCCAGTCAAAATACTGCATGGATAGAGGATTAAATTGAGAATAATGAGGAAGTTCACAAATGGGTTCTTTTTAAGGATGTCAAATAATGAGTAAAATTATTCAAGTTGATGTACAGTATGGGTTTTCTGCTTATTTATCGAGCTGATACATACCTTACTAGTTTTGGCAATTCACGACCTTCAAAAACAATAGAGCGTATATTCTGCAACCACGTATGAACCATTGCCTGAGCAGCACCGGAGGACATCATGTGCAAATCCAAGCAAGAATCACACCATGTGTTCTCCCATACCTGTCGATTTTTACCTTCAAGCATGACCCTTTGGGCCCCTCGTTTCTGCAAGGAAATATTAGACAGATTTCGGAATTAGTCCATGCAATGAATAGAAGTATGCATCGCTTAACACATCAGCATAAGCCATCAATCGGACAATATTTGAAGTAAGTCTTTGGACCAAGAACATAAGGACTTGTAAGGCCACTATAAGAAATCACACATGTTATAGCTATTATTCGTAGAGTATCACATACACCAGCATCTAGATAGCATATCTATTGAGACAGTGCTTCATTCATGGAGCGAGATAAGTTCAACAACTTTCACCGATTACATCCGAAATTTCCTCAAAAAAAAAAGAGTACCTCAATTTGAAGTTCTGAATAGTAGAATAGTCGTGACTTCACAATTTGCATTTAAGTGATTATGTAGCAGGACAACTAGAGCGTCTAAGCAGTTAATGTTTGCATGAAACTATTAGACAGCATAGTACCACTTGGAATTTAAGTGCTGGAAGTTCTCTACCATAGAAAATATATTCTCCACAACTGAACAGGGCGCGCAGTCACCCTGTCAAAACTGCATAATAAGAAAAAAGGCTAGGAAAGCAGCTAAACATTTATCAGCTCCAACAAAGAACTAAGCAATTCACCTGTCCGAAATGCCATAGCATGTCAGTTAGAGCATTGTAAAAGGCAGATGCTGTTGAAGAGTCCATTCGTCTGACTTCATCGAACAAACATCGAGCTTGAATCCAAACATCTTCGTTGCTGCCCATCAGAAGTCCGTGTGCAACCCCGTAAACCTGATTGTCAAACAACCGGAGTTCCTCCAATAACACAGAAGCATCTTCAAATGAATCACAACGACTGGATAAGAGAATCCCAAAAAGAAATTCCAAGTTAAAACTAGTTCAAATGCAACAATACCAAAACCCAAAATTTTCTTTTCCAGAGGGACTAAAAAAGTTACCTGCAAGCATTTAAAATGGCGGAGAAGGTGACAACATTTGGTTTAATGTCCAGTTCATGCATCTTATGAAAAAGTCCCAGAATGCACGAAATCTCTTGAGAATTTCTTATATTTCCCTCTTTCAATGGATTCTCTTTTTCAGCAGCTAGCTGCTTAAAGATCCTTATAACCTGGTTATCCCCTTCACTGAAACCTATAATACTCTCAGGAACACTTGTGAGGACAATACACGTGGACGGCTCAGATTCTGACAGATCAATCTCATCAGTCGTAGCATCTTCAAGTCTTGCCGTAGCAGATCTTCCAAAGGCATCAATGATTGAATTATAAGTGACAACATTAGGTCGAATTCCTTCCGTTGTCATCTCATCAAGCAAAGACACAGCAAACTCCACCATACCATTCTTGCAAAACACATCAATCAACGAGCTATACAGAACAACATCAGCTTTCATACCTGCCTGCTTAAACTCTCTAAATGTCTCCATAGCCTCTTTATACATGCCCCCTTTCGAGTACACATCCATTAAAGTCGAGTACGTCAAGATATTAGGAGATACATTAACCAACTTCATCTCTTCTAACAATCTTTGAGCTTCATCAAACTCCCCTCGTTTTCCATAACCAACCAACAACGCATTATAAGTTACAGAATCCTTCTTTATCCCAGCATTCTCCATCTCCAAACAAACACCCAAAGCTTCATCAAATCTACCTAACCTCGCATAAATAGCAACCAACGTATTATATGCCATCCGATCCAAACTAATGCCAACAAACTTCATCTCATTAAACAAACTCAACGCCTCCTCTAATTTCCCAGCTTTCGCACAACCATCAACCATCGTACTATATGTTACAACATTAGGCCAAATTTTCTTCTCAGACATCTCTCTCATAATCTCAAACGCTAATTCCATTTCACCAGCTTTACAAACAGCATCCAACAACGTATTAAATGTAAAGATATCTCTATCAATCCCTTTATAAACCATCTCAGTAAACAAATTTCTCGCTTCTTCCCATAACCCACTACGACTACAAACAGCCAATAACGAATTATAAGTAATCCGATCAGGCACCACACCATTCCCAACCATTTCATCAAACACTTCAGTTGCTTGTTCAAAATTCATACCACCTTTACCACAAGCATCAATAACAGCATTATAAGTAACTAAATTAGGCTTCAAACCCGAAGTTTTCATCGATTCTAACACCTTAATAGCATCTTCACAATAACCATTCCTGCCATAAGCACTAATCAAAGCAGAAAATGAATAAACAGTATTACCATACCCTTCTGCTTTTGCCTTATCAAACACTCCTTTTGCCAAATCTACCCTCCCCAACCTCCCCAGTGTACTGATCATGGCACTAGCTAATTTCCCTTGTTCGTTCCGTTTACGCTCTCGTTTCACAGCAAACTCAAAGCACGCCATAGCTTTGGAACACTCGCCGCGATTCCCAAGCTCACGGATTAAAAAAACATAATCCTCTGAACCACCAAGATTAAACTCATAGCCCCAGAGAATATTTTCAATTGATTTACCATTAGAATGTTGAAAGCTCAATACTTGTTGAAGTACTTCTTCAGCTAATGATGTATGACGACTGTCTGAGACTGTTTTAGGTCTACCAAAATGCATTTTTGATACAAAACGTGTTGATCTTTTACCTCTGAAATCGAGACCAAGCTCTGGTTTTGACGGTGGTAATGGCGGCAATGATGATAAACTGGTAGTGGGGTTTGGGTTGTTTCTAGTTGTTGCATGATGATGATTTCTAGGTGTAGAAGAGTTGGAAAGATTGAATCTTTGAGCAAATCTGTGATTTTGATGACGATTTTGAGGTTGGCTTTGAGGATAAGGGTGGTTTTGATGATGATAGGGTTTAGCTGTAGCTGTGAGTGAAGGTGGCGTTGAAGAAGCCATTAGAAGAGAGAGAGAGAAGAACAGAGAGTTTTTTTTGACCTTTTTAGTAGATAGGGATACAGAGAATCTTGGACATAGATTATCCTGCCGATGAAATATCCACGCGCGAGTAGCTTTAAGGGTTTAAGACCTAATGCCAACTTTGGTTCCTTTGATTTTTCACTTCAGATATTTTTCCAGGCTGATCGGGGTATACCCACACTTAAATGGACTCAATGCCCTTACTAAGGGGAGGTAAAATACGGATAAATTTATTTTAATATCTTGAACTAAATAAATTTAAAAATTAAATCATATTTTAATCGGTTAATCCTAAAATTAAAACCTAAATCAACTCTTAATCTTCTCTTCTTCCTTCATCTTCCATTAACCTCTCTGCAAATCCCTGCAGCAAATTGTGAATTTTGATTTTCCACAAAAATGGTTAATTCCAAACGATCAAGCAGCCACAAAGATTCAACAGGTAATAACAAAAGATCCAAATCAGGGGGAAAAGATAAGGAAAAAGTTGGAACAAGTGAAATCAGTAAACACGAGAATGCAATCCCTGAGAATGTTGAAAAGAACCCTCCACCGGCGAAAAGAAGACTGTAAGTGATTTCTAAACTCAAACCCATTATTGTTTTGTGTTTTTTGATTGTTATATTAGGTTAGAAATCGAAAATGATGATTTTCTGGGTTTTTGGTCGGCATGGTTTTTTAAAAATAGGATTCCGGCCTTAGGATTTCAGTGTTAGTCGGCAAGGTCGTAACATGAAGATCATACCAGCAGTGTTTTAGTCGGCTTGGTATATGATTATACCAACCCTGACGACTTTTTTCTAGTCGGCATAATCTTAAAATTGTACCCTTCCGGCTTGATGTCACAGAAACCTGACTTTCCTGAGTTCATAGTCGGCATCTTTCGTTAATAAAACCATACCAGCAGTGTTGTATTCGGCTTGGTATATGATTATAACCTCGCCGACTAAGTTTTAGTCGGCAATATTTAGATTATAGACCATGCCGATTGTATTATCATAACCATGTTTCAATGTATAGAATTTTCGTATCTCTTATTTGTGTATTGTTTAGGTTCCCACCGGAAAAAATAGAAGATATCCCTTGTATTGTAAGCAATGCAGCAGAGCTATTGGAATTTATTGACAGGATTTATCCTGGTTTAGAAGATCCTAAAGATGAAAATGAAAAGAATTGCCCTGTAAGAAAGTTACTTCTGATGGGTAAGGAATATCCTGAAGAATTTCTAAGGTTTATGGAGAGCCCTAGCAATCCCCTCAACTATGAAGAATGCACATCATCAGATGAGGAAGAAGAGGAGGTTGATCCAAGAACTTTTTTCAGGGCATGTGACTTTTCTGGAGTGAACCCCTATTACAATGAGACCGGTGACTACATAGGTCCATATAAGGGAAAAGCAAAAGCTGATGCTGGTGAAAAAGCTAGTGGTGGTGAAAAATCTAGTGATGTGGAAGAAGACAACAACAACAACAAGGATCCATGAAATTCTTAAATTTTATTATGTTTCACTTGGTTTAGAAACTTAGGTTGTGGTTTGAACTCGTACATTATGTTTTGAACTTTTAAATTGTGGTTTTAGACTTGTTAAACCTGACTTATGTTAATTTTCAGTTTCAGTTGCTTTAGAACTTATTCTTTTTTGTGCAGTTTTAGACAATATTAGAGTTTTACTAAGTCGGCATGGTTTGAAAGCTCGACCTTTCCGACCATCCCATGATATATGCTATAGTGATGTCATGGATATGCAGTCGGCGTGGTTTATAATCTCGACCTTGCCGACTTGAATGTTAGTAGCATAAAAATATTACTTTTTAGGTACAAAGTACAAGCCATTGAATGCTCAACGGCTATAAATTTCAAAATCAAGACATTAGGTGTGTTGTTATTATAAAAGCATTCTCAACTTCATCTTCAACCTTGCATAAAGAATGGAAGTTTCAAGTGCAACAACCAAATATTTGTAGTCTTTGTACACTAAGTGGTCATTTTGCAAACGATTGTCCCGTTGAAGGAAGCAAATGCACTATTGAAGGTTGTAAGGCATTCTTATTTCTCATGAAAGTTGTAGTAAGAGATGTATATCATCCGTATGTTCCAAAATGCACTTGTTGTGGATTTTTCTATTGGATAGATGAGCGCCTAGCTCCGTATGAAGATGAAGTTGCTAAAATCAACTTTCTACCATGCACAAATCCATATTGCGATGGTAAGATGAAGCTAATTACCTATCCTAAGAAACTGTGTACCGGAAAACATACTATCTATGTCCCAAATGTGTTAGGGTTAAGTTTTTAATGTTTGTATGCTCTAATTAAGGTTTGTATGCTCTAATTAAGTTTTTAAGGTTTGTATGCTCTAATTAAGTTTCTAAAGTTTTTTAAGTTTTTAAGAATCATTGTGTTCGATTTTAGTCGTCATTATACTAAATTCAAAGCGTGTCGGCTGCTTAACAGTTTACTAACCTTGTCGGCGGATGTATAGTCGGCAGGGTTCTCCTAATACACCTTGTGAAAAAGCGGGGGTCTAACAACACCACCCAATATTTCGCTTATCAATCTGTATGGACAAACTCGAATATACTTTTAAGAATCAATTAAAAGTATATCAACGAGTTTATATCTCTCTTATTGATTTGATCTACTCAATCAAGAACTGTGAGTTCAAATCAAATGCAAGGAATAACTTGGATGGTACCAAAGACCAATATCCAAGGATCAATCAATATAAATCAACAACCAAAGGTCGGATTTCCAATTGATTGATTCAAACGCACAACCGGTATTATTTCAATTATATAAACAAATATAATGCGGAAATAGAAATAACACAGACACCAGAAATTTTGTTAACGAGGAAACCGCAAATGCAGAAAAACTCTGGGACCTAGTCCAGATTGAACACACATTGTATTAAGCCGCCACAGACACTATCCTAATCCAAGCTAACTTCGGACTTGACTGTAGTTGAACCACAAACAATCTCCACTGATCCAAGGTACAGTTGTACTCCCTGCGCCGCTGATCCCAATAGGATACTGCGCACTTAGTTGGTCTCACCCACAACTAAGAGTTCCTACGACCCAAAATCGAAGGCTTTGACAATAAACAAATTTGTCTCCCACAGACAAGTCTATCAAAGGATCAATCTGTGTCCCACAGATAAACCCTAAAGGTTTTGTTCCGTCTTTTGATAATAATCAAGGTGAACAGGAACCAATTGATTATCCGGTCTTATATTCCCGAAGAACAACCTAGAGTTATCAATCACCTCACAACAATATTAATCGTATGGTAGCGAAACAAGATGTTGCAGAATCACAAAGAATGAGACGAATATGTTTGTGATTACTTTTTATATCTTGCCTATCGGAGATATCAATCTCAATCCAATCAATCTGGTTGTACTCGTACGATAGAAGATGCAAGATCAGATCATACAACTGCGATAAAAGTAGTATTGGTCTGGCTTCACAATCCTAATGAAGTCTTTAAGTCGTTAACCTGGTTTTAGAAGAAGAAAACCAAAGGTTAAAGGAGAATCGACTCCACACGCAAACTAGTATCACACGTAAGGTGTGGGGATTAGTTTTGCACAATACTAGATGTCTCCTTTATATAGTCTTTCAAATCAGGGTTTGCAATCAATGTTAGCTTAGTAACAAAGCATTCAATATTCACCGTTAGATGAAAACCTGATTTAGATTCAAGGTAATATTTCTAAACCGTTAGATCGAAAACTTAGATTGTTACACACACTTGACAATGCACGTTTCTAGGTTTGTTAACCGTACCCAAACGTATGCATTTGTTGGTTCAACAGTAGTTAACCAAAAGATTAGCCATATGAGCATTTCATATCAACCACGTTCTTCTTCACCATAACTAGTTCAAATGACTTCAAATGAACTAGTTAGAGAGTTGCTCAATTGCAAGGAAATCTCATGTACTGCACAAGACACAATTTAAGCAAAGATGATTTGATTCACTTGAATCAGTTCATCAACTTTTATAGCCACGGTTTGCAAACTGCATTCCTTAGTCTTTTTAAGTTTAAGTTCAGAAATCATCTTCAAATATATAACCTTCTCAAGTTCGCGGACTTAAGTTACCGGGCAGAGTTTACAAACTCCAGCAGAAATTCTCGGGTTTGAGAAATTCGCCGGTTCATGGACTGAGTTCGCGGACTTAGCTTCACGCAAGTAGTTTTTAAACTCCAGCAGAAATTCTCGGGTTTGAGAACTTCGGCAGTTCGCGGACTTGGCTTATGCCATTCATCCGGTTCTCTTTATCAACAAAGTTCGCAAACTTTGGTTCAAGGAATATGACTTATACATAAATGTGTTCCCACAACAATGCTTATGTCCACCATTGGTTATGTAATCTAAACTCTCATTTCAATCATTGAAACATTCTTAGAGGATGTTATATAGTTGTTACACCATTTCTCGTCAAAGCAATTTTCAAGATGATTGAAACATATCATGACTTTCATCACATGGTAAAGATAAACTCGATCGAAGCTAAAAGCTTACCAAAACATATTTCAAGATATAGATAGGTGAGGTATACTCGGCTCGAAATACCAAATGTGTATAATCCAATTCTATATATATAGCATACGACTTCTTGTCTCAAAGAGTAGGATATAGAGTAGATAGACTTTTGAGTGACATATAAGTTCAAGTCTTCACATACCTTTTTGTCGAGAAGTTCCACCGGTTCCTTGAGTAGTTCTTCTACTTGTATGATGAATCTCCATGAAGTCCTTGAGCTCAAATACATTTTCTATCCTAGTCCGAGACTTAGCTATAGTATACTAGAAATCAAGACTTATAGTTTTGATCACTAACATTGACAAACATGCTTGAGATAGAAACGCATGCGAGTTCGACCGAGCAATGCTCTAACACCCTGCCGACCACAATGTGTGAGGAACATCCAGGAACAACTTCTTTTTCCTGTTTTGATCGGCATGGTTGTCCTCATAAACCATGCCGACCACAAATAAGCCGGCACTGTAGGAGGGAAACAACCTTGTCGACCGTCCCAGGCCTTTTTTACTATGCTATCATGCAGCGCATCCGGCAACCTGATGAATTTATAACCGCCGACCCTGGGACAGTCGGCAGGTTCGTGTGATAAATACAATGCCGACCAATGGAGTATACACCAAAAAAATCAAATCCATTTCATTCATTTGTAGTACTCCAAAGTACATTACACAAAACACGAATGCGATTACAAAAGTACTCCAAAAAGTTCATTATTCCCTAATCATAATCACTCATCACTCAAATCTATTGGTGGGAGTTCATTCAAATCTATTGAATCTTCTTTAGTCAAATCTATGGGACATTCACTAGACTCAACTAAAGCATTCCAATGGTGCATGTTGTCCTCATAAAGTTTCATCAATTTCTTCCTCTTGTTTTTTATGAACTTCTCCCAAAAACTAAACCTGCAAAGAGGAGGTAATGGACATTCCTTGTTGAGTTGTAGACCAATAAAATGATTTTTATCCACCAAATCCATAACAATTCTTCTATGATTGAGTTTCTCTACACAAACCGCATGTTTCGGTGCAAATGTTATAGATAGTCTTTTACTAAAAAAATGTACCACACATGACCACGTATCTGCCAATAGATGGACATACTCCGGCATTCTCGTCCAATGCTCCCATTTGATCGGTGCATTTCCCTCCGGGCCTTTAACACTAGTAAGCAATTCTTTAAAAGTCGCTTCTTTGTCCTCCATCGAACCTTCTAGCATCATTGAGATATGAAACTCCTTGTCTTTTTCTAGTCGGTCGGCCATCTTCTTTCTTATGTATTGGCATTGGGTGAGATTCTCCTCAACTTCTCCACTTAGGTGTCCCAATTGTTGCGAGACAACGTGAAACCTACAATTTCCATCCTTTGGGACGTCTTCGGTACCAATAACGAACTGTTGAATAATTTGAGGGAGTTGTACGCGATACTCTTGCAATATCGGTTGTACTACCTTCCTTGGACGACCTCTTTTCTTCGCAACATCTCCTTGGCTTGCTTGACTCTCAAGAGGTAGAGTGCCATTTGCATTCAAGTTTGAGACTGTTGGTGTAGTTGAATCCTTCCTTGCCCGATCCCTTTTATTTCCAACAAATTCCACACTTGCTTGACTCTCAAGAAGTGGAGTGCTATTTGGATTCAAGTTTGAAACCGTTGGTGTAGTTGTTTCTTTCCTCGGACGACTTCTTTTCTTTTTAGCCGGCTCCTCTTTGTATTGCGCCTTGGTATAAACATGTCCGGATGGATCGCATTTTGTACTCAGATACTCTTTAATTTCTTCCCTTTCTTCCGCCCTCGTCTTTGTGGTAGGTGGTCTACCGCAAGGATCTTGTTTCGCCGGTTCTTGAAGTTCTTCCATAAAAGGGTAAACAATCGGCATCAACTTGTGTTTTATAGTTTATTTGTCCAACCTATTCAACTTGGGGTACTTTTCGAGGATTATTCTCCCAAGTTCCATGTCGCCAAACTCTTCACCGGGATCTTCTCTTGGATCCAGTTTGAAAGATAGTTGCTTCCAATAAGGATCCATATCTTCAATAGGAATGGGAGTTTTATACCTACCAAGCATATGACGACATGGAAGTCTGATAGCCTTCATTATCCTACACTTACAAGGAGTGTTCGGGTCATCATACTTTTGATACAACTTGAGATGTTTCATCATGAAACGTATTGCCCAATGCGAGACGTTTCTATGTATACCATCAAGCAACCAATCATCCTCCTTAAACTTCTTCAACTTACGGAAGCTACTTTCTTGGAATTGCTTTTTTATCTTGTCGATATCATTATTAGTGTACTCATGGATAGCATGTTGCACCTGAAAAGTAGACCTTTTAGTTTCCCATGAGATTGCTCTACCATACTTGTGGATTCAAGTTTGAAATGTTTATAGTCGTAAGTAAAAGCATACACAAACCTCTCTTTGTGTGGCCTCAACCATTGTTTCTTGCAATATTCCACTACTTTGGGGTAATTATTCCCCGCTCATCCTCGAACTCCTTCAAGTTTATCTCATATCTTGCAACACTCATCGACCAAACCACCTTATCCCACGCTTTCATGAATAACCCAAACTTGATCTCACCTTATTTCCATTCTTCGTCTTCTTTCTTTTTCTTTTTCTCTTTCTCCCTCTCCTCTTTAGTTAGTTTACTAAGATGTTCATCTTCCTCCTTTTCACGTTTAGTGTCTTTCTTTTCCTTTGGCTTTTGGATATGATTCCTACAATTCTTTCTAATATTGCATTGTAGATGCCAAGTGCAAAGAAAATTTTGTTCATTTGGAAAAACTATCCTCACGACATTCATTATTGCTTGCTCATTGTCGGTCACTATAACCCCGGGAGTCTCGTCTTCGTGGTAGAGAAGCTTCAAAGATTCCAATGCCCAAATATATCTATCATCCTTCTCACGATCCATAAAACACCATGCCACCGTGAACGATTGCTTATCCGAGATTTGTCCTACAATGTTCAACAAAGGAATGTTGTACCTATTCGTCTTATAAGTACAATCCATGAACCAAACTTGGTAAAAGAAACACGCCAATTGAATCATATCGGGATGCACAATAAAAATACGATCCACCAATCCCTCTGATGACTCATGGTGTCTCACCGTGTAGTTGTATTTGTATACTAACCATTGTGATTCTTCCATCACCTTTCTTCCATCCCATTCAATTCTTTTGATAGTTGCCTTGGCCGCATAAATTGTAGACAATGAAGAGAGGTTATTCTTGTCATCCCTCTTGAACTTACTAAGGAGCTTGCTTGGTTTAATTCCCCAACTTGTTCTTACTTGTTCGAACTCGTCGGTCTCAACTTGGAAACTTGACAATGCCCAACAAGTGTTTCTGTATCTATATGGTTATGCCAACCAACATCAACTCTATTCATTCTCCGCACGTTATCGGTTTCTTTGTTCCTCCAAAATATAATCTTGAATGGGCATCCACACTTCTTTGACTTCGTCTTGTACACCCTAGTCGTCTTCTTATCATACACATAACCCTTTCTATTGTGACTTGCATCCGGAGACCCATAACACTCGCATACCATTTCAAACCGCGTATATTTTTGTTGAGTATTTTTCACTAGAACGCACATCTTCTCTTTTGCTTTCTCAACAATCCAATTGACCGCGTCGTTTTTTTCCTCCCATTCCAAATCATTAGTGTAATGTGCGGAAGTATCAGGACCCCTAATATTGTGAGCTTGAGGCTGATCCGTCATCGGTACCAACCGAAAAATCTACAAAACATCAAAAGTTAGTTGATATGTATTACCAAAGTCGGCAGGGTCGACATATAAAACCATACCGACTACACAATACTCGGCATGGTCGAAAAATAAAACAGTGTCGACCGAACTATAGTCGACAGGGTCCGTATCTACTACAATGCCGGCTTAAGCATGTTTCAAATTCGTTTCCTGTGATGCAAAAAAACTGGTAGTCGGCAGGTTTCAAATTTTCTACCTTGCCGACATGAGTACTGCTCATGAAAAGTCGGAACATTTTTCAAATGTAAACCACGCCAACGCTTAAAGTCGGCATGATCGACCTTGCCGACCCTGGGAAGCAAAAGTGAAAAAAACAACAACCAAAATCGATCATTTGCATGGAAAAATCACAATCTTCACCACGTAGGTTGTCTATTTGATTATTTGCAGCTCCATTCTCTTCTTCTGGGTCATTGGATTCTACGTTTGGTTTAAGATATTCATCACTTGCATAGCCATCTTGAGTTTGAGGAAAATAAAAGTGAGGATAATGCATGTAATCCATTTGATCCTGATTTGATAGATCATCGTACAAGTACTCATCTGTAGGAGGAAAGTTAGAAGACTCCCCCACTTCAAAATCAGGATTACAATCACTCATGTCACTCGTATCACAAATTTCTCAAAAACCCTAACTTTTTTCCCTCAAAACTTCCTCTACTACTTCATTCTCTTTCTTACTCTCAATTATTTCTAAATCCACTCATATAAATCAACTAACTAATCTAACTAATTTAACTAATCTTATCATTTCAATTAAATTAGTGTTAATCATTGTAGGGGCAATTTTTCCATTTAGAAAATACAAGGTTAAGGGGTGGCTTCTTTTACTTCAAAATGACCTAGCTTTTGTCTTAGTAGGTATACCCCAATCAAGCCAGGATATTTTTGCCTTTTAGATTATTTTTTTTTTCTCTAAAATTAGGGATTCACTAGAATGACTAACTTGAGGTGGGAAAATATTTTGCTCTACCAGTGCTAGAGAAAACATGATCTAGAAGCTCCCTGGCCACCTAATTTTAATGACTGTGACCTTAACAAACTCTAGTGTTAACCTGAGTTAATTGTCGATCTTTATTGATTTCATGTTTGTGGCGTTTTTTTAGCTGCCGTTTCTTTTTTAAGAGAGACTGGAATACTTTAAATTTCCCCATCGGTATTTTTATTATTCCGGCAGGAGTAAAAATCTGCAGAATCCCAAAATATATGGAATTTCCAAGATCTATTATGTTGAGTTTAGTTGAGAACCTCATCCAAATATATCCAGATCAAAAACTTATTCCTTTAAACTATAATCGGTAAAAAATTTGAAGTAACTCCAATAATTCAAACTACATATATCATAAGAAGCGTTAATTATCGCGATCGAAATAAGTTGAATTTCTCATTTGTATTAATTTGATGGATTTTTTCCAAATCAATACATCTTGATGTCTTAGTTTTCTTACATAAGTTTGTTACAACAATATAAGAAGTGGAATCATGATCATATCCTCTCTTATCGTTATCAACAAGTAGTACAATTTTAATTATTATGTTCATGGTTCATGTGAATATGTATCTACAACTATATTACTACTGATTTCTTTTAGTTAGAAGGACTAGCCATATAAACAAATTTGATCATATATATTCACAATGATCGTTTCTGTAGCTTTATGTTGTTACTTGATGATGTAAAAAAATGTTTTCATACAATTGATTCATGTATAAGCACAGGTCGTTCTTTCTCATATGATCAACTTGCACTGCTCAAATTCGTGTCTTTGTACAAATTATGAAACTTTGTCTGCCTTCATATCTTCTTGGAGTTGGATTTCTATCTGAACTAAAACACCTCCCTAAATTGGTTTATCTCGATCTAGTATTTAACCAATTTGTTGGTTAAATTCCAACATACTCGCAGTCGTAGGTGTTTAGTACATTTGTGAAAGCTATCTTCTTCTTCTTTTTTTTTGCGGAAGTTCATCGTCGGGCGGCTAGTATAAAGTTTTTAATTCTCTTTCAATAACTTTTGCGATAAAAGAACCGGCAACAAAGTCAAGTTAACCAAAGAGTTTGTTGATGTCATAGATGGTCAAAATTTTATGGCTTAGGAGCTGCTAGATCATTTTTGCTATAGCACTGCTAGAGTAAAATCTTTCCCTTTGAGGTGTTAGAACCATTTAATGTGGGAAGATTGATACCTTTTTTAACATTAGATTTATCTAAGAATTACATACCAATTACAAATCTTTCCCTTCAGGTTGTAACAAACATATATCATAAGAAGCGTTAACTATCGCGATCGAAATAAGTTGAATTTCTCATTTGTATTAATTTGATGGATTTTTTCCAAATCAATACATCTTGATGTCTTAGTTTTCTTACATAAGTTTGTTACAACAATATAAGAAGTGTAATCATGATCATATCCTCTCTTATCGTTATCAACAAGTTGTACAATTTTAATTATTATGTTCATGGTTCATGTGAATATGTATCTACAACTATATTACTACTGATTTCTTTTAGTTAGAAGGACTAGACATATAAACAGATTTGATCATATATATTCACAATGATCGTTTCTGTAGCTTTATGTTGTTACTTGATGATGTAAAAAAATGTTTTCATACAATTGATTCATGTAGAAGCACAAGTCGTTATTTCTCATATGATCAACTTGCACTGCTCAAATTCGTGTCTTTATACAAATTATGAAACTTTGTCTGCCTTCATATCTTCTTGGAGTTGGATTTCTATATGAACTAAAACACTTCCCTAAATTGGTTTATCTCGATCTAGTATTTAACCAATTTGTTGGTTAAATTCCAACATACTCGCAGTCGTAGGTGTTTAGTACATTTGTGAAAGTTATCTTCTTCTTCTTCTTGTTTTTTGCGGAAGTTCATCGTCGGGCGGCTAGTATAAAGTTTTTAATTATCTTTCAATAAATTTTGCAACAAAAGAACCGGCAGCAAAGTCAAGTTAACCAAAGAGTTTGTTGATGTCATAGATGGTCAAAATTTTATGGCTTAGGAGCTGCTAGATCATTTTTGCTATAGCACTGCTAGAGTAAAATCTTTCCCTTTGAGGTGTTAGAACCATTTAATGTGGGAAGATTGATACCTTTTTTAACATTGGATTTATTTAATAATTACATACCAATTAACAGTATTACAAAGTTTTGTTTGCTTAGCCAAAGTATCTGCTACCATATTAGCAGTTTTAGGAATAAAGAAAAAAATCGAGGAAATTAGATCAGGATTTAGCTATCCTGTTTGTTTCATTCAAAATTGCTTGATTTTTCCATGAAATGTTAGAAGAGATTTCATTCAGGTAATAAAACAAATTCTTGCAGTCGCCTTCAATGCTGAAATTAGTTATGTTCTTCTCTCTAGCCTAATGTGTTGCTGCAATAGCCCTATTGTTTCTGCTTCTTCAGGTTCTGCTACCGAGGATGGACTTGTTCTTTCACATTCAAATTAATTTGTACCATTTCTTGATATTAGTACAAAACCATATGGTTTATCTTTTGAAATCAATGTTGCATCAGTATTTAATTTATGATGATCTCTAGTAGGTAATTTCCAGTCTTTTACAGTACTTTTCTTCTTAGTGATAATGTTCTTTTTTTGTTTTATTACGTTTCTATACCAAAATTGAATATATCTCTGGATCTCCAAAGATAATTGTAAAAGTATTTTTATTATTTGCCTTGAAATGCTCTATTGCATATTTTTTTCTAGATGAACCACATCTTTGCCATTACTAATTCTAAGGAAATTGCGTTACAAGCTGTATTCAACCAATCTTTACAAACATCTAGGAATTTAACCGACTAATTAAAATGAATTTAAATTGGGTTTGGGGAGATGGCCCAAACTTGTTTATCCAAAAGACAATGAAAGAAAATGAGTTCGGTTGTTTCATACGCATCCAACAAGGACAAATCCCTCTGATTATGCCTAGAAGTCTAAAGTTTGCAGACAACATTTTGTAGACATTTCCAAATAAATTTTCTTACTCGTTGATATATGTCTAGTTCACACAAGTCTTTCCAGCGTTGATCTAACATATTTAGATTGTTGGAGTTACCTTTAGGTTCATTCAGTTTGTTGTATATGGACTTAATTGTGAGTTTTTCTGAGGAGGTCAGAAGCCATCCAAGAATATCAGGTTTGGGATTGTTGCCTTCTGATAAGAAAACATTTATCTTACAAATTCTTACAGTAATATGATTATGAAACATAAAATGAATCCTTGAAATGTTCCACTTTTTTGTAACTGGATTTAGAAGTTCAGCCACAAGTATTAAAGAGTTTTTGTTGGTGTTACGGTATTGGAGCAAAGTGCATCCTAGTTCAGGTACCCAGTTATCCTCCCATATGTTAATATTATTTCTATCTCCAACTTCCCAGATGATATGTTGTTCGATTAGTTAAATTTTTTGCCTAATGCATTTCCATACCCATGATCTAGTAGAAGTTACTTTGGCTCTAAAAATAGAATTTTTCCTGAAATACTTATATTTAAATTTTGATCCCCATAAAGACTTTAGTTATAATTAATCTCCATGTCACTTTACCTATCATGGCTAAATTAGTTGTATGAGTGTCTCAGAATCCTAATCCTTATTTGTGTAGTGGTATGCTTAAGCAAGACCAAGGCTTAGGTTAGTATCCCTTAAAATTTGGTCTTTTCCCCCACCAAAAGTCCTTCTTGATTGCATTTATTTTGCTGGTAAATTTTTTTGGAACGAAAAATCATCATATCTGGAATGATGGGATACTAGATATGACTGATTTATTGAGAATCAGTTTACTCGATTGAGATAAGGTTCTACTTTTCCATCCTTAAGATTCTTTTTCTATTTCCTCCACAAATATTTCAAAGGATTTATTAATAAAAAGAGTGGCTCCTAAGTAAGAGACTTTTATATTATTTTATCTGTTTATTTATGTTTGCAATTTGGACATCATTCTTTGATGTTTTGGGTGAACTTTTTTGCTAAAGAAAGGGCCCGATATTCCGAAATTTATGAGTTGCCTAGAGGCTCTGTTGAAGATTTCTATGGCATGAAGAGAATTTTTGCATTCATTTAGATCAACTTTAACAAAAAAAAATAACAGATAATCGTCATCGAAGAAGAGATGGTGTTAGAGCACTGCTCGGTCGAACTCGCAAGCGTTGCTATCTCAAGCTTGTTTGTCAATGTTAGTGATCAAAACTATAAGTCTTGATTTCTAGTCTACTTATAGCGATGTCTAGGACTAGGATAGATTGTGTAGTTGAGCGTTAGACTTCACGACGTTCATCATTTGAAGACGAATAACTACAAAGGAAAGCTTTTGGAACTTCATCAACAAAAGCTACGTGGAGACTGAAACTCATCTATCACTTGGAAAGTCTATTTTTACTCTATCTCCTATATTGAAAAAACCGTATTGCTACATAGTATTCGATTATGCACATTTGAGATTCGAGCCGAGTTTAACTCGCTTACATATTTCTCGAAATATGTGGTTGTAAGATTTCGCTTCGACCAAGTTCATCTTATATTCTTAACGAAAGTCAAAAGATGATCATGTGAAAATCGTCGAGTAACATCTTACATGATTTGTGTGATACAATCATTTGGTATAGACTTGGAATGTTTCGTAATGATTTTTTCACTAACTTGAAAATCGCTTTGATGCTAATAATTCGTGAACATAGCTATTGTCATCCTCTAAGAATGTTTCAATGATTGAAATAGAGCCTAGAACACTTAACCATTATTGGATTATGAACATAGTATGTGTTCTTGCATATATGTAATCCATGTCCGAGAACCATAGTATGCGTACCCGTATGCGTACCTGTTGGCTTGTGAAAGTCCGGGAGCCAAAGCACACATACCAGTACGCGTACTGGTGTAAGGTTTAGGTCCGGAAATTTCTGCTGAGTTTGGAGGTATGCGTACCCGTTTTCATACTGGTGAACCCAAGCTTGGTCCTACTACTTAAGTATGCGTACCTGTTTGCATACTTGAGTGGTTAAAGTTCTAAAATCGGTTTGTTCATGAACTAATACATTTATATAATAAGGAATGCAATCTTTACAAACCGTTGCTATAATGTTCATGAATTAATTCGAGTGAATCAAACCGATTTTGCTTCAATTGTGTTCTTGTATACTTCTATGAGAATATAACAATTGAACAACTCTATAACTAGTTTTATTTGAGTCATCTGAACTAGTTATGGTTAAGATGAATAAGGTTGATATGAAAGTGTTCATATAGCATACTTTGGTTAAATACTGTTGAGCCAACCTAGTGTAAACGTTTAGGTACGGTTATTCAAACCTAAATGAAGGTACATTTCATTTGTGTATAACAAGCTAAGTTCGATCTAACAGTGGAAAGATATTAGCTTGAATCTTATCAGGTTTTCATCTAACGGTGAATAGAATGCTTTGCTACCAAGGTAACTTAGATTGGAAACCCTGATTTGAAACTATATAAGGGATAACTCTAGCAACTGGGAAACCTGATCCCCACACCTTCTGTGTGATACTAGTTGTGACTAGAGTCGATTCTCCTTAAACCTTAGGTTTTTCACGAAACCATGTAGGTTAACGACTTGAAGACTTCATTGGGATTGTGAAGCCAGACCCAACTATTTTCTCTGTATTTGCGTGTTCTGATCTTGAGTATTATCTTTGCTAAAATTTGATTGAGGTTTATCTCTGATAGGTAAGATTAAAAGAAGTCACAAATATCTTCTTTTAATCGTTTGTGATTCCACAATATCTTTTTCCGCTTCCATACGATTAAGATTATTGTGAGGTGATTGATAATACTTGGCTGTTCTTCGGAAATATAAGTCCGGTTTATCAATTGGTTCTTGTGCACCTTGATTTATCAAAATACGGAACAAAAACTCATACGTATTTCTGTGGGAGACAGATTTATCTATTCCAATAGATTTTTTTTGTGTGAGACATATTTGTTTATCAAGTCTTCGACTTTGGGTCGCAACAACTCTTAGTTGTAGGTGAGATCATCTAAGGGAATCAAGTGCGTAGAATCCTGCTGGGGTTCAGAGTCGTAAGGAGCGCAACTGTACCTTGATCAGTGTGAGATTGATTAGGGATCAACTACATTCCTTTCTGAAGTTCATTGGTAGTAGGCTAGTGTCTCTAGCGGCTTAATACAATGTGGTGTTCAAAGCTGGACTAGGTCCCGGGGTTTTTATGTACTTGCGGTTTCCTCGTTAACAAAATTTCTGGTGTTTGTGTTATTTCTTTTCCGCATTATATTTTGTTATATGATAGAAATATCACACGTTGTGCGTTAAGTTCAATCAGTTCTTGAATCCGACCTTTGGGTTGTTGATTGAA
Organism: Papaver somniferum; assembly: GCF_003573695.1. Taxonomy (NCBI): domain Eukaryota; kingdom Viridiplantae; phylum Streptophyta; class Magnoliopsida; order Ranunculales; family Papaveraceae; genus Papaver; species Papaver somniferum. The sequence continues at coordinate 10,899,827 of NW_020622934.1, forward strand.
TTGATTGACACTTGGATATTGGTTTGTGATACCGTACAAGTTATTTCTCTTATTCAATCGGTCTCGCAAATTCCTATTTGTTTGATTGCGGATTGAATTGAGAAATTGAAATATAAACTCTTTGATATACTTTTCTATAGATTGAGTCTGACTGTCTAGTTGATTCTCTTGAAAGTATATTGGAGTTTGTCTATTCATATTGCCGAATGAAATATTGGGTGTGGTTGTTAGACCCACGCTTTTTCAATTGGTATCAGAGCAGGCAAACACGTTTAAAACCTGTAGATGGTGGATTTTCAACAAAGGAAAAAATCGTAAAATCATGATAATGCATGTTTCTGACATGGCTTTCAGGCATGTGATGATTCATATTTTATGAGCCATGATGAATATGTTTCTCGAAAAGTCTCCACTAGATGAGCGTTTGATCCCTGGCATTTCATCATGCCCTCTATGTAGAATAACATAATTGGGCGGTTCTCCGTATGATTGAGAGCATTAACGCCTTTAGGACGTCGGTGACACTCACTGTTCCCTGACTATGTAGAGAGACCGTGTATAGATCCAGGCGGTGCTCCGTATATTGAGAGCAATAACGTCTTCAGAACTTCGGCAATACTCGTTGTTTCCTGACTATGCACCTTCAGAACGGATATGACGCTTTAACTGGCTAATACCCTTTCTGCAACTAGATTAATTCTGCCGTGACATTCACCACTGAATTCCCAGAGATAATATATTTTTATCCCATTGCTCCAATTTCATGATCGAATCCACGGCTTGATCTCATGGAATAACAATAAACAAACTATCTTATTTCATTACTCCGATTTTATGATCGAATCCACGGCTGCTCTCACGAAATGGTAATAGATAATTATTCCGAATTCATGGTCGAATCCATGGCTGATCCCATGAATTGATAATAAACAACTACTCATCTTTATTTCTCAGTTTCATGAATTATTCTCCACTGAATTTCATAAATTAATAACAAACACTCAACAACTGGGCACCTGGACCATCACTGAGTAAGCCCCATAAAATAGTGCCAGTATACTCGACAATGATGCACGACCGAGCACCCGAATGCACAAACGAGCATTCAAAAATATGAATAAATGAGGAATCCTACACAAAATAGGAGAAAACAATAATAATAATAATAAGAGACGTCCATGGGCGGGCCCATCGGATGGCCGGTCGTGCCCTAGCTGCGGCCGGTCCCATGCCTCTCCCATTATTTTTCTTTATTTTGTTATTTTCATGAACTCATGAAAACTCCCTCATTCTAGCAACTTTCCTTGTTTGAGCAAAACTCACGGTTTCTCCATATTTTCATGGTTTCATGAAAAATAATAATGTAAAATAGGGGAAGGTGTTGTGGGACCGGGCAACATAGCCGGCCGACCATGCCCTAGCCGTGGACGGTCCCACACCTTGCAATCCCTGGCCTTTTATAATTATTATTTCCCTAATCTCATGAAACTTCTCCGTTTCAACAAAATTCATGGTTTCTCCAGAGTTTCACGGTTTCATGAAAAATAATATAAAATAGGGACAGGTGTTGCGGGACCGGACAACATAGCCAGCCAGCCATGCCCTAGCCGTGGCCGGTCCTACACCTTATAATCCATAGTCTTTTATAATTATTATTTCCTCGTCTCATGAAACTCCTCAATTTGAGCAAAAATCATGATTTCTTCATATTTTCTCAAATATTGCTCAAACCATGAAAAAGCCAACATGGCCACACGACCGGCTAGCCTCTCACTGCCATATTAAATGTTAAAATACTCTTATTTTAATATTTAAAAAATATTGATCAAATGAGCATACATGCTCATCCCAGCAAAAATCAAGGATTTCAGTCAAGATCAAACTCTTCTGAAAATCCAACATGTTGCTCAAACGCACACCAGAAAATACTGAAACTCTCAGGATTGAGATACGGTCATTTTAGTGACAAGGGCATGCTCTCTTGACTGACCAAGGGCGGATCTAAGGCTTGTAACGAGCCGGTCCCACACATTTTCACAATTCTTATTTGCTCAATTGCTCATACTGGGCCCAAACTCTTTTCAACCAACCTGGAGTTTGCTTGAACGACCATCAGCTGGTCCCACGACCACCAAGAGCCGGTTTCATGACCTCTTGGTCGGTCCCACACTTTTTCATAATTAGGTTTTATCACCTAATGTTGAATCGAGCAATATTTCAATAAATGATGAAATCGTCATTTAATCATCATTCTTTCACCAGCTGGCCAATTGAAGACCCTGGTGCATGCTCATTCGAGCACTTGGGAGCCATATGGACGTCCATAATCCTATATGGTCGGTCCCTCTATCACTCATAACCTATTTTCATCAATTTCATCAATTGACAGATAATTGATTTAAAATTAGGGTTTTGAATAAACGCTTCACGAATCATCATCCTGAGCAAGATTCAAACACTAATAAATCTATGTTGATTCAGCAATCAGCATTTGGATTAATTATAATTTTCGTTAATCTACCAATGTTTTGATTAATATTTTATTAGGTCACATCACCAATAAATAATTCGTCGAATTGAGCAATACTTGCTCAGTCGCTCAAATATTGATCCAACTATCAATATTTAGTAATTTATCATTAATTCGTCGGATTGAGCAATACTTGCTCAGTTGCACAAAAATTGATCCAGCTATCAATATTTAGTAATTTATCAGTAATTCATCGAATTGAGCAATACTTGCTCAGTTGCTCAAATATTGATCCAGCTATCACAATCCATCATCAAATTCACAATTTTTGCCAACACGTGCAATATCAGCATCATTCAAAGAAGTACGCATATTCAATCCATGAATCACTGAGTGCTCGTCACTCATGCCCAATTCAATAAAATCTAGACTCACTGTCTAATCAGTCAACAACTGACTAATCAATACACGTTTGTCATGCAGACTCCACGATTCGTGAGACATCAATCACGTTACATTGGGGGATATCAATCAGGATTTTGGTCTGGCGGCCTACAGCACGTGGATTCATCCACAATGAGAAATGTGAGTAAGTCGTGCCATCGGTTGAGGGAGTTAGAAAAGTAGTGGATGAGTGATCAACCAAGTCTCCGCACGACCTGGAACTGGTTTCACCACGATCTCCCACTTTCCCCGTCACACTTACAGGGATCAAGGTATTTACACAATATAAATAAGTCTCTGAATCCATGATTGAGGACGACGAAGGATTACTAACTATCAACAATTGTTTACATAGAATTTCTCGAGTAACTACTCTCAAGAATTCATCAATCAATCAGAACTTATTCGAACTCATCTGTTCACCAGAATTTGCAGAAACCTTCAATACATCCACAATCCTTGATCATCACTGATCCCACACGATTCTCAGCTTCCCTCCTACAGATCAACCCATCTCCTTCTTTGCTACCGAATTGACTTTGGAACGGCCATTGACTTGGTTTAGGCCGGAGTCCTACAGATTGATATCTCGAATCTAAGCACTCCCTTTGCAGTGCATCTGTGTGAGGTTAAGCAGTTCACTCGTTTGAGGAGTCTCGATAACACGCTCGTCTCTTCGCTTCTCTGAAAAACCAGCGAATCATTTTTCCCATCCACAAGACCTTATAAGTCTGTGTTTGTAGCGATCTGAATATGGACGATATTGTCTCTGAAAACGCCTCACCAGAAATGGATAAACTCAACTTTGAGCATGTTCTAGAAACCATCGATAAGGTTGAGAATCCTAATTTAAAAACTTCATCAATAATCTTTGTCTAGAAAAACATCGATTGATAAGGAAAATTGATGGACTTTATTGCGAGATTTATATCAAAAAATTTGAGCTTCAAGAACGTTTTGAGGAGGTTGTTGATCTCCTGAAGAAATTGTATGAACAAATCTGGATCAACTCTGATCTTGCTGCAGAAATCGCAAAACTTAAGGATTTGAAATCTGTAAAGTCATCTTCAATGGCTTTGGGTAACTCCTCTAATTCTTCATTGAAGAATTTCCGTAAGTCAGGTGACAAGCGAGGTTTGGGCTTTGTGAAACCTGGTGGTGCTCATAATTCTTCGAACAAGGATAAAGATGTTGGTACATGTTTGTTTTGTGGTTCTCATGATCACTTCCAACATGTATGTTTGCCTTTTAAGAAAAAATTAAAAGTTGCAAGTGATCTTCACAAGAAAGTTGTACAACTTTTTTCTACTCTTAAAAGACATTCAATACTAACAAGAAAACCTAATATGGTTAGTAGTGCTAGTATGGGAGCTTTTGCTCTAAAATCAACATCACCCTTTCAATGGTTCCTTGATAGTGGATGTAACAGGCATATGACTGGAGATCTCTCCTGGTCTGTCAACACGAGCGATTTTGACGGTGGTTCAGTAACATTCGGAGATGGGAGTTGCTGCTACATAAGCAAGAAGGGGACGACCAAATTACCTGGCGTTCCTGAAATCCATGACGTCTTATACGTTAAAGGTATGACTGTTAATCTTCTTTCTGTTAGTCAAATTTGTAACAAAGGCCATAAGGTTGTCTTCAATGCTAATGGATGTGACATTGTAGACAAATCTGGAAAAGTGATTTTTCAAGGATCACGTGGCAAAAATAACTGTTATCTTTTGGATACTCAGTTCAATAATTGTTGCAATTTGACTAAGGTGGAATCTACACATCTTTGGCATGAGCGTTTTGGTCACATCAGTTATCGACTTCTAACTAAGATCATTAACAAAGAACTTGTTAGAGGTGTTCCCAAAATAAATGCTAAGATTGAAGGTGTATGTGGTGCCTGTCAAAAGGGTAAACATACGAAAGTTCCACATAACCATCTCGAGATATTCTCACTAAATCTCCACTTTATCTAATTAATTTTATATGGATCTCTTCGGCCCAATTCAACAACCTACAATGGATGGAAAGAAATATGCTTTGGTTATGGTAGATGATTACACCAGATTCACTTGGGTGGCGTTTTGGATCATAAGAACGAATCCCTCAGTGAATTCAAAATTATTGTTAATAGAATCCAGAATGAACATGGTCGCAAACTAAATAAAATTAGAAGCGATCGTGGCACTGAATTCAAATATACCAAGGTGTTTGAATACTGTGATTCTCTGGGGATTATTCAACAATACTCACCACCCATTACTCCACAAGATAATGGAGTTGCAGAAAGGAAGAATAGGTACATTCAGGAAAGGTTTTGGGGTGAGTCTCTCTTTACGGCTTGCTACTTGATCAATCATGTTTATTTTCGGTCAAAGACCTTAAACACTCCCTACGAGTTGTGGTGCGGTAAGAAACCCAACTTACACTATCTCAGAGTGTTCGGCAGTAAGTGCTACATTCTAAAGGACCGTGAACAGAAAGGGAAATTTGACTCAAAAAGCGATGAAGGTATTTTTCTTGGCTATGCATCTGACAGTCGTGGTTTCTGAGTTTTTAATCTCAGAACCCAAGTCATGATGGAATCTACAAATGTTATCATTGATGACCTAAGTAATTTTCATTATGATGACTCTCCTGCTGAATTGCCTCCAATCGAGACAATTGAGAAAATCAAAGAAATTCCAGAATCAGTAGAAGTTGTTCCAACAGTTACTGATCCTGATGTTTCTAGTGATGAGGAGAAAAGCTCTAGTCAGGCTAATCCTGTTGAGCAAGAACGTGCCCCTCCGCGGCATCCATGGGTTCAAAGGAATCATGATACTAACAATATTATTGGAGAAAGAGATTCTACAGCTAAGACGAGAAGACAACTTCAAAATATTTGCAATTCTGGTTGTTATCTATCGCAAGTAGAACCAAGAAACATTGATGAAGCTCTTAGTGATCCCTTTTGGGTGAATGCAATGCATGAAGAGTTAAATCAATTTCAAAGACAAGATGTATGGGAGCTCGTACCTTGTCCCTCCAATATCGATATTGTCGGTACTAAATGGATATTCAAGAACAAGTCTGATGAATTTGGCACCATTGTCAGAAACAAAGATAGAATTTTCGCTCAGGGATATTCACAGATTGAAGGAAACGACTTTGACGAAACCTTTGATCTTGTGGCACGCCTTGAGTCCATTCGGTTATTATTAGCTCATGTTTATTTTCTTAAGGTTAAGCTGTTTCAAATGGACATTAAATCTGCTTTCCTAAATGGAAATTTAAAGGAAAAGGTCTATGTCGCTCAACCTAAGGGATTTGAAAACCCTGATTTCCCAGATCATGTTCTTAAGCTCAATAAGGCATTATATGGGTTAAAACAAGCACCTCATGCCTGGTTCGAAAAACTAACTACTTCCCTTCTTAGGAATGGTTTTTCGAGAGGTGGATATGATAAAACGTTGTTTACCAAATGGAGTGGGAAAAATATTGTTGTTGCTCAAGTTTATGTAGATGATATCATCTACGGATCAACATCTGAGAAACTTGCAAAATACTTTCAAGTCTCTCTTGGAAAGGAGTTTGAAATGAGCAATGTTGGTGAATTAAAATTATTTTTGGGTTTACAAATTCAACAACACAAGGACGGAATTTACTTATCTCAAAAAAAATATGCGAGAGATCTTGGCACAAGGTTCGGTCCTGATAAGTCAACTCCAAAACTAACTCATATGCCTACCACGGGTAAACTACATCGAGATGAGAAATGTGTAAATGTGGATGAAAAACTCTATCGATCTATCATTGGAAGCCTTTTATATCTTACATCTATTAGACCTGATATTGCTTTTAGTGTTGGTTGTTGTGCTAGGTTTCAGGAAAATCCGAAGGAATCTCATCTTGCAGCTGCAAAAAGGATCATACAATACATTAATCACACTGTCAGGTATGGTCTATCTTACACTTTTGATACTAACACTGATTTTACTACCTATTCAGATGCTGATTGGGCAGGATGTGTGGAATACAGAAAAAGTACATCAGGGGGTTTCTACTATGTGGGATTGAATATTGTGGCTTGGCATAAAAAGAAACAAAATTCATAATCCATGTCTACATGTGAAGCAGAATATATCGCTGCAGGCTCATGTTGTACTCAACTTCTTTGGATGAAACAAATGCTTGCTGATTATGGAATTGAGACTGGAATAATGAAAATCTTTTGTGACAACTCAAGCGCGATTCGGATCACTGAAAATCCTGTTGAGCACTCAAGAACTAAGCACATTGATATAAGGTACCATTTTATTCGGGATCTCTATGAAAATGGTATCATAAATATTGAATTTGTGCCTTCCGAACAACAATTGGCTGATATTCTCACCAAACCATTAGATACTGCTACATTTCAACACTTACGGCAGTCTATTGGTGTTGTTTTGGTTCCTTAGTTTTTCTAAAAATCTTGCCCCTGCACTTATCTTGATCTGTTGGGCAATTGAGTTTGGAATTCCAGTTTAAATGTTACTTCAATTTTGCATTTGTTTCCAGTAGTTGAATTTCTGTTAAAGTATCTTAGTGTTTTGCAAAAATCCTTCTTTTCTTGCAAAAGTAAGGTCGCTATTGTTGTTCTTTCGGGATGACATTTTATGGGGGAGAGTTCTTATTTTAATTTGTGCTTAATTGCCAAATCTTTATAGGGAGTGCGGCTGTGGAATATTGTAGGAGTTTTCTTGTATCCTTATTAACTCCTTGATGAATGCATTTAGTTTCGGCTATATGATTGCATCTAAACAAGTTGATATGTTGTTATCTTTTGGTCATGAAGTATCTGTATGAAAATTTCATTAGGATCTCACTAGTTTTCGTACCTTTTCCAATTTATATTGACAAAAAGGGGGAGAATTAATGTGTAGTTCATACTACAAATACATATGGTTTACGGATCATTATGTAAGTAGGAGTGGTTTTCATTGTGAGATGCAGTATTGACTAAGGGGGAGTGATACATATCACCATAGTATTGTTGTCAAAGTTGTGGTACAATTGAACTTTAATGATGTGTAATAATACTAGGACACTGTATAACAATGATGGAGAGCAACTGTTTTCTCATTGTTATTGCTACAGATCTTCAACAACTATGATGCTGAGTTGAACACATTCAGAATCACTGGAGTACTTGGAAGTGACGAAGATTTCGAGTAATGTTGAAGAACCAAGGAGATCAAGCATTTGGATGAGAAGCTACAAAATTTATTTATTTTGTAATCCATATGTATTGATAGTTTTATCACTAAAATTGAAAAAAGGGCAGATTGTCAGAGCACTGCTCGGTCAAACTCGCAAGCGTTGCTATCTCAAGCTTGTTTCTCAATGTTGGTGATCAAAACTATAATTCTTGATTTCTAGTCTACTTATAGTGATGTCTCGGACTAGGATAAATTGTGTAGTTGAGAATTAGACTTCACGACGTTCATCATTTTAAGACGAAGAAGTACTAAGGAGAGCTTGTGGAACTTCATCAACAAAAGGTATGCGGAGACTGAAACTCATCTATCACTTGGAAATTCTATTTCTACTCTATCTACTATATTGAGACAAAAGTCGTAATGTTATATAGTATTCGATTATGCACATTTGAGATTTCGATCTGACTTTAACTCGCTTAGACATTTCTCGAAAAATATGTGTTGGTAAGCTTTCGCTTCGACCAAGTTCATCTTATATTCTTGACGAAAGTCAAAAGATGATCATGTGAAAATTGTCGAGTAACATCTTACATGATTTGTGTGATACAATCATTTGGTGTAGACTTGGAATGTTTCGTAATGATTATTTCAATAACTTGAAAATTGCTTTGATGCTAATAGTTCGTGAAAACAGCTATTGTCATCCTCTAAGAATGTTTCAATGTTTGAAATAGAGTCTATAACACTTAACCATTATTGGATTATGAACATATTATGTGTTCTTGCGTATATGTAATTCATGTCCGGGAACCATAGTATGCATACCCGTATGCGTACATGTTGGTTTGTGAAAGTCCGGGAGCCTGAGTACACATACCGGTACGCGTACTGGCGTAAGGTTTAGGTCCGAGAATTTCTGCTGAGTTTGGAGGTATGTGTACCAGTTCGCATACTGGCAAACCCAAGCTTAGTCTGACTACTTAAGTATGCGTACCCGTTTGCATACTTGAGTGGTTAAAGTTCTAAAATCGGTTTGTTCATGAAATGATACATTTATATAATAAGGAATGCAATCTTTGCAAACCGTGGCTATAATGATCATGAATTGATTCGAGTGAATCAAACCGATTTTGCTTCAATTGTGTTCTTGTATACTTCTATGAGAATATAACAATTGAACAACTCTATAACTAGTTTCATTTGAACTAGTTATGGTTAAGTTGAATAAGGTTGATATGAAAGTGTTCATATAGCTAACTTTAGTTAACTACTGTTGAGCCAACCTAGTGTACACGTTTAGGTACAGTTACTCAAACCTAAATGAAGGTAGATTTCATTTGTGTATAACAAGCTAAGTTCGATCTAACAGTTGAAAGATATTAGCTTGAATCTTATCAGGTTTTCATCTAACAATGAATATTGAACGCTTTGTTACCAAGGTAACTTAGATTGCAAACCCAGATTTGAAAACTATATAAGGGAGAACTCTAGCAATTGGGAAACCTAATCCCGACACCTTCTGTGTGATACTAGTTGCGATTAGAGTCGATTCTATTTTAACCTTAGATTTTCCACGAAACCCTGTAGGTTAACGATTTGAAGACTTCATTGAGATTGTGCAGCCAGACCCAACTATTTTCTCTGTAGTTGCGTGTTCTGATCTTACTTCTACTATCGTGATTGGGTATTATCTTTGCTTGAGGTTTATCTCCGATAGGTAAGATTAAAAGAAGTCGCAAACATCTTCTTTTAATCATTTGTGATTCCACAATATCTTGTTTCGCTTCCATACGATTAAGATTATTCTGATGTGATTGATAATACTTGGCTGTTCTTTGGGAATATAAGTTCGGTTTATCAATTGGTTCCTGTGCACCTTGATTTATCAAAAGACGGAACAAAAACTCATAGGTATTTCTGTGGGAGACAGATTTATCTATTCCAATAGGCTTTTTTGTATGAGACAGATTTGTTTATCAAGTCTTCGACTTTGGGTCGTAACAACTCTTAGTTGTGGGTGAGATCAGCTAAGGGAATCAAGTGCGTAGAATCTTACTGGGATTCAGAGATGTAAGGAGCGCAACTGTACCTTTATCAGTGTGAGATTGATTAGGGCTCAACTATATTCCAGTCCGAAGTTCATTGGTAGTAGTCTAGTGTTTGTAGAGGCTTAATATAGTGTGGTGTTCAAAGCTGGAATAGATTCCGAGGTTTTTCTGCATTTGCGGTTTCCCCGTTAACAAAATTCTGGTGTTTGTGTTATTTCTTTTCCGCATTATATTTTGTTATATAATAGAAATATCACAGGTTGTGCGTTAAGTTCAATAGGTTCTTGAATCCGACCTTTGGGTTGTTGATTTAATTGATTGACACTTGGATATTGTTTTGTGACACCGTCCAAGTTATTTCTCTTATTCAATCGGGCTCGCAAATTCATATTTGTTTGATTGCGGATTAAATTGATAAATTGAGATATATAATCTTTGATATACTTTTCTATAAATTGAGTCTGACTGTCTAGTTGATTCTCTTGAAAGTATATTGGAGTTTCTCTACTCAGATTTCCGAACGAAATATTGGGTGTGGTTGTTAGACCCTCGCTTTTTCAGATGGGATATATGTTCTCTTTTTGGAGATAATTTTACTCTACGAAGGAGTTTACTTTGTTCTTGGTTTAAAAGGAGATGAAAGAAAATTTTCATACAAATTATGAAGATGTGTGGGGAAAGTCGGTCTAGGGGATTGAACTGTTCACCAGGGGAGCCATTAAGAAGGCTAGAAATAAAGGTGGTGGAAATACGTTATTTAATTAAATTACAAAAATGATAACTGATGTAATGACCAATCCCTCCACCGATATTGTCCCCAGTTATCCAGTGCGGTTATTCGGAAGTGTGGGGTTTTCAACAGGCACCGCTATGGTAATCCAACAGCAGCTTCCCGGAAGGTCATCCATCCCTGGATTACTCCCATGCGAGGATACTTAACTACAGAGTTTTCTTACAACTCCAGAGCCAATTGAGCTGAAAATCCCTCGGTGTTAGGAAATGAAAAACCATTACCTATATTCCACTTGACAAACCCTACCCGTCGAATCGGGGAATTATAATACCACTACCTTAAATTGTAGCCGTCCTCGGCTCTGGAATATATTCAAGCCCGTATCTACGGCGTTCCCTGCCCCTCATGAGAGAAGCACCTGGACTAACCTCGTCCAGTGTATCTTCCCACCCTCGGTAGATGACCCGTAGTCGGCTCTGATACAACTTGTAATGACCCGTCCCTCCACCTATATCATCCTCACTTAGCCACTGTGGTCCAGTGTACCTTCCCACCCTCGGTAGATGATCCGTCGTTGGCTCTGATACCACTTGTAATGACCCATATCTCCACTGATATTGTCCCCACTTAGCCACTGCAGTTATCCGGTGGTGTGGTGTAATGACCCGACCCTCCACGGATATTGTCCCCACTTAGCCACTACGGCTATCCGGCAGTATGGGGTTTTCAACGGGCATCGCTGCGGTCATCCATCAGCAACTTCCCAAGAGGCCATCCATCCCTGGATTACTCCTGCCCGAGCATGCTTAACTGTATAGTTTTCTGCCAACTCTTGAGCCAATTGTGCTGAAAAGGCCTGGTGTTAGGAAATGACGAACCATTACATATATTCCATTCGGAAAACCAATGCCGAATATCGGGGTATTACAATACCACCATCTTAAATTGGAGCCGTCCTCGGCCTCAGAATATATATATATACAAGCCCAGATCTCCGACGTTCCCTATCACTCATGAGAAGCACCTGGACCAACCCCGTCCAATGTACCTTATCACCCTCGGCAGGAGACCCATCGTCAGCTCTGATACCATTTGTAATGACCCGACTCTCCATCGATATTGTCCCCACTTAGCCACTGCGATTATCCGGCAGTGTGGGGTTTTCAACGGGCATCGATGTGGTCATCCAACAACAACTTCATAGGAGGTTACTCACTCATGTATTACTCCAGCCCGAGCACGCGTAATTGGAGAGTTTTCTATCAACTCTGGAGCCAATTGTGTTGAAAATACCTCAGTGTTATGAAAGGACGAACCATTACTCATATTACATTCGGACAACCACTGCCGAATATTTGGGTATTACAATCTGCCAACCACCGCCGAATATTGGGGTATTACAATCTGCCAACCACCCCGATTTCGGCAGTGGTTGGCCGATTGGAATATGAGTAATGGTTTGTCCTTTCCTAGCACCGAGGCCTTTTCAGCACAATTGGCTCCAGAGTTGACAGAAAACTCTGTAGTTAAGCGTGCTCGGGCGGGAGTAATCCAGGGATGGGTGACCTCCCGGGAAGTTACTGCCGGATTACCGCAGAGATGCCCACTGAAAACCCCACACTTCCGGATAACCGCAGTGGCTAAGTGGGGACAGTATCGGTGGAGGGATGGGTCATTACAAATGGTATCAGAGCCGACGACAGGTCACCTGCCGATAATGGGAAGGTACGATGGACGGTGTTGGTCCAGGTACGTGGTTCTCATGACGGGAATGGTTGCGTCATTACAAATGATATCGGAGTCGACGATAGGTCACCTGCCGAGGGTGGGAAGGTACGATGTACGGTATTGGTCCAGGTGCTTCTCATGAGGGGAAGGGAACGTCGGAGACTTGGGTTGTATATATATTCAGGGGCCGAGGACGGCTCCAATTTAAGGTAGCAGTATTGTAATACTGTTAGAGCATAGCTCGGTTTCACTCACCAAACGTTGGTATGTCGAGTTTGGTTGTCATATTATAGTGTGTCAAAACTCATCTAAAGTCGCTTGATTATATACTAGAGTCAAGTTCATTTAAGTTAGACTAGAAAGTCTAAGAATTTTGATACATAAAAGTTTTACTCTGAAGACCTGGAGAATGTGAAGAAGAAGCGAACAACAACGACAACATCATCCTTCCTATTGAGGTTAGTAATATTGACTTGAACTGTTTCATTCCTAATGTATCTTTCAAGTCGTGTTATATTAAAAACATAACTGCGAAGCTGTATATACTGTACATATTGTATAATACTCTAATAATGTGACATGGTCATATTTGTATGATCATATATTAGGGAAATATACTACGAAGTTTAACGCTAATCTTTTGAACTTCGTAGATATGACATCGACATAATCTTGTATATACTGGTATGATTATGTGAACCGGTGATGGTGAAGATTTCATCCTAACAAACAATGTTTTACATTTGTTTAAAGGAAGTACATTCATGAACTTGTTTTGTGAATCGAAAGGGAAATCGTTGGGCTTATTGGTACGACTATTCATTGCAAATATTTGGATTACCAATATATGTGAGATGGTTGAACCGATCGTAACTTTGTTATGTATCTTGGTATAACTAATCACAAGGCCTGACTTATGATTTGGTATGATTAGTTTTTATTAAGTGGTGTAACCGATCCTAAATAATCACCATGAGATGGTATGGTCGATATTTGTAATTGGTGTGGCCGATCCTAGTAATTGGTGTGACCGATCACAAAGTGTTGTGTAATCGATCCTTGTAATTGGTAATCGGTCCTGGTAATTGGTGTAGCCGATCCTGGTAACTGGTGTGACCGATTCAAAGCAATACCATGAGAATATGGTAACCAGTCCTGGTAATTGATGTAACCGATCCTGGTAACTAATGTAACCGGTTCTGGTAACTTGTGTGACCGATCACAAGTATTTACATATTGAGGTACAACCAATCCTAGTGATTGGTAGAACCGATTGTACCCATGTATGTGATTTGATATTGATCAATCACATAGTAATCTTGGAATACAGGTGAACCAATTCTAAACTTTTTTGGAAGTGTGGTATAACTGATTCTAAGAATGTAAATCCATGTAAATATGAATAAGGATTTACAATGAATCCATCTCTCGATCTTTCGTGAATCCAAATATGAGAACCAAAAAAATCGATTTCAAAACACTTTCAAACTAACCTGAAGATGAATTCTGTTAGAGAAACGATTGAAATCTGATTAATCGCCTACAACATATCTCTCTCTCTTTCTCTATGTGTGTCTCGCTCTCTCTATCAATCCCAGACCAAAAAATAAATAATCTCAATTCAAAAAGCTATGTTTAAATATTAAATCGATGGAAGGTCAGTTCTGGAATATTTAAATATCGGAAATCGCCGGATCGTGAAGAATTTGGACTAACTCGTCAAGATTTGGACGAGGCTATAAAACACGAGTGATATTCGGACTAGAGCGTCCTGGGCTTTGGGGGATCGACTAGATTGTCTAAAGTCCAACAAGTTTGGAATTAAACGTTAATTTCTACATAAAGATATTCTTTTAAGAATCTACCATGTTACGACTACCGTTGTTGTTATCCATTTTAAGGCTAGTCACATTCACTTCACCCATGATAAACCCAGCCAATCCCTTCGAAATGTTTTTTGGTCTTAGCAATTTCATAATCCTGCCAATCCTCTTGATAAGCCTCCGTTAGTTATAATACACGATTTTAAATCTTTAGGACCAGAAGAAAAGAACGGTGGCTTTCTGCCTGACTACCCAGGATCTTAGGACCTTTTGTGATTTTTCACAATTTCATGATCCAGTTTTTTTCCAGTTCTCGTTATACTTGGTCTATATGTAAAATGAATCAACCTTAATTTTGAAAAGACAAATATATGCTTGATTAATGCTTGTGTTGCTACCACTTTTTCAAGCCTTTGTGTTAATAATTTGCCTAGAGATTTTTCCGATCGTTGTCGTTTGCGTATATTGGTTTTAATTTTGAGAAATTTGCATGCCTAAACCTTTCGGTGTGGATTGAGGATCCTACTTGACACAACTGTTAATTCTTGGTCGGCCAACATAGTGAGTTCCCCTGCTTTTATGATTAAGCTTCAGGTTACTAAGCACAGTTTGCACAACTGGAATAAATTTATCAAAACAATGTTGGAAAAGAAAAGAACACCAAGTACACCACCAACTTCTTCGTCTTGATCTATTTTGTTTCTAGAAATCATAGATAAAAACGGACAAGGAATGTATCGAGAAACCATAATTAAAAACGGACAAGGAATATATCGAGATGGATAGTTTCAAATTAGGATTCTCAAATCACAAAGATGGTTAACAATAATGGTCCAGTGGCCAGAGTTATTCTTTTTTATTTGATTGGCCCATGTATTTTATTTCCTCAAAAATTAATCTCAGATCGTTCAGGGAAATGATGTCTATGTCATAGGATTAGGTATCCCACTAGACTTTAGTGTACATAAAAAGAATAAAAATAAATATATCAGTTAGTTGCATTTAATTATGTATACAGACTCCAAGAAACTTAACGAGGAAACAAGAAGACTGGTGAATCTAAAGGACATTAATTTCAAAGCGTAGAAAGAAAAATGGGCTACAAGATTACAACAATTACCAACTACAAATTTTGAAGTGGGTATAGAATGCATGAAATGTACAGATTTTCTAACTCAAAATAAATCGTTCATCAGAAAATACTTAACAAAAATTAGCTTAAATCAATCTAACACTAACTACTATTCAAAACTTGTAAGTGTGAACCTAATATATTCTTCAATAAGTCCTCTTCTTTATAATTGGCTTTCGCATTTCCTTCTTCATGGACGATCCTGAGGAAGCGATGCTAGACTGGTATAAATCCTTCAACCTGAAAAAAGTAGATTACAACTTAAAAAATAACTTCATCTAGAACTATCAGAGCAGTACTTTTCATTTGTGTTTTTTGTCGAATAACCGACCTTGGCATACTGATAACGAGAGCGACTGCAGATAATCCAGCAATTAGAGGAAGTAATGGTGCCGATGTTAATTCCTGTACAACAATGACGAAGATACAGATATAAAATGTATACATATTAGCTTCCACTTCAACCACAGAGATCTCACGAACTGAATGCTTCTAGAGAGAGGGGGAGAGTGGGAGATATACCTGCTTTTGATAATCCTCTTTGACTGTGTATCTGATCGGACCTATATGGAAATGAGATTGTTTTTCTAAATCCACCTCGATGGGGCTAGACTCAAATTTCAGGATGCTTGATCGTGCGCTATACTGAAGCTGTAAAAGGTGCTTAGCCCTGGGCAAATCCCGAATCTGGAAGAAGTTAGAAAGTGGCAATTGGAGGACCTTTGAAATCTTGGATGGATCACTTGCTGACTTAACTTCCACAAACAAATGTGATTGTAGTTCTTCAAGGTCGTCTCCTTCAACATGACCAGTTAAGATAGTCACCTCTGGTTGTTCAAATACCACAAAATCCAACCCCTTGGTGTCCTCGGTACCAACCTACAAAAAAACATATCCTGAAATTACACGCACACATAAACATATGTGCTTGCAAGGACCAAAATGTGTGAATGAGCATACCTTCACTTCGACAAATTCTGGAGACGCACGTTCCACTCTTGCGCTTCTGAAGTCTTCTTTTGCCGCTACTTTGACCGAATAGGAGGTGTCAGGAAGAAGTCCTCTCAGTCGAAAATTCCCAGAAGAATCAGTTGTAGTCTCTTCATAATAGCCTTTTGATTCTGATCGTGCTTCCACAGAAATGCCTTCCATTGGTTGTCCAGAAAGTAAGGATACCGTACCCATAGCACTGTAAAAAGTTCAAACTATATTTAAGAATTCACACTTATAATAAACTAATTTAGAACATTGTATAGGTGATTTAAAGCTCCAAACCACATGTAGTGGATGAAACTACAATCACATCAGTCCATAGTTTATAAGAGAGAGAAAAATGTGGATACATATGGATTGCATGGACAGACCTGTAAGCAACACGTGTAGCCTGGAAGACAACCTCTTTAGACTCGCCAGAACCCAGTTCTATGGCCTGAGCTGGAGGTGAGAAGGAGTATTCCTACAACAATAAAAAGCATTACAATGGCTAGTTTAAGTTGTAACACAACACTTAATATTCATGCCGTAGCAAGAATACGATATGTGTAACTACAATAGAACACGTACATTATTGAACAGAAATATGTTTCACAGATATGGTGTGTGAATAAAAAAAAAATGTTGAGAGGAGTACCTTAAGCAATGGACGAAGATAAAAACTTCCAGGAAATAAATTCTCAAAGAGGTAAAAACCACCAAGAGCACTAGCTGAGTTGTTTCTGTAACCATCTTCACCACTTAATGATAGTAGAACGGGAGGAAATAGGTTAGAAGCATCTTCTTCAGAATGTATGCGTACAGAAATTTGACTGAGTTTTTGACAAGAAAATGAAGTGGGCCCAACTCGTTTGAGATGGTAGCCAGACTGCACAAAATAAGCACCACGTCAACAAAGAAAATCATCTAAGGCAAAATCGATAATAGACTTACAGTACACCAGAAAATATATGGTTCTAAATCCATGCAACTAAGATACACTTTTTAGAAATGTGCATTCCTAGAATTAGTTCCGAATTAAGTCTAGAAGTGACTCCGTAAAATGTCTCAATAGCAAGAAGATCACTCTAAACACCATTAGTACCTTTGAGGCCTCAACGGCGTAATCTATATCATCATATAGAGGACCCGCAACGAACAAACCATCCGATCCAGTTGTAGTTTTCATTGCTAATCCACCTTTCTTTAATGGAACATTACTGCTTTCTCCTGCTGCTACAACTCTGATGTCAACACCAGGTATGGTTGGGGAAACTGATCCTTCAATGTACAATCCGAGACGACCAGAAAAGGAAGGAATAGCATCTTGGCAACGATTAGTGGTGACTGAAACCTGTTACAACAAGAAAACTAGTCTAAGATCAGCACTTGTATAACAAACTTAGATGGGAGCAATGACTGAAAATAACTGCAGATACTGACATAACGTTCTTTAGGATAAAATAGGATCTTCTTTCCATCAGTATTCCTGCAATAAGTCACAAGATCCAGCCAATCAAGCAATTAATAAAAAGCCCGTGTGTTTGTCCGATAGAACGTAAATGACAACACATATCATCAACTTTGTCAGACTGTATAAGATCAGGCTAGCATATTTTAAATTGAAAAACAAGGAGTAGACTTGTCTATGCCGCAAAAACAAGTATAACTAGTTTGAATTTACCTTGAGTCACGAGGGACAAAAGTGAGTACATCTCCAAGATTAGCCCAAACAGAATACTCATATACAGCGGTGCTTGTTTGAGCATTGCCATCTGACACTATGCTAGCTAGGCTAGCATCAAAAACTTCGCCATCACTATTTAATATATCCACTACGATATTCTTTGATAACTCATCTTCAATATGACGTAAGCTGGAATCAACATGGATTTGCCCTCTAAGAAGATATTTCTCTCCATTCAAAACTATAGGCTGTCGAAGCAACATGAAACGAATGAGAAAGAGAGAAGTGAAATAAATGTAGGAACAGAAGTTTCTTTGAATGATGATATAGAGTCCTGAGCTACTTGGTAAGTTACTACATGGTCTCCGACAAAAAAACACGAAATAGCAGCAGTCTTTTTATTTAATTAAAAAATTACAGGAAAACAGTTAAGGAACCACACCATTGGGTTTGACGTGTCGAACTTCACAAATGAACTCCCAAAGGAAATGCATGAATTAACAAAGTGAAGCTCGTGTACTCCAGGAGATTCGACACATATACGTTGGGCCCCTGTCTGCATTTCAAACAACATATAACTTTAGTAAGCATACCAAACATTAGGTATGCAAATTAAACGTTAAGTATAAAGAGTTCCAATTCGTGCAGAGAAAAAAGCACCTTAATCTTTGTTTTCAGAATAGAGGTATCAGGCTGATTTATGAAACCATCTACGTCGTGGGTGGAGGTTATATCAATCCAGTATCCTTTTTGGACAAAGGCAATCCCATTAATATCTTCCGTGCGCACTTCCACGTCAATAGAACTCTGCTCCCAGCACCATTTATCTTCATTGCTGTCCGATGAAGATTCATGCTTAACCTGAAAGTAAATGATTATTAACAAACAAAGAACAGACCATAAGTTGACAACAGACCAAAGAGGATACATCATTTGGTTATGCTGTAACTTGACGTTCTAGAAATAAAATCTCCGAGAAAGGTCGGGGAACATGTATCATACCTCAAGCTTATATTTTCCGGGAGAAACTTTTGAGAATGCAAACTCATTATTCTCTTGGGTCAAGATCACTTGCTGGCTTTTATCTTTACGTGTACCGGATGATCTTCGAAGTGAAACTAGAGTAGAGGGACCACATTTCTCTTTGCAGAGTACAATTCCACGTATGTCCACATGTGCCTGAGTTCCAAGAGATAATGTATTATTAGCAGGATTCATTCTCCAAAATGATTGTACTTATGCCCTGATTAATGTCGAATCATTTAAACATCAATGATTAAAAACCCATCAATTTGTGAAACAAATGTCTGATCCTAAGGAAATGGTCCTAAGAAATTACTGGAATATCTAGTCTTTTTGCAAAATCAGACAAGCTCATAAACCCCTAAATTTTATTTATCAAGTTAAACTTATCCCCTCTTGAACAGGTAATTTCTTTCTCAAGCCAAATGCTCAAAAGCCTCCAGTTATGTTATTGGATAGAAAGATTAGATCCAACATATATAAAGGCTGAAAAGGGATAATATAAAAGAAATATGGCACCTCAAAATTTGTATTTTAAAATTGTGTACCTGTGAAAACTCTACATTCAATAAAGGACTCTTCACTGTAACATCCAGCTGAGCAGGTAAAAATAGAAGTTCAGAGGAACCCCCGGCTGCTATGGCAACTAAGTGGTACTCGCCTGCTGGAACCTGATCAATATCAAGTCACATCAAAATCAAAATTAAGGACATAAAGGATAGAAACGTGACATACAAAATTCAAGATTATGTTACAGGGAACTAGTATTGTGGCCTCCACATGATCACAGTGGTAGTGGCAGCAACATCGCTAAAGTAATATTCAATGAGCACAGTTTCACATTCTATATTTAGTAAGAAATTCGTTCTTCAAGCAAATCTTGGAGTACGTCTAATATGTAAAACTATTTGAACTTCAGTGAAATAGACCTGTTCAGTGTTCGCTAATTGCAAAGTTCAGATAGCATTCCAGAAAAATATTCAAAAGGGAACAACTTACAAAAAAAAGACTAAAAGAGTACAGCGTCGTAACTGAATCTAAACAGTTTGTAAATCCAAAGGAAAAGCATTACATTATAGTTTATAAAGCAACATCATTCTTTAAATGAACAATAAAAGCGATGTTGTACTCATAGACTAGCACTGTGACACACCTGAAAGCAAAATCTTCCAGCCTCATCTGTTGACTTAGAATCAGGTTTAAAGTTTTCTGGTCCAGTCAATGCCACCTGGAAATCCACAGCACTTAGTTTAACACTCGAAATAAGCTGCATATAAGCAGCGAGCCTTAAAAAAAATGAAAGGCTAAATACCTTAGCTCTTTGACCAGAATTGACCATACGAACGACACCACATATATCATAGTATATTGCTTTAATATCAGCAACTGAAGCCATATTTGGCAGAACCTATTATTATACAACAAATGAATGAGAAGAAGTACAAAAAGGTAACCCCCATCTTGTCATTAAATAGTAAAAAAAGACACGTGATTGATCGTAAGAAAGGGTCGTTTTGCCATACAATGAAAAAACACTCAGAAAACCAGTGGTATATATTACCAGAAAATTTTCCAAATTGTCAAACTGGTAATGTTCCTTCTTTGCCACAATTTTGTAACGTTTGGATGTAACCTGGAAAAAATTCAAAAGAAAAGAAGAAATTAAACATAATAAGGTTTTAATGTCGTTTGGTGGTTACGAAATGCATACAACGTTACCTGGTCGAGCTTATAATGCCCTTGTGCATCAGTGGTAGCTCTTTCTTGGCCATCCACTATAATCACAACCCCATCCACCCCTACCCCATAGCCATCAATCACACGGCCACCAACAGAAAACCCAGTGACCTGTGCGAACAACAAAGGTCAAATGATGCCATGATAAATTAACTAAGCTACTATTCAGAGAGCTGTAATATTAAGTCAAAGCACTTCCAAATTAACAGAAACATGTACCTGGAATTTTTGTGTTACTGCAACGTGACGATGCTCAACAGAGACCAACATCGATGGAGGAGACACGTCAAAAACTGTATTCTCTCCCTTGTAATATGGTAAAAGCTCATAAACCCCTACAAGAATGAAAAAGGAATGAGAATTGGGTTCTACAAAATGGAGAAATTGTTTCCTTGCTAATTATTGGCCACAGCACCAACAGAATTCATATTCATCTTCCAGAGACACTAAACTTCGGAATGGTGGTTTCAAAACAGACATGGGCAAAACAAAGCTATGGTACTTTTAGCAGGGGTATTAAACCTTGCACAGCTCCACAGAAGTCATAATTTTAACTAAAACAATGTAGAACAGAAATGAAAAAAATTCTGTTCACAAGAAATATTTGTCACTAGAGACTTACCACAAGGTATAGAATTAAATATGAACTTTCCATCTGCATCAGAAATGGCATGACACAGAGAGCTCTTTTGCGTGGGAGAGTTGCCAGAACCTTGTGGACAGTCCACTTTATGGACATCATCTGAATATAAATATATATGAACACCCAAGATTGGATTACCCTGCCATGAAAGGAAGAGGAAAAAAACCCTGATAAGTTTATCGAAGGAACCATGGGTACGAATATTGTTCAGAATAAAATAAGCCCGACTGTTATCGCAATGAGATGCTGCTAGAAATTCAATGATCGTTTAGTAATGAAGTATGAGAGAGAGAAATAGAGGGAGAGGGAGAGAGAGAGAGAGAGAGAGTACTTGCGCAACGACAAACCCCTCGATATTATACCCAGGGACATAGAAGATGTCATCTAAAACGCCATTTCCGAAACCAAGTTCCACCTGCAAGATGTTCCATATGGTCAGCATAAAGATGCATATCCGAACAGAAAATACCAGGCAATTTAATAGTTAGGAAAAAAAAAACAGAATTTCTCACCTCTGAGGAACCCCTAACTTCAACTTTCAGATCTGAGTGAGATGCACGTAGTTTGTACTTCCCTGCACACCCCAGATATTTAAAATTAAGAATAAGAATTTGCTGGATGTAGAAATGTAGAAACTATTAGGAACCCTATCTAAAGTGATAGAAGAGTGAGATCGCAGGACCTGGAATGATATTTGTGAGCAAGTAGCTGCCCGCTGCAGTTGTGGAAGTTGAAGAAACAAGATCATCTGTATGTGATAGAAGTTCTATTTTTACATTCGAAGGTCCTTCGTCTTTCACATTACAACTGTCCCCGCCAACGGCTCCATTAACTTTTCCAGACAAGGTGAACCTACCCAAAGATGAACCCATCAGCAAATATAAAAACAGAATCACAGTTAATCTCAAACTCAAAACTAAGCTAAACAATGTAATGTAAAGAAGACAAACCCAGTGAACCGAAAATTAATATCTGCGTTCGCGTTGCAACCGTTTTGATCAATTACAACAGGAACCTACATTATCGAACTACACAGTAAGCACAAACAGAACACAATCCCATAACTAAATACACTAATCTAAATCATTTTGCAAATTAGTATACCTTTTCTGGGTCCCATGACCATCCTTCAGGTCCTTTGATTTTGATTACAAACGAACCCTATAACCAAAATAGCAATTCAACAGAACATTGTATACTCCAGTCAAAAACATTAACAAAAAAAGAAATAAAATGTATGAAACAAAAACAGCAGCTCCAGCAAACGTGAGTGGAAATGAGAGATTACCTTGTCATACACTGGAATAAAGTAATAACCATTGGGAGCGCATTGTGTGCTATCCTTCACCAATCCATCTACTGTTCGAAGCTCAACCTACACAGTTTGCATAAAATTCCATCAACAAAAACACCTAAAATTCAAGATGTCATTGAGTAAGACTTTCTCAACTACTTCATTTAGCATTTTACACTACGAATATGCAATTCAACTGTTTGTGAAAAGTTTGACAAAATGTTGTTATTTAGATAACTTGAAAACTACAAGAATGCGAAGAATGTTATCTTACTGTGATGTTTGAATAATCCAACTTGGAATCAGATGATTTCCTTGACTTCAAATACGAGCTTGCCTGAAACCAAAACATAACGAATTCAATCGAATCTCAGTAACTAATGAAGAATATCCAACAAAAAAACTACATCAATCTACAGTTCAAATCAAATCAAATGAAGCCTATATGTAATTGAAATCGATCGAAGTAAATTTTAGAGAATACCTCGACGAATCCGCCACAACCTTGGATCGAATCAGCAATAACAAGAGTAGTAGTTGAAGCAATGGAAGCCAAGAATGCGAGGATTACAATAGTTTTGAGCTCCATTTTTAGATCTGAAGAAAGAAAAGAAAAAAATCGGATCGAATTCTTTAATCTTTCTCTAACTCTCCATGTAGAGCTGGAGAGAAGAAGTTTCTTTGCTCTTATCTTTCGCTCTCTCTTTAACGGAGAAGTCTTTGATGAAGAGAAGGTTTTACAGTAAATAATGGTTTTACACAAGGTTTGTTATGTTCGATCTGATGATTTGATCCAATGGCGATGAATTTTATGAGTGATCGAGTGAATCTACTCGATGACTAGTAAAGGACTCGGACTGAGTCGGATGTGACCGGATGGACAAGCAGATGGGTAAATGCATATTCCCGAATGTTTGCCACTTCGCCTGCCCAGCAGTCAGGTGATGGGCCGATGGCCTCTGAGCAGTCATAGCTTGGTTGCTCGGCCATAGTTTAGCTATCAATAGAATGATGATTCGAATATTTGTGGATCCACTTCTAATCTCGTTACTCCTTTCTACCTATCTAATCTCGTACAAATCTCTTCTGATCTCAAATAATTGTGATCAAATGGGCAAACAGAGGGTAATTTGTATTCTTGGATATTTTTCTATTGATTGTTGAGCAGTCATGTAATGGCCTCGGAGCAATCATGGGATTGGCCACTCGCCACAGTGTAGTTGTCAATGGCTAGTTAATCCACCAACTTTAGTTCAAATGGCTATATACAAACATCTTCAGCCTCATCTCTAACTTACATCTTCGTTGTATTTTTAATCTTACACAACTCTCTTTTAATCTCAGACAAATCTCTTATAATATCTCGTTCTAACTTTTTATTCACAAGCCTTCGAAAAAGATGGCATCTCCATTATCTCGGTTCGACCAAAGTTCACGAACCGAAGTTTAGTGTGGGAGAAGATGCCTCTATTTATAAAAGTTATGTACTACATATTGTGGATCATATCAATGGTGTACAACAACATCAGACATTTTGGCAGAAGATTCATGACAAATCCTATCAAGCTCCACCAATAGTTTATTTCTCAAGTGTACAACAACGTCAAGCTACATTTTTTTCTCAAGCTCCACCACATTTTAACCATTCACCATACTCCTCGCAAAAAGCAAACTCTTTTTACTGGCATCCCCTTTAATCCCTCTCTCAAATATTTAATATCATGTGTCATACCTATATTGGCGAGATGTGATACACCTGGATAAAAAGAGTGTTGAGGCAATGTTGCCGTCATAACACTAAGATGAATATTGAGACAGTGGTACTGCTGCCGTCAGAATACTAAGATAAGTGTTGAGGCAAGGTTGATGTCAAAACACTAAAATGAGTGTTGAGGCGATAATTTTGCTGTCGTCAAAACAATATGAAAACGTGGGGGTACCAAAATACACCACTACTTTTTTCTTAGGCAATCTGTATGGACAAATTCAATACAACTCCGAGAGTTAAACTCAATTAAGGAATAGTATATATAGTTATATATCTCTCTTGCGATTAGAACGTTTATAGAAACAAATCTATGAACCTAATCACAAAGAGATTACCTGGACGGTACCAAAGACCAATGTCCAAGAATCAATCAAATCGTATCCAACAAACTAGGTCGGATGTATCTATTATGATTGATCATTGCATAACCTGTGATATTTCAATTACAAAGATAAACAATATAATGTGGGGGGGAGGACACCAGAAGTTTTCTTAACGAGGAAACCGCAAATGCAGAAAAACCCTACTACAGACACTATCCTACTACCAATTATTGGAATGTAGTTGAGCCCTAAAAAGGTATCCCACCAATTAAGGTACAGTCGCGCTCCTTACGCTCTTGAATTCCAGCAGGACTCCGCGCAATTGATTCCCTTAGTTGATGTCACACCAACTAAGAGTTTCTTAAACTCAATTGAAGACTTTGAACTAGTCTACCTCCCACAGATTAATCCTATATATGATTTTCTTTTACAATCAAATAGTTTGAGCAAAGGTGGTGAAAATCGATAGGAATAAACAAAGTCTAGCTAACCTCAAAATCCGGACTTATGAAACCAGAAGTACAACCTAGATTATTATTCACCTCACAAGTATATAACTTGTGGAATCAACAGAGTTTGAGACGAAGAGAACTTTTATGATTTCTATCTATATTGATCAAGTGGGAAACTCAACAATCGATCAAGATCTTGATAAATGAGTTATCAAGGAAAGATAATTGGACCTGGCTTCACGAATCCCTATGAAGCCTTTGTAGTCGCTATACCCTAAAAGGGTTAGGAAAATGACGACTTTAGATACAACTAGGACACAACAAAAGTTAGTGTCCAAATATCCCAGTTGCTTGAAGTTCCCCTTTTATAAACATTCAAAGCATATTTTTCTTTAGTTTTGAAGCTAAGATAGCTTTGGAACCAAGCAAATAATATTTATTGTTAGATGAATCTTTGAATCTGATTTACATAAACAAGATTTACACTCTGGTTAGGTGAAACCGTAACGAAACCGTGTATAAAAACTATGTTCAACATGGTTAGCCGAAACTAGCCGATTTGAACTTGAAAGCTTAATGTTCATTTTCATGAACACATAAGACATTAACCTTGAGTCACAAACATGTAATCAAATAAGTCTATTGTTTTAGAGAATTAATCAAATGCAAATTATCTCATAGAAATAATTTAATCGCACTTGAAAATAATCGACATGGTTAATAGGTGTACAAGGTGTTAGAGCACTGCTCGGTCGAACTCGCATGTGTTGCTATCTCAAGCATGTTTGTCAATGTTAGTGATAAAAACTATAAGTCTTGATTTCTAGTCTACTTATAACTAAGTCTCGGACTAGGATAGAAAGTGTAGTTGAGCTCAAGACTCCATGGCGATCATCATACAAAGACGAATAACTACTCAAGGAACTGGTAGAACTTCATCGACTAAAAGGTATGTGGAGACTTGAACTTATCTGTCACTCAAAAGTGTATCTACTTTATCTTCTATCTTGAGACAAAAGTCGTTTTGCTATATAAACTTTGATTATACAAATTTTCTGTTTCAAGCCGAGTTTATCTCGCTTATCTTTTTCTCGAAATATATGTTGGTAAGCTTTTGCTTTGGCCAAGTTCATCTTTACAAGTGACTAAAGTCATATTAAGTTTCAATTACTTGAAAATTGCTTTGACGAAAAATAGTGCGTGAACAACAACTATATAACGTCCTCTAAGAATGTTTCAATGATTGAAATGAGAGTTTAGATTATATAACCATGGTTGGATATAAACACTGTGAGGTAACTCATACGTCTTTATTCCCTGAACCAAAATATGCGTACTTTGCTGCTCAGGAAAACCAGAACTAGAGTCCGCGTACTGTCGGAAGTTCTCATCCGAGAATTTCTGCTGGAGTTTGTGAACTGAAAACAAACTTATTCCGGGTACTTAAATCCGCGTACTTAAGTTGGTTATTTTCTAAAAACGATTATTCGTGAACTTAAACTTATATAAAGTAAGGAATGCAAGTTTGCAAACCGTGGCTATAAAGTTCATTAATCGATTCGAGTGAATCAAATCATTTTTGCTTCGATTGTGTCTTATATACTTCTATAAGATCTGAGCAGTTGAACAACTCTCTAATTAGTTTATTTGAGTCATTTGAACTAGTTATGGTAAAGAAGAATATGGTTGATATGAAAGTGCTCATATGGCTAACCATTTGGTTAACTACTGTTGAATCAACTAGATGTACATGTTTGGGTACAGTTACACAAACCTAAATAAACGTGTATTTCATTTGTGTATAACAAGCTAAGTTTTGATCTAACGGTTGAAATATATTATCTTGAATCTAATCATGTTTTCATCTAACGGTGAATATTGAATGGTTTGTTACTAAGCTAACATTGATTGCAAACCCTGATTTGAAAGACTATATAAGGGAGAACTCTAGCAACTGGGAAACCTAATCCCCACACCTCCTGTGTGATATTAGTTGTATTAGATAGAGTCGATTCTCCTTTAACCTTAAGTTTCTACCGAGACCCTGTAGATTAATGACTTGAAGACTTCATTGGGATTGTGAATTCATACCGATACTACTTTTCTTGTAGTTGTGTGATCTGATCTTGTTGTTTCTATCGTACTAATTACAATCTTAAGATTGGCTTGAGATTGATTTCTCCGATAGGCAAGATATAAAAGAAGTCACAAACATCTTCGTCTCATCGTTTGTGATTCTGATATATCTTCTTTCGCTAGTTGATTAAGATTATTGTGAGGTGATTGATAATACTGAGTTGTTCTTCGGGAATATAAGTCTGGTTTATCAATTGGTTCCTGTTTACCTTGATTTATCAAAAGACGGAACAAAAACTCGTAGTTATTTCTGTGGAAGACACATTTATCTATTACCGTAGACTTTTTTGTGTGATATAGATTTTTTTATTAATATCTTCGACTTTGGGTCATAGCAACTCTTAGTTGTGGGAAAATTCTGACTGCGCACTTGTCACGAAAATATCTCTCGAGACTTTATACGGAGTCCGATATGAGTGGTTGACCCCAAATTTTAAAGAGGACAGACTCACCATTCTTTCAAAAAATAAAATCTTAATTTTTAGTATGTTAAGTTGGAGCGATGGGCCTGTACATTTGAGTTTCGGTATTTTTCCAGAACTTTTTCAGATTGCATTACAGTCAGTCCGGAGGCCATAAAAGTTAGACCGTTTATCGAAACACTATGCCCTTGTTACATATTATAGATAAGACATAGTTTAACAACTTTCGTTTAGGATGTTTTTCCTAGTTTCCTACCCATTTGTACTGTTTTCGAGTTTTTCAGGGTTGTTATGTCAGAAATCAGAATTTTCGGTCTTGAACATTGAGGGCTATGTTGAGTTTAAGTGTGGGGGAGCATTTAGTATCATACTATTTTCATATACACATAATACTAATACTATTTGATTTCTTGCATTCTTGAGACTTCATCTTTTGGAGTTAATTATGAGCTAATTAGGATGACACTCTAAACCTTTACGGTTGAAACAGTTCTTACGGCTATAGATTGAGTTCAACTTTATCATTTCACAATCCTTAGATATATACATTCATAATTGAATGCGAAACTAAGCTATGATAGTCATTTGAAAGATTCATCCTCGCGTTTAATCATTACCGAATCACTTTCTTTTTATTTTTGCAGTTATATGTTTCTCTAAAGTGATTTGGTGGGATCCTGATACTGCCGTGGATGTTGTATCAAGGTGATCACTGGTTGAGTATTTGAAAGCCCCATAGACAATTGTCTTACAATAAAAAGTGAGACGCAAAAATAAATAAATATATATATAAGGCTCATCTTCATTTATCGACACTAATAAATGATAGGTCCGGAATTGCGGACTAATCATAGTCGATAAAACAAAAACCTTATCATCATTATATATCAAGTCAAAAAGACTATTGATGAGGTTCTTGACACTTGGATAGCAGTATGTGTGAAACGTTTCCCTGTCTCCGTCGCCTAAGCAAGCGTGGAACGCAGGATCCAAGGCAACTATCATGTACTTGATAAAAAGGAACATGCTCTTTGAATATCTAATCATGTGGTCGAGTTAAATGGGTGCTTCTCTCAACTGTTTCTCTATAAATAGAATCCTTTGACGACATTCATACAAGTATTGTGGGTAACATCTTTCACTTTAGTCAACATTTGCACACTTCAGTTTTCTATTTCCATTTTCTTATCTATCCATGTGATTTCAGTATGCGAGTGTTGTGATAAACGTTACAACAAGTACGATGACTATATTAGTGGATTTTTGCAATCAGGATGAATGTCACACGTAAGTAATTGCTTATGTGTGATGATTGGAATGTATGTGGGATGTTTGCAACTAAAGAACTTATGCAAGCTAATTATTTGGCTTTTTACTTGGTGTCTATCCTTAGTGGTTCTTCCAAGGCGATAAATTGGAGTAGGGTTTTTGGGTATACCTCTTGTAAGCCCTCACGAGACTATAACTCGTCCACTAGGGACACCTAGGGGTTTAAAGGCCTGTTTATTCATACTAAGAGTAACCGTATCCTCACGACATGGAGTTGTTGTATTTAGGATTAGTTTTATTTAGTTTGCTCGGGGACTATAAAAAGCTAAGTGTGGGGGAATTTGATAAGTGCATAATTCATATGATTTTAACGTCCATTCCATACTTGCTTTAGCTATTATTCTTGCATATATTCGTATTATTACTCTTGTTTTCTCTCATTTACCTCTAATAGGTGAATCATCCAAAAAGGATCTACAAAGTGCTGAAAAGATCTAAGAATAGAAGTATTCCAAGTATCCAAGTGCCCAAGTCCAAGAGAAGTGGAAGAAGTGCGACGAAAAGGAGCAAAACGCTCAAAATCAAGAGACGGGCCAAAAACGGATCTTAACTCATCCAAATTAAGGATTTCTCATCACCATATTGAATAGAATTTAAAGATAAAAATAATGAGGTCATTCCGAGTTCGGATGAAGAAGTTGTGGCCAAAACAGTTTTTATCAAATACCGATGACAGTGAAGTCCGCGAACTAGGTTCACATACCGAGTTCGCAGACTTAATTCCTAAAATATCCGCTGGAATTTGAAGTTTGCGGACTGGATTGGCGTACTTAGTAAGTGGAAAACGTTTATGCACACCTTGGAAAACCTAAGGTCACGTTTGGGAGTCTTTATGTCGTATTTTCGGGTCGTGTTCTTGAACCGAACTAAATACTTGGATACCAAGTAATGTAAACCTATAAAAAGGTATTAGGTTATTTGAAATAGAATAATCGAATCTCATATCACAAGTTCTACATCAAAACCTAGGGTTTACCCCTTTAGAGGGAAACCACCATTATTCATATTCTCTGTAATATGAGTAGCTAAAATCCTTTGTTGATTAAGAATGAATTCAATGTTCTAAGCGTGAAAATTTATTAATAATACAAATCTATTGAGAGTTTTTGTCGTCATCATTTGTCTTTACCATATCTAGGGTTTATGAGTGATTCTTAGATTGATTTGGGATGCATACTAGATTATTCTATTGATTGTTCTATCGCTAGTAGAAGTTATGAGATAAGTAATCTTCGATTAACTCTCTACAGAAGTAGAAATCGCGAGACCTTACAGAGGGATTCTGTGGAGCAATTGTGAGTGAAGACAACACCAGAAAGTGAACCTTGATCTAAGAGTTCAACTACTGGGATTAACCTAAATTCACAAAGCTTAAGGCGTTCGATTGGATTACACCTTGGGTGATCTACTACTTGGTGGTTCATAGGATAGAATCTGGTAGGCGAGAACTTTCGTATCCGGTGATAAAAGGAGTTTTGGGGATGATACTGATCTAGCTGTTATTCTACGGTTGGTGATGAATGGTTCTTACGAACAATAGATAAGTATTATAATCCGGTTAACGCTTGGTAACGACGAAGGATTCCTTGATCATCTCTTTTATTTATTGTCTTTATATATATTATAAACCAAAACCCCCCTTTGTTATTTACTTTATTTTGCTAATAAAAATAACCTATCAATTACACAGCTCTTTGTGGGAACGATCTCTTACTACCGCTATATTACCAGTTAATTAGTGGGAAATATCTTTATTAATTTGTTGTGCCTACTACAGCTCATACACGCTGCCATCTAAACACGATTCTAAGAAGCATTCCATCGTTGAAGGAAATAATCTCGCAACGCTGTCCAGAAATACTCTGGTTGGGAAGCTAAAGATCTTTGATCATGAGTATACGCCCAAGTCTATTAAGGATGTTGATTTCAAAGCACTAAAGAACACTAAATTACTTGACAAAAGTAAAAGTGTTTACATCTCTGAAGATGATCTTTATGAGACTGACTCATCAGATGAAGATCTTGACAAGTCAGTCTCGTTGATCACAAAACAGTTTATGGATCTTCTTTTGAAGAGAAGTAAACGGTTCTCCAGAGATAAATCCAAGTCATCAGATAAACCACTTAATTGTGTTCCTCCTAAAAGTAGGGATAATGATTAAACTGATGACGAGGATATGCCTCAGTGCTTCAAGTGTAAAGGCTTTGGTCATTTTGCAAATGAGTGTCCAAATCGAAAGAAATACACTGGGAACAAAGGTCTTGCTGCAACACTTGATGAAATGTCTGAAAAATATGTTTCTAATAAAGACGAAAAATCAAGTGTTGCACTTCTTTGTGAAAATATTTATTTTGATAATTGTAGCAATACATACATCAATCTTGATATTCTTTCAGAAGAAAACTTAACCGATCTGGAAGATGAAACTGACCTTTTTATTGGAAACTCTGTGAATAATGTTTCAGGTTCAACTATGTGTTTAGCAGCTTGCACATCTCAGATGCCCGAGTTGTATTCAAGGTTGACGTGCTCGTATTGTTCACTCAAAGGTCATGAACTATCAAAGTGTTACAATTACAAACACAAATTGAGACATGTCAACAAACTTCAATGAAGAGCAAATCGATTAGCAAGCAAGCTTAAACTTGCTCAAATGACCGCTGAGGTATGTAAGATTTTGTCTTCGTCTAAGAAGTCAGTTTCCAAGGATAAAACAAGACCATTTGAGAAGAAGGTATGGTCTGATCGTTTTGATAGACATAGGTCTATGGATTCCTCTCAAGAGGAACATGGTGGATAGATGGTTGTTCACTGCAACACAACTTGATTGTGTTGATTTGTAGATCTTGTCTCATGTGCCTGATCAAAAGAGACAAGGTTGTGCACCTCTCAGGCTTTAGGAAAAGTTTTTTTCTTTTTTTTCTTAGTTTTGTTTTTGATACAAAATTGGAATTCCCTGTCTATCAATAAAGCAGGGTTATTCTCGATAATTCTACTCTCTCTAGGGTTCATAATTGTGCGTGCATTAACCTGTTAAAGGTTGCGTAACCCTACATTCCTTTTTCCTTCCCTGAAACTTCTTTTATCTTAAGACTACTTGTTGAGTTAAATTGTGATTACCTCTCACAAACCCATACGCTTATGGATACTCCAAGCATCATGTCTTCTGATGGAAAAGATGTTAATATGATTGTCAAGCCATCAATCATGAAGGAAAAAGAGAAATCTCCGTTGCCTCCAACTTTGAAAAGGAAAAGAAGGAATATGAGGAAGCCAAGAGTTTTTCATTCGAATTCTTATAAGTTTTCTGATGTTCTTGAAGTATTTAAGGAGACACAAAAGAAGATTCAACTAATAAAGGCTTTTGTGCTTAAGACTCATGAGATTCAGAAGGCCCTGGTTCTACATCAGTCAAGAAGGTTTATTGATATTAACTCCTATCTTCATGAACCTTATGTCCCGATGGCTGTTGACGAAAAGGAGTTCGGGGACGATAAAGGATTCTTCAAAGGTCTTAACATATAGTAAATCTTCTTATGAGAATTTTTATTCTTGTGTTTTTAGGAAGAATAACTAGTGTTTGGAATAGCCATTATTGTGATTACACATAGCTATGTCAAACGTATCACCATAGTGAGGGGTGTGGTTTCCATGTGGGATGGATTATTGACTAAGGGGGAGTGATACATATCACCATAGTATTGTTGTCGAAGTTGTGATACAACTGAACTTTGATGCTGTGTAATAATACTATGACACTGTATAACAATGGTTGAGAGTTCTTGTTTTCTCATTGTAATGGCTACGGATTTTCAAGAACAATGATACTAAACTTACAACCTTTGGTATCACTGGAGTACCTGGAAGTGACGAAAATTTCGAGTAATGTTGAAGAACCAAGAAGATCAGGCATGTGGAATAGGAGCTACAAAAGTTTATTTATCTATTTTTGTATTCCATATGTATTGATAGTTTTATCACTAAAATTGACAAAGGAGGAGATTGTTAGAGCAGTGCTCGGTCGAACTCGCATACGTTGCTATCTCAAGCATGTTTATCAATGTTAGTGATCAAAACTATAAGTCTTGATTTCTAGTCCATTTATATCTAAGTCTCGGACTAGGATAGAAAGTGTAGTTGAGCTCAAGAATCCATGGCGATCATCATACAAAGACGAAGAACTACTCAAGGAACTGGTGGAACTTCATCGACTAAAAGGTATGTGGAGACTTGAACTTATCTGTCATTCAAAAGTCTATCTACTCTATCTCCTATCTTGATTGCTATATAAACTTTGATTATATACATTTGCTATTTCGAGCCAAGTTTATCTCGCTTAGGGCTGCACAACGGGTAGGGTGGGTAGGATATGGCCTATACCCGTCACCCTACCCGTTTACTGGAGGTTAAGAAAATCTTTATCCGCCACCCTACCCGCCAAATAATGGATAGGGTAGGATACGATTAAAAAACTGGCGGGTAGGGTAGGGTTGGCGGGTATGGGTAGGGTATGTGCACTCCTAAGTAGGGTGGGTAGGATATGTCCTATACCCGCCACCCTACCCGTTTACTGGCGGTTAAGAAAATCTTTACCCGCCACCCTACCCGCCAAATAGTGGATAGGGTAGGATACGGTTAAAAAAC
This sequence comes from Papaver somniferum, assembly GCF_003573695.1. Taxonomy (NCBI): domain Eukaryota; kingdom Viridiplantae; phylum Streptophyta; class Magnoliopsida; order Ranunculales; family Papaveraceae; genus Papaver; species Papaver somniferum. Next base: position 10,933,816 of record NW_020622934.1, read on the forward strand.
TGGCGGGTAGGGTAGGGTTGGCGGATATGGGTAGGGTATGTGCACCCCTAATCTCGCTTATCTATTTATCGAAATATGTGTTGGTAAGCTTTCGCTTTGGCCAAGTTCATCTTTACTAGTGACGAAAGTCATATTAATTTTCAATTACTTGAAAATTGCTTTGACGAAAAATAGTGTGTGAACAACAACTATATAACGTCCTCTAAGAATGTTTCAATGATTGAAATGAGAGTTTAGATTATATAACCATGGTTGGATATAAACACTGTGTGGTAACTCATACGTATATAAGTCCTTATTCCTTGAACCAAAGTATGCGTACTTTGCTTCTCAGGAAAACCGGAACTAAAGTCCGCGTACCAAGTCCGCGTACTGTCGGAAGTTCTCATCCCGAGAATTTCTGTTGTAGTTTGTGAACTGAAAACAAACTTATTCCGGGTACTTAAGTCCGCGTAGCAAGTCCGCGTACTTAAGTTGGTTATTATCAAAAAACGATTATTCGTGAACTTAAACTTATATAAACTAAGGAATGCAAGTTTGCAAACCGTGGCTATAAATTTTATGAATCGATTCGAGTGAATCAAATCGTTTTTGCTTCGATTGTGTCTTGTATACTTCTATAAGATCTAAGCAATTGAAAAAATCTCTAACTAGTTCATTCGAGTCATTTGAACTAATTATGGTAAAGAATAATATGGTTGATATGAAAGTGCTCATATGGCTAACCATTTGGTTAAATACTGTTGAACTAACTAAGTGTACATGTTTGGGTACGGTTACACAAACCTAAATAAACGTGCATTTCATTTGTGTGTAACAAGCTAAGTTTCGATCTAATGGTTGAAAGATATTAGCTTGAATCTAATCAGGTTTTCATCTAACGATGGATATTGAATGGTTTGTTACTAAACTAACATTGATTGCAAACCCTGATTTGAAAGACTATATAAGGGAGAACTCTAGCAACTGGGAAACCTAATCCCCACACCTCTTGTGTGATACTAGTATTATTAACTAGAGTCGATTGTCCTTTAACCTTAGGTTTCTACCGAGACCCTGTAGGTTAACGACTTGAAGACTTCATTGGGATTGTGAAGCCAGACCGATACTACTTTTCTTGTAGTTGTGTGATCCGATCTTACTGTTTCTATCGTACTAAGTACAATCATAAGATTGGCTTGATATTGATTTCTTCGATAGGCAAGATATAAAAGAAAACACAATCATCTTCGTCTCATCGTTTGTGATTCCGCAATATCTTATTTCGCTAGTCGATTAAGATTATTGTGAGGTGATTGATATTACTGAGTTGTTCTTTAGGAATATAAGCCTGGTTTATCAATTGGTTCATGTTCACCTTGATTTATGAAAAGACTAAACAAAAACTCGTAGGTATTTCTGTGGGAGACAGATTTATTTATTACCCTAGACTTTTCTGTGTGATACAAATTTGTTTATTAAAATCTTCGACTTTGGGTGGTAGGAACTCTTAGTTGTGGGTGAGATCAGCTAAGGGAATCAAGTGCGTAGTATCATGCTGGGATCATAGACGTAACGAGCGCAAATGTACCTTGGATCAGTGTGAGATTGATTGGGGTTCAGATACAGTCCAGACCGAAGTTAGTTTGTAGTAGGATAGTGTCTGTAGCGGCTTAATACAGTGTGTCCCGGGGTTTTTCTGCATTTGCGGTTTTCTCATTAACAAAATTTTTGGTGTGTGTGTTATTTCTTTTCCGCATTATATTTGTTTATATAATTGAAATATCACAGGTTGTGCGTTGAATCGATCAATTGGGAAATACAACCTTTGGTTGTTGATTGAAATTGATTGATCCTTGAACATTGGTCTTTGGTACCGTTCAAGTGATTTCTCTTGTATTCAATTACACTCGCAGATTTCTATTTGCTCGAGTAAGTATTGAATCGAGAAAGTGAGATATAATTCTTTGATATACTTTTATTAAGATTGAGTCTGACTGTCTAGTTGATTCTCTTAAAAGTATATTGGAGTTAGTCCATACAGATTTCTAATCGAAATTGTTAGAGCATTGCTCGGTTGAACCCACCAAGCGTTGGTATGTCAAGTTTGGTTGTCATATTTTAGTGAATCAAAACTCATGTTAAGAGTCGCTTGATTATGTACTAGAGTCAACTTCGTATAGGTTAGATTGAAAGTATTAGGATAATGAGACATTACACGTATTGCGAAGACTTGAAGATGTGAAGAAGCAAGGAGCTACAATGGCAACAATCATCCTTCCACTCGAGGATAGTGATATTTGACTTGAACTGTTTCATTCCATAATGTATCTTTCAAGTCGTGCATATTGAAAACAAAACTGCGAAGCATATTTGAACTCTAGATAGACATAGTATTAAGGAATATAATACGAGGTTTATTGCTTAACCATTAAACTTTGTAGATAAGACATCACCATAATCATTTGAATGTTATGGTGATTATGTATGGGTATGAGGTGAGGATTTCATCCTAGGGAACAATGTTTTACATGTGTTCTAAGGAAGTAAGTTCATAAACTTGTTTGTGAATCGAAAAGGAAATCGCCAGGCGTTATTGGTTTTGTTATTCATTGCATATCCTATAAACAACCAATATTTGTGATTGAGTATAACCGTTCACGACTTGTTTGTGTTCTGTGTAGAACTATTCACAAAGGCCTGACTTATGTATTGGTATGACTTTTATTAGTGAAACCGATCTAAGTAATCACCTGAGATGGTATGATCGGGTTTGTGATTTTATGTCTGACCAAATATGGGAAAGGGGAACCGATCCTAGTAAGAGGTGCAGTACATCACAAAGGGGAACCGATACTTGTATGAGGTGCAACAAGGTTTATAGAAGAAAGGGGAACCGATCCTATGAACATGTGCAACACATTTTTAGGCAAAGGGGAACCGATCCTATGGACATGTGAAACACATATAAGTTAGATACCATATATATGTGGGGAACTGATCCTAGTACCTAGTCAACTGAATTTTTGAAAGCTAGTGTGACTATGTACAATACTCACATGGAAGGTAGAACCGAAACTTGTTTTGGAAGAACCGTTAAACCCATGATTGTGATTGAATGTTATTTGATCAATCACATAGTTCTTGAAAGTCAGATGAACCAATTCTAAACTTGGTTGTAAGTATGGAAAATCGGTTTCAAGGTTGTAAGTGTGAAAGAGAACTTACAAAGTAAGGATGTCGACATACTTTGAACACGTGCTGTGAATGTTTATTTCTTTAATTGTTCAAAGTTATTCCTTAATAGTCAAGGGAAGAGAATCCCAGGATCGAAACATAAATAAGTTAAGAATCTTTTAATTAAGGTTATTAATTTCATTTTGTAGGGAAATAAGAATTAGTAATGTGCATTTACTAATTAGAGATTTTCCGAGAGATTTTGATCATTATTTTTGGACAGCGCATTTCCAGGAATTATGAAAACCGATTTTGTGCTTTAATGAATATCTTGAGAATATTCTTGGTTTTGGAAATTCCTTGGTGTCCAAACTTCCTTGTTTATAAATACTTGAAGTTTTCCTTTCTAGCAAACTAATCCTTCGTAACAACAAACTTCCTCTTTGTTGTGTTGTTACTGGCGTAGCCGCCTATTCATAGAGCAGAGTAACCTATCAAGATAACTCTTTCAACAATTCTTGCTCAAAATTTATTTGAGGAAAAATGCAACTCATTGGAAAAATAGATCTTCTCAAGGATGATCTTATTTATGCCAAGACGAGTATCGCTGGATACAAAGAATCTATTACAAAATATAGATGGCCTGAACAGCTTGGAGAATTTAGAATATTCTAAAGAGGAAGAAACCAAAACTGAGATTCTTCTAAAGGAATTCTCCAGTAAGGCATGCAAATCAAAGAGAAGATTAAGTTCTTATTTGAAACTAGGCTACTTTATGTAAAGTCTATTATGAATAAAATTATTTGATTTATAATTTTTCTTGTGATAGTTTTCGGTTTACATAGCCTGTGCTTGAATGCTTTTATCTTATTGCTATGTATGTTTATGGGATGTTTGATTTCGGTTTTACTACCTTAATATTCGATCTCATATGTTGTGAACCTTGTGGTTTGGGTGAATTTTTGATTTAGAAGGACTAAGTTCTAGCCCATGTTGGTAGGATTTATCAAAGAATCATGAGGGGTTCTGGTGGAAAAAATATGTGAAAAGGTCACAATATGTTGAATCGGTTTTGGTTTAGCATAAAAGCATATGTGTTTCGACGGTTTTCAACTTTTGCTTGCAATTGTTAAAACCGATTTTCAACCTTTCTCTGGTAAAGGTTGGTTGTTGTTAATATTTTGTTCCTGCTTAAGGATGACAACATGATGATATTTCGATATCAATTCTCCCTGGACGAAGATGCAGTCATATTGGAGAAGTGGATGCGAAATTTGAGGTAACAATCTTGTTAGTTAATTGTTTTCTTGTTTAAGAAAAGCCTGAGTTTATATTATATATATTTATTGCTTTTGCTTAACAAATTTTCAGTTCAATTGATTTTTATTCCATGATGTGTTTGTGGATGTGTGTGATTCAATTGGTTCCGGTTAAGAAAAACTATTGTTATCTTGCTTTATTATGTGGTATAAATTGTTTAGGCTTACAAAATTTCGGTGCAATTGCGGTGTTTTAATGCTTATGTTGATTCAATTGCTTCTGGTTGAGGTGAATAATTATGCAAGTTGATTTATTTGGTTTGTATGAATTATTTATGGCTTAATGAAATAAAAGAATTACGGGATGAGTTGTTTAGTCCAATTTGACTTCGGATAAGAGAAACTAAGTTAATTCTGATCTTAGTTAGACTTATCGAAGTGAGGTTTCGGTTATTCAAGTCTAATCGAATGCCTTAACAATAAATGCTAGTTAACTAACCTAGTACTTGTCTTGTTTAAAATTGAAAGGTCTAAGTTTATGGATAATTAGAACCTGGTGAGAAAATAGAGTTATCTTTATTTTGGTCTTATCGAATTAAGCGATTGTTTTTGAACAATCGATTTAACAAAGGGACTAAGCTGCTTAGTTGATTTTTGTTTTGCTAAACTAAATTGGAAAAATTGTTTCAGACAATTTTTTCCTATGTAATATATCAAAATAAAACTACTTGTAGTTTCGGTTTTGATATTGGTTATCAAAACATGATGTGTGGAACCCCCGTGCCTAACTCTACAGGTTGCAAGTCTATTTTGAGATTTGTAAGATTCTTTTCGTGTTGTTCTTTATTTTTTCATTTCTTTGTCATTTTGTGACAAAAAGGGGGAGAAACATATGGAGTAAACAAGTGATACTGGCATTGGTATTATATTGATTGGTATCGCTAAGGAAAAGAATATTGGTGCTTAAACGTTTTATCTAAACGAAAGAATGAAAGCACAGACTAAGGGGGAGTAACATGTCATATGAATTGGTATAACAAAGACGTGCGGATTGAATATATACCTATCTTATTTAGGGGGAATATTAGATTTGTTATTATAATGTCAACAACGACATTTTCAAGGATTGAATGTAAGCAGTTTACTGTGTTGTTGAATTCGGGAATCAAGCATATGTGGAATGAATTCTTGTAATTTGTTTATCCATATGATGTAAGAGTGTTGTCACTAAAATTGACAAAGGGGGAGATTGTTAGAGCATTGCTCGGTTGAACCCACCAAACGTTGGTATGTCAAGTTTGGTTGTCATATTTTAATGAATCAAAAATGATATTAAGAATCGCTTGATTATGTACTAGAGTCAACTTCGTATAGGTTAGCTTGAAAGTATTAGGATAATGAAACACTACAAGTATTGCGAAGACTTGAAGATGTGAAGAAGCAAGGAGCTACAACGACAACAATCATCCTTCCATTTGAGGTTAGTGATGTTTGACTTGAACTGTTTCATTCCCTAACGTATCTTTCAAGTCGTGCATATTGAAAACAAAACTACGAAGCATATTTGAACTCTAGATATACATAGTATTAAGGAATACAATACGAGGTTTATTGCTTAACCATTAAACTTTGTAGATAAGACATCGCCATAATCATTTGAATAATATTGTGATTATGTATGGGTATGAGGTGAGGATTTCATCCTAAGGAACAATATTTTACATGTGTTCTAAGGAAGTAAGTTCATAAAATTGTTTGTGAATCGAAAAGGAAATCGCCAGGCGTTATTCGTTTTGTTATTCATTGCATATCTTATGAACAAACAATATGTGTGATTGAGTATAACCGTTCACGACTTGTTTGTGTTCCTGGTAGAACTATTCACAAAAGCCTGACTTATGTATTGGTATGACTTTTATTAGTGAAACCGATCTTAAGTAATCACTTGAGATGGTATGATCGGGTTTGTGATTTTATGTCTGACCAAATATGGGAAAGGGGAACCGATCCTAGTAAGAGGTGTAATACATCACAAAGGGGAACCGATCCTTGTATGAGGTGCATCAAGGTTTATATCAGAAAGGGGAACCGATCCTATGAACATGTGCAAAACGTTTTTAGGAAAAAGGGAACCGATCGTATGGACATGTGCAACACATATAAGTTAGATACCATATATATGTGGGAAACCGATCCTAGTACCTAGTCAAACGAATTTTGGAAAGCTAGTGTGACTATGTACAGTACTCAGATGGAAGGTAGAACCGAAACTTTTTTTGGTAGAACCGTTAAACCCATGATTGTGATCGGATGTTATTGATCAATCGCATAGTTATTGAAAGTCATATGAACCAATTCTAAACTTGTTTTGAAGTGTGGCAAATCGGTTTCAAGGCTGTAAGTGTGAAAGAGAACTTACAAAGTAAGGATGTCGACATACTTTGAACACGTGTTGTGTGTTTATTTCTTTAATTGTTCAAAGTTATTCCTTAATAGCAAAGGGAAGAGAATCCCAGGATCGAAACATAAATAAGTTAAGTATCTTTTAATTAAGGTTAATATTTCTTTTTGTAGGGAAATAAGAATTAATAATGTGCGTTTACTAATTAGAGATTTTTCGAGAGATTTCGATCATTATTTTTGGACAGAGCATTTCCAGGAATTATGAAAACCGAATTTGTGCTTTAATTAATATCTTGAGAATATTTTCGGTTTTTGGAAATTCCTTGGTGCTCAAACTTCCTTGTCTATAAATACTTGAAGTTTTCCTTTCTAGCAAACTAATCCTTCGTAACAACAAACTTCCTATTTGTTGTGTTGTTACTGGTGTAGCCGCCTATTCGTAGAGGAGGGTAACCTAATTAGACGAAATCTCTTACGGACGCTCAGTTTAAAGTCTTTTTTGGAATTGAGAAGCTGTAGCATGTACCGTTGGTGGGAAACTAGATAATTGCGGTTTATCTTTTGTTTTCATTGATTTGATTGACCAACGGTGGTTGAACTTTGATTGCACCTAGTTTGTTTATGATTGAGAATCTTCTCTTCTGATATAAGATTCACTCAAACTAGTTCAGAGTTTCGACAGGGATCTTTAGACTGTTGTTAGTTCTAAAGACGATCTTGTGATAATTCATTGTTAACAGACTCTGTTCTGTGCGTGATTGATCACAAGAGATTCAAGTGATTGTGTGCAGGTTATTATTGAAGATCTAAGAAGATTTAAAGACGAAGAAGATATTGAAGATTTCTGATTTGTGGGTTCATAATCTTTGGTGTGCACAATACTTGTTTCGGTAAAAGAGGATCCAATTAATAACCGGTTTATCCTTGTGATTGATTGAATTGATTAATTGAGTAAATCGACACAATTCTTTGGATTAATAGTGTTATTGGCTTAATTTTAAACCATTACTTCGGTAATTGAACATAAGATAGATCTAAGGACCTGACGAAGGAGTTTATGTTAAGATAAATAGAAGAGCCTTTGTCCGACTCATATCACTTGGTTGAATAGAGTTGATACCAAATAGATTTGTTGTTCCTTTACTGTTTGGAATACGAACCAAAGGAATTGTTCCAAGTACGTGACTTATTCATAAGTTGGAGGCGTGGGAATACAGACGGAACTAGGTGAACTATATAGGTTTAGTTGCTTGGTCTCAACTATACGAAGTTAGGTGTAATTTTGTGTAGCGGCTTAATCCTGAGAATATTAAATTCTGGACAAGGTCCAGGGGTTTTTATGCATTTTCGGTTTCCTCGTTAACAAAACCTTGCCGTGTCATTTATTTTATACTTCCGCATTATAATTGTTTTATTATAATTAAAGTAAATTACACAAACGTTAATTCCTATTTACTTGATACGTGAATCCTATTGTGTTTGGTTAAGTCCAAAGCTTTTTATCAAGTAACATACTTCGTTGTTGTATTGTCTCGATCTCGTATTCATAGACGATCACACGAAGTGTGAACCGATTAGTTGTATTGTCTCGACTCAGTCTATAGACAATCACTTTCGGAGAAATGACTTATAGGTAGGAAAAGTTTTAGCTTGAGGTATATTTGGGTACCCTCGCCTTTTCAATTTGTATCAGAGCAGGCAAACACGAAAATATCTAACAATATGTGTTTGGTGCGATCCAACCTATAAGAAATGAATCTAATGAGTGATTCAGTTAACGTAAGTCAAGATGATAAATCTGGTCTTGAAGATAATACCTTCTGTGAATCTAGTGATCAAGCTGATCTCTACAATGTAGACTCTGGTGATTGGAAAACTTTTCTTCAAAAGGAACTTGATGAGATTTCTGAAGATGGTGACTCAGAAATTGATCAAGATGTTGAAGATGATCTATCTGAATACTCCTCACTACTAGGAGTTGTCTCCACAAAGAGACTATCTTCTTCAGATGTGATTGTACTTCTTGCTCCTCTCAGCAGAGAAAACATAAAACTGATAAAATTTTTTTATGGATTCTTCTATGGATATCAGAGTTCCAGATATCTTCTTAAATACTAGAAAGAGAGTATTCACTCAAAAACCCTTGAGTTTGAGAACCTCAACAGGAAATATTACTTGTTGAATAAAAAACTTCTTGAGACATAAGCCTTGATTAATTCTCAACATTCAACGAGCAACGATCAGCTTGTGTCTGACTCTTTAAAGAAAAATCCTCTTGAGGATCAACTAACTAATGCTCTTGAAAAAATCAAGGTGCTAGAAGAAGAAGGTTGTAAGACTGAGAAGTCTTAATGATAGCACACTTAAATTATCTTCCATGATAGAGGCAGGGAGATGTCATGGCGACAAACGAGGATTAGGATATGATGGGTTTGATACTTCATCAATCAACAAAGAAGTAAAATTCGTAAAGGCTGTTTGTCCGTCTACTCCTGAAGATCCATCGGTACAAATATGCTTGCATGATTCGCCCGAGTGCTCTAGTGAGATTCCAACAGAAAAAATCTCCAAATGCAAACAGAGGAATTTTCCAACTAAGAAGCGGTATCATGACCGAAAGTCTCATAAAGGTAAATCTAAAAACTATACACCTTTCAATAAACATTGTTTTTATTGCAGAGAAAAAGGTCATACGCAAAGGAATGTAAGATTCGAAAGATGCAAAATGCTCTATCATATGTCTCAAAAGAATTAGATAACTTCACTTCGAAAAACCTCTCAGATCACTATTTTCCAGTGAGACAAACGAATTTGGCATGAATTCAAAATCATATCCAAAAAGAAACAATCCTAAAAGGAGAAATAATGTATAGGGTAATGCTTTTTTCAATAAGGATATGAGATCTGATGTTTCAAGGTGGAAAAATGTAATGTCTCTAGAAATGAAGAATCTTTATTCAAACATTACCTACAATTTGATACCAAAACCCGAGAAGGTATCGAAAAGAAAGTCATCTAGAACAATGTCTAAGAAAAATAATCCTGTTATAATTTTAGACAAAGATGACTATGAAAGTCTAGTTGTTAGACTCAAACAGGATCTAGAGATATCCAGTGATATCAATGTGAAAACATCTTTTGATAATTTACTACAAAGTAGAAAAACAAGAAAGGGGACGAACAGGTTTCTGGAACATCTCAAATCATAGTAATTATTTCCTTACTTCTGTAAGGAAAGAATCGTTTTTCGAAATTGGTTAGGAATTCTTTGTTTTTTGAGTTTAAAAATAGGGATTATAAATAAGTCCGATTTTGACCCTCTTGTAATTTCGTGTTACAATGATTTCACCGTATGTAGAAATTGAGGAATACTTGACAAGAGGAATTTCGGAAATAATTAGCTCATGCATTACTTTGCCCCGTTCAAAAAATCTTTACATGATTCCTTTCATGGTGGAAGGAAAAGAACGATATGATGTTGTCTGTGATTATTGTGTTGAAAAGATTGAAAGGACTCTTGAGTCTAGCTGCACATATTATGAGAAAAGAGAACATGGATTTTGTTCCGATTGTTACTCTTTTTCTGTCAAGATAACTCTTTCAACAATTCTTGCTCAAAATGTGTTTGAGGAAAAATGGAACTCATTGGAAAAATAGATCTTCTCAAGGATGATCTTATTTATGCCAAGACGAGTATCACTAGATACAAAGAATCTATTACAAAATATATATGGCCTGAAAAGCTTGGAGAATTTAGAAGAAATTTAGAATATTCTAAAGAGGAAGAAACCAAAACTGAGATTCTTCTAAAGGAATTCTCCGGTAAGGCATGCAAAGAAAAGAGAAGATTAAATTCTTATTTGAAACTAGGCTACTTTATGTAAAGTCTATTATGAATAAAATTATTTGATTTATAATATTTCTTGAGATAGTTTTCGGTTTACATAGCCTGTGCTTGAATACTTTTATCTTATTGCTATGTATGTTTATGAGATGTTTGATTTCGGTTTTACTACCTTAATATTCGATCTCATATGTTGTGAATCTTGTGGTTTGGGTGAATTTTTGATTTAGCAAGATTAAGTTCTAGCCCATGTTGGTAGGCTTTATCAAAGAATCATGAGGGGTTCTGGCAGAAAAAATATGTGAAAAGGTCACAATATGTTGAATCGGTTTTGGTTTAGCATAAAAGCATATATGTTTCGACGGTTTTCAACTTTTGCTTGCAATTGTTAAAACCGATTTTCAACCTTTCTCTGGTAAAGGTTGGTTGTTGTTATTCTTTTGTTCTTGCATAAGGATGACAACATGATGATATTTCGATATCAATTCTCCCTAGACAAAGATGCAATCATATTGGAGAAGTTGATGCGAAATTTGAGGTAACAATCTTGTTAATTAATTGTTTTCCTGTTTAAGAAAAGCCTAAGTTTATATTATATATATTTATTGCTTTTGCTTAACAAAATTTCAGTTCAATTGATGTTTATTCCATGATGTGTTTGTGGATGTGTGTGATTCAATTGGTTCCGGTTAAGAAAAACTATTGTTATCTTGCTTTATTCTGTGGTATCAATTGTTTAGGCTTACAAAATTTCGGTGCAATTGCGGTGTTTTAATGCTTATGTTGATTCAATTTCTTCTGGTTGAGGTGAATAATTATGCAAGTTGATTTATTTGGTTTGTATGAATTATTTATGGCTTAACGAAATAAAAGAATTACGGGATGAGTTTTTTAGTCCAATTCGATTTCGGATAAGAGAAACTAAGTTAATTCTGATCTTACTTAGACTTATCGAAGTGAGGTTTCGGTTATTCAAGTCTAATCGAATGCCTTAACAATAAATGCTAGTTAACTAACCTAGTACTTGTCTTGTTTAAAATTGAAAGGTCTAAGTTTATGGATAATTAGAACCTGGTGAGAAAATAGAGTTATCTTTATTTTGGTCTTATCGAATTAAGCGATTGTTTTTGAACAATCGATTTAGCAAAGGGACTAAGGTGCTTAGTTGATTTTTGATTTGCTAAACTGAATTGGAAAAATTGTTTCGGACAATTTTTTCCTTGGTAACATATCAAAATAAAACTACTTATAGTTTCGGTTTTGATATTGGTTATCAGAACATGATGTGTGGAACCCTCGTGCCTAACTCTACAGGTTGCAAGTCTATTTTGAGATTTATAAGATTCTTTTCGTGTTGTTCTTTATTTTTTCGTTTCTTTGTCATTTCGTGACAAAAAGGGGGAGAAACGTATGGAGTAAACAAGTGATACTGGCATTGATTTTATATTGATTGGTATCGCTAAGAAAAAGAATATTGGTGCTTAAACGTTTTATCTAAACGAAAGAGTGAAAGCACAGACTAAGGGGGAGTAACATGTCATACGAATTGGTATAACAAAGACGTGCGGATTGAATATCTACCTATCTTCTTTAGGGGGAGTATTAGCTTTGTTATTATAATGTCAACAACGACATTTTCAAGGATTGAATGTAAGCAGTTCACTGTGTTGTTGAATTCGGTAATCAAGCATATGTGTGATGAATTCTTGTAATTTGTTTATCCATATGATGTAAGAGTTTTGTCACTAAAATTGACAAAGGAGGAGATTGTTAGAGCATTGCTCGGTTGAACCCACCAAGCGTTGGTATGTCAAGTTTGGTTGTCATATTTTAATGAATCAAAACTCATGTTAAGAGTCGCTTGATTATGTACTTGAGTCAACTTCGTATAGGTTATCTTGAAAGTATTAGGATAATGAAACATTACAAGTATTACGAAGACTTGAAGATGTGAAGAAGCAAGGAGCTACAACGACAACAATCATCCTTCCATTTGAGGTTAGTGATGTTTGACTTGAACTGTTTCATTCCTTCACGTATCTTTCAAGTCGTGCATATTGAAAACAAAACTACGAAGCATATTTGAACTCTAGATATACATAGTATTAAGGAATACAATACGAGGTTTATTGCTTAACCATTAAACTTTGTAGATAAGACATCGCCATAATCATTTGAATACTATTGTGATTATGTATGGGAATGAGGTGAGGATTTCATTCTAGGGAACAATATTTTACATGTGTTCTAAGGAAGTAAGTTCATAAACTTGTTTGTGAATCGAAAAGGAAATCTCCAGGAGTTATTGGTCTTGTTATTCATTGCATATCTTATGAACAACCAATATGTGTGATTGAGTATAACCATTCACGACTTGTTTGTGTTCTTGGTTGAACTATTCACAAAATCCTGACTTACGTATTGGTATGACTTTTATTAGTGAAACCGATCTTAAGTAATCACCTGAGATGGTATGATCGGGTTTGTGATTTTATGTCTGACCAAATATGGGAAAGGGGAACCGATCCTAGTAAGAGGTGCAATACATCACAAAGGGGAACCGATCCTTGTATGAGGTGCATCAAGGTTTATAGCAGAAAGGGGAACCGATCCTATGAACATGTGCAACACGTTTTTAGTCAAAGGGGAACCGATCCTATGGACATGTGCAACACATATAAGTTAGATACCATATATATGTGGGAAATCGATCCTAGTACCTAGTCAACCGAATTTTGGAAAGCTAGTGTGACTATGTACAGTACTCACATGGAAGGTAAAACTGAAACTTGTTTTGGTAGAACCGTTAAACCCATGATTGTGATTGGATGTTATTGATCAATCGCATAGTTACTGAAAGTCAGATGAACCAATTATAAACTTGTTTGGAAGTGAGGAAAATCAGTTTCAAGGTTGTAAGTGTGAGTAAAGATGTCGACATACTTTGAACACGTGTTGTGTGTTTATTTCTTTAATTGTTCAAAGTTATTCCTTAATAGCTAAGGGAAGAGAATCCCAGGATCGAAACATAAATAAGTTAAGAATATTTTAATTAAGCTTATTAATTTCATTTTGTAGGGAAATAAGAATTAGTAATGTGCATTTACTAATTAAAGATTTTCTGAGATATTTCGATCATTATTTTTGGAAAGAGCATTTCCAGGAATTATGAAACCCGAATTGGTGCTTTAATTAATATCTTGAGAATATTTTCGGTGTTTGGAAATTCCTTGGTGTCCAAACTTCCTTGTCTATAAATACTTGAAGTTTTTCTTCCTAGCAAACTAATCCTTCGTAGCAACAAACTTCCTCTTTGTTGTGTTGTTACTGGTGTAGCCGCCTATTCGTAGAGGAGAGTAACCTAATTAGGCGAAATCTCTTAGGCCGCTCAGTTTAAAGTCTTATTTGGGATTGATAAGCTCTAGCATGTACCGTTGGTGGGAAACTAGATAATTGCGGTTTATCTTTTGTTTTCATTGATTGGATTGACTAACGGTGGTTGAACTTTGATTGCACCTAGTTTGTTTATGCTTGAGAATCTTCTCTTCTGATATAAGATTCACTCAAACTAGTTCAGAGTTTCGACAGGGATCTTTAGACTGTTGTTAATTCTAAAGACAATCTTGTGATAATCCATTGTTAACAGACTCCGTTCTGTGCGTGATTGATCACAAGAGATTCAAGTGATTGTGTGCAGGTTATTATTGAAGATCTAAGAAGATTTAAAGACGAAGAAGATATTGAAGATTTCTGATTTGTGGGTTCATAATATTTGGTGTGCACAATACTTGTTTCGATAAAAGAGGATCCAATTAATAATCGGTTTATCCTTGTGATAGATTGGATTGATTAATTGAGTAGATCGGCATCAACACAATTTTTTGGATTAATAGTGTTGTTGGCTTAATCTTAAGAGATTACTTCGGTAATTGAACATAAGATAGATCTAATGACCTGACGAAGGAGTTTATGTTAAGATAAATAGAAGAGCCTTTGTCCGACTCATATCACTTGGTTGAATAGAGTCGATACCAAATAGATTTGTTGTTCCTTTACTGTTTGGGATACGAACCAAAGGAATTGTTCCAAGTACGTGACTTATTCATAAGTTGGAGGCGTGGGAATACAGACGAAACTAGGTGAACTATAGGTTTAGTTGCTTGGTCTCAACTATACGAAGTTAGGTGTAATTTTGTGTAGCGGCTTAGTCCTGAGAGTGTTCAATTCTGGACCAGATCCCGGGGTTTTCTGCATTTGTGGTTTCCTCGTTAACAAAATCTTGCTGTGTGATTTACTTTATATTTCCACATTATTATTGTTTTTTTATAATTAAAGTAAATTACACAAACGTTAATTCCTATTTACTTGATAAGTGAATCCTATTGTGTTTGGTTAAGTCCGAACCTTTTTATCAAGTAACATACTTCGTTGTTGTATTGTTTCGATCTCGTATCCATAGACGATCACACGAAGTGTGAACCGATTAGTTGTATTGACTCGACTAAGTCTATAGACAATCACTTTTGGAGAAAGGACTTGTAGGTAGGAAAAGTTTTAGCTTGAGGTATATTTGGGTACTCTCGCCTTTTCAGAAATATTGGGTGTTGTTGTTAGACCCCCGCTTTTTCAATTGGTATCAGAGTAGGCAAACACGTTTAAAGACCATACAAGTCTGTTTTTGTAGCGATCTGACTCTATGGACAAGAATTCTATTTCCATAAACGTACCACCAGTCTTCGATGGCTCAAACTACCTATGGTGGAAAATTTCCATGCGTGCTTTTCTTCAAGCTCGTGATTTTCAAACATGGGTACGTGTTATTAATGGCTATGATCCTCCAGTTAATACAGAAGGCGATATATCTATACCGAAGGATATTGGTAGATATATCCAGAAGAAATTATTGCTGCAAAGCAAAATTCTGACGTCTTAAATGCTATCATACATGCCATTACCCCAGATATTCAGCACCTTGTGACTACGTGCACTAAGTCTAAAGAAGCCTGAGATATCTTAGAAACCGTATTTGAAGGAAATAACAGCGAGAAAAAAGCTAGGCTTCAAAACCTAAATTCTGATTGGGAAAACCTTCGTATGGCAGATGAAGAAACATTTGATGAGTTTAATCACAAGGTGTCTGAAATTGTTAATGCATCGTTTGCATTGGGTAAGACCATTCCTGAAAAGGACATTCTGATGAAAATTCTCAGATCGCTGCCATCTAGATACGATTCTAAGAAGCATGCCATCGTTGAAGGAAATAATCTCGCAACGTTGTCCATAAATACTCTGGTTTGGAAGCTAAAGATCTTTGATCATGAGCATACATCCAAGTCTAGTAAGGATGTTGCTTTCAAAGCACTAAAGAACACTAAATTACTTGACAAAAGTAATAGTGTTTACATCTCTGAAGATGATCTTTCTGAGACTGACTCATCAAATAAAGACCTTGACAAGTCAGTCTCGTTGATCACAAGACAGTTTAGGGATCTTCTTTTGAAGAGAAGTAAACGGTTCTCCGGAGATAAATCCAAGTCATCAGATAAACCACATAATCGTATTCCTCCTTAAAGTAGGGATAATTATTAAACTGATGACGAGGATATGCCTCAGTGCTTCAAGTGTAAAGGCTTTGGTCATTTTGCAAATGAGTGTCCAAATTTAAAGAAATACACTAGGAACAAAGGTCTTGCTTCAACTCTTGATGAAATGTCTGACAACTATGATTCTAATAAAGACGAAAAATCAAGTGTTGCACTTCTTTGTGAAAATATTGATTTTGATAATTGTAGCAATACATACATCAATCTTGATATTCTTTCAGAAGAAAACTCAACCAACCTGGAAGATGAAACTGACCTTTCTATTGGAAACTCTGTGAATGATGTTTCAGGTTCAACTATGTGTCTAGCAGCTTGCACGTCTCAGATGCCTGAGTTATATTCAAGGTTGACGTGCTCGTATTATACTCAAAGGTCATGAACTATCAAAGTGTTACAAGTACAAACACAAATTGAGACATGTCAACAAACTTCAACGAAGAGCAAATCGATTGTCAAGCAAGCTTAAACTTGCTCAAAAGACCGCTGAGGTATGTAAGATTTTGTCTTTGTCTAAGAAGTTAGTTTCCAAGGATAAAAAAAGACCATTAGAGAAGAAGGTATGGTCCGATCGTTTTGATAGACAGCGGTCTATGGATTCCTCTCAAGAGGAACATGGTGTTCAGATGGCTGTTCACCGCAACACAACTTGATTATGTTGATTTGTAGATCTTGTCTCATGTGTCTGATCAAAAGAGACAAGGTTATGCACCTCTCAGGCTTTAGGAAAAGTTTTTTTTTCTTCTTTTCTTAGTTTTGTTTTTGATACAAAATTGGAATTCCCTGTCTGTCAATAAAGGAGGGTTATTCTCGACAATTCTACTCTCTCTAGGGTTCAGAACTGTGCGTGCACGAACCTGTTAAAGGTTACGTAACCCTACATTCCTTTTTCCTTCCCTGAAACTTCTTTTACCTTAAGACTACTTGTTGAGTTAAATTGTGTTTTCCTCTCACAAACCCATACGCTTATGGATACTACAAGCATCATGTCTTCTGATGGAAAAGATGTTAATATGATTGTCAAGCCATCAATCATGAAGGAAAAAGATAAATCTCCGTTGCCTCCAACTTTGAAAAGGAAAAGAAGGAATATGAGGAAGCCAAGAGTTGTTCCTTCAAATTCTCAGAAGTTTTCTGATGTTCTTGAAGTATTGAAGGAGACACAAAAGGAGATTCAACTAATAAAGGCTTTTGTTCTTAAGACTCATGAGATTCAGAAGGCCCTGGTTCTACATCAGTCCAGAAGGTTTATTGATATTAACTCCTATCTTCATGAACCTTATGTCCCAATGGTTGTTGACGACAAGGAGTTCGGGGACGATAAAGAATTCTTCAAAGGTCTTAACATATAGTAAATCTTCTTATGAGAATTTTTATTCTTGTGTTTTTAGGAAGAATAACTAGTGTTTGGAATAACCATTATTGTGATTACACATAGCTATGTCCAACGTTTTCATCTTCATGTTTTTAGGTTTATTTGTTTAAATTCTAAAAAGTTGTTCAGAAGATGATTTTTGCAGTATTAATCTTTATGGTTTTATATATTGCAATTTATTATGGGATATGTGTGTTTGCATCCGTAAACTATGATTGTCCCATACCTTGTCAAAAGTTAAGTCTTTCGTATGTCGATATGCATGTATTGATAAAAAAATGGATGGACTTTTGACATTACAAAAGTTTTAAGCCTATTATATGTCATTATGCAAATATTGATGGAAGATAGAATGAACTTTTGTTTACAAGGATTATGTCTATTGTATGTCATTGTGCAAATAGTGATGGAAAATAGAATGAATCCTTGTCTATTTCGCAGTATTGATCTTCCTTGATCCATATTTTATGTGTATATTGTGCGGCTTCGTAAGTCCTTTTATGTTGAGCATTTCCGATTGAATTAATCATGGGTTCTCTTGTGGTTAATTTAATTGAGTATTTTTGGATTCAAATTCAGATTCGTATGTGATTTGTTAAGTCCAAAGAAATCCTTCTTTTCTTATGAAAGTAAGTTCGCTCTTGTTGTTCTTTCGAGAATGACATTTTATGGGGGAGAGTTCTTAATTGAACTTGTGCTTAATTGCCAAATCTTTGTGGGGAGTATGGTTGTGGAATATTATAGGGGTTATCTTGTATCTTTATAAACTCCTTGATGAAAGCATTTAGCTTCGGCTATATGATTGCATCTAAAAAGTTGATATGTGCTTTCTTTTGGTCATGAAATGTTGTTAAGTGCATATTTTGCATATATTTAGTGTCGAATCCATGCTAGCAATTGTTATATATTCTTGCAAATTATTGTATATTACGCTTGTTTTTTTTTATTTGTGTTTTAGTATATGAATCATCCAAAAGAAGTGGAAATAACTACTAAAGTGAAGTCACAAGTGAAGACGGGCCAAAGACCCAGTGGAACTCGATCAAATGGAGGACGAGTCAAGAAGACGATGTCAATGGAGAAAGAATGGAGTCATCCTGAGTTCGTATGAAGAAGTTATGAGCAAAACAAGAACTTAGAAGACTACAAGGGCAAAATGGTCATTTTCCAGGACAAGTGCTATTGACACCCCACCGTGCGTTAAGGGGCAGTCATCTGATAAGGGGTGAACTGTTTCAAAGGAACTGCTGAAGGGAGTCTGGTCTTTTACTTAAGGGAAGCCAGAATTCAAAACATGTTAAAGGCATCCGGATAATTTAATAAGGGCTGCCACCTTCATTTCTTCCCATGATCAGTAATACAGTGATAACCAGTTGATCACATAAACTGTTGCATTTGAGCTCTGGAGTTTGCGTCGTTGGTAGTGACGGGAATAACATGATAAGGAGGAACACGGAATAGTGGTGTTGTTACCATGAGAAGATGACAACGAGAGTTTGAAGGAAACGGAGCTCGACAGAAGGTACTGCTGCCATTATTAATGGTTACTGACTGGTGGAACTGTACTTAGTCCTGCAAGCAAGGGAAGACAATGAAGAGATGGTGATAGGTTATGTTGTGCGTGAGTTTGTTGGAGGCTATGGTTGCTTACATATGTAAGAGTTGAACTCGAAGAACTCAATGTAAGTGATGATCATGATGGTGATGAAGTCGTTGTTGACGTTGTCCGATAAGCATATATAGAGGGGTTTAGCTCGAGTTTGTGATGATGACAGTGATGGAGAAGGTCTGTCGGTGATTGGTGGGAAGATTGATAATGGCAGAGACGAGATGGAGTTGGCTGTGATTGTTCGATTGATCGTGTTCGAGTTTGTGGATCTATATAAGCAGTGGTTGCTCGCTGGAACAACATAGAGAAGGTGGAACTCAAGATGGGATTCAAATCAGTTATGACCCGAGTTTTGCTGCTGCCGTTGGCGATAAATAAATGAAGAAGCGGGATATCGGTGCTGTGGTGCATGATAAGTTGATCAGAAAGAATTGGTTGCTCGAGCTTGGCAGATTTGGACCTCGAGCCAGACAGGGAACACGTGGCAGAAAGATATCGAATTTAAACAGGATATGGAGCTAGGGATGCAGTGAGTTTCGTGACCGAGAAACTAGTTGAGAAGATGGGTTTACTGTTGAGATGAATATGGAGAAGAATTCCGAGCAAAGATAAGATTTAACGCGGAATGGGAAAAATATAAGTTCAGTATAACAACAAAGTAACACAGATGGATGAGTCTCAGCGGATCAATGGCTCACACAAGCCCGGCTGAATTATCAGCAAATCAGAAGCCGTGTATATTATACTACAAAAGTTCGTGTTACAGCGAATCATCAGCACATGTTTCTCCAGCATACGAAACGCAGTTGACCGACTATACATCCTTATCAATCAAGGATTTGTCGCACTTTGAAGCCTATATAAGGCTGAACAGCCGAGTAAAGAAAGACCATTTTTTAGACACACAGTTTCGGGGAGAAAAATAAAGAGATATGAGAGGTTATTAATCCATATTTTAGGGTTTACCTCTTTAGTGGGAAACCAAGCTATTTTCTTCTTCTTTTTTCTTATATATTTGTGGATTTTAGTAAATCCATATGTAACTAATTTCTATTGATTAAGGATGAATTCAATGTTCTAGCGTGACACTCTATTATTATACAAGTTTGTTCGGAGTTTTAATCATCTTGTCGTTTGTCTTTACCATATTTGATCTTTATGAGTGATTATTAGATTGATTTGGAGTGCATGCTAGATTGATCTACTAATTTTTCTATTGCTAGTATTCGGTTAGGAGATAAGTAATCGTCGAATAATTCATACACAAGTAAAAATCGCGAGACCTTACAGAGGGATTCTGTGGAGCAATTGCGAGTGAAGATAACATCAGCAAGTGAACCTTGAGCTAAGAGTTTAACTACTGGGATCAACCTAATTCACAAAGCCTAAGCGTTCGATTGGATTACACCTTTGGTGAGCTACTACTTGGTGGTTCGGTTGAATAGAAAATTATATTGGAGAGCTTCTGTATCCGTGGTAAAAAGAGTTTTGGGGATAGCACTGAGCTAGCTGCTATTCTACGGTTGGTGATGAATGGTTATAACGAAGATAAATAAGTATATTAATCCTGTTATCGCTTGGTAACGGCGAAGGATTCCTTGATCATCTCTTTCTTTTATTCGTTATTCTTTTTATTTTACTTTAAACCAATCCCCCTTTGTTTTATTATTTTTCTAAACTAAATAACATATCAATTACACAGCTCTCTGTGGGAACGATCCTTACTGCCGCTATATTACCAGTTAATTAGTGGGAAATATCTTGATTAATTTGTTGTGGTTACGACATGCATCAAATTTTGGCGTCGCTGCCGTGGAGCGGTTGTTAATTGATTTGTTATTTGTTTACCTTGTTTTTGTTTTTAGATTTTTTATATTGTTCTTGTGATTCATCATGTTTCCTTACGACATAACATGTACGGAGCACGAGACCAATCATCATATTGTAGTGGTAATCAATTTGATTTTCAATCGCAATATTATGAATGCTACCAACCATTCCATGGGTATAATCAAAACCAATCTTTTGGCTATGATCAATATCCTACGGAACCTTATGGTTATTCTCATGTATATCAACAAACTTATGACGGGTGTGTAAGTGAAAACCCACAAGGATGGGGTGATAGTTATGCTTTTAATCACGATTCTTCTAGTCTTACAGATCTAATGCACCGATCTATGGATAATATGGATCGGCAAAATCAAAATTTGGACCAGCACATTCAAATGATGGATGAACGCGACCAGACTATTGAAAGTTATGCTCCTAAAGATAGTTCTTCTACTCTCTAAGATCTAATGCACGAATTTATGAATAGTTTGGATCGGGAAAATCAGCAGCTGGATGAACACAACAAAAAGAGTGAAGATACACTTCAATAACTTCAAGAGGTTATTGACGACTTAAGAAGAGACATAGATCAAATGAAGAAGTAAATAACTAAGGAATAAGTTAGGCCTCAAATCCAAATCAATTCTGACGTTCCCATGATCAATAATGGATATACGATTCATGAGTATCTTGAAGATGAGCAACCTTTGGAAAGTCCTTGCAATAATGGTAAAGTTATTCCAACTCCGGATCATTATAACGATCACTAGCCTATTCAAAGGAGGAGAATGAATATGACATAACTGTTGTTATAAATGGTGTAACGTACTCAAACAATGATTTTAGGATTTGCACCAACGAACTAGACTTTTTAGGAGATGATTCTTATTCCGATGATGAGGTTGTTGAAGAGATAGAGATTGAGAATGAAACCAAATTGGTTGAAGTTGTGGAAGACCCAATTGAGCTAGCCAAGGATTATAATGATGCTGAGATTTTTGATTGAAGAAGAAACTGAAGAAGAATGGCTAAATAGTTTGATAGAGGACCACGATACAAATGAGGTAAATAATTCATTGCAATTCTTTAAGAATGATGAGGAGCCCGTAATATAAGAGATTGTGGAAGATTTGTCTAATCCTTTGCATATTTCTAAATCTCTTGATCCACATTACTTAGGATTGAGTATTTGTGCTTCTAAAGTTTTAACGAATTATACTTGATGTGTTTGATTCCATCTTTGTGCAGGTTCAACAAGAGGAACCTATAGAAGTTCCCTTATTTTATGTTCTTTATCCACTTCCGAATGTAGAAAGGACTAAGCGTGGGGAAGCTTTCAAGCTATAAAAATTCATTATTCATATGTTATGATAATCATTGTGTGAAGTTGTTACTAGAGTTGCAGATTGTGTTCTGGGAAGACTACCAGATTTTCAGATTGTTGGTATATCGACGATAACAAAAGAGTCGGCTGACGACTTTAAACCAAGCGCTAAATGGGAGGAAACCCATAGGTTTTGTATCTTAAACCCTTTTATTTTTAATTTTTATTGTTTTCATATCATATTTGAATCCCCATGTTTAATTTCATTGAGTCTATAATCTATTTTAGAAGAAAATTATGACGAATACCTTTTCGTCAGAAAGATTCAGACTGCGCTTAGTTCAGTACAGAGACCATAACTGTCAGACCGTTTATTGAAACACTGTGACCTTTTGAAACTTTGTAGAAAACACGTAGATGAAAAACTTTTGTGAAATGGAGTTTTTCCAAATTCATTACCAATTTGCACAGTTTTTGCGGTTTATCTTCTGTTACGTCAGATTTCATAATTTCCGGTTTTACACATTGAGGACAATGTGAAGTTTAAGTGTGGGAGTCTTTTTCATATAGAGTTTTTAGCCTTTTTGAGTAAAATTTTCAAAATTTTTGTATATGTTTGAATAAAACCTCCAACTTGTAGATATTTTAGAGTCACTAGCATACTTCTAGGTATGTTTACATAGAGATTTCCGACCGACATAACTGAACTTGGAAGTGTTGGGGAACTACGTTCGGATTTATTACTTGTTAGAGTGTTAAATAATGGATTTAATCATGACTGTGATGAAAATTAGGAGCACGGAGAAATGTATTATTAGAGTTGCTGATCAATCATTAGTGGAGACTACTTATTTTCAAATCAACAGAGGCACCAGACCAAATTTCTTTGTATCTTTGATCTTTTGAGTGCTAATTTTTTCAATCATGAGGGTGACGTCTATAGATAAAAACCACCTTCTTGTAGTTTGATTTGAAGTTAGCACCATTCTCTCTCTCGCCAACAACAGGTCCATAGAAACACCATCCCCATCAACAAGGGAGCGACATCAAAATCTACAAGCAAAGTTGAAGACGTTTGAGGTTTACAAGAAACAATATATATAAAGAAGAGCAAATTTCATATCCAAGTAAGCAACATACAATGAGCATATTTTTATATACATGTTGAAGACTTACATATAAGGAGCGGAATTCTATATCCAAGTTGAAGACTTATTTACAAGCGAAGAAAATCAAAAGATGGGAGTTATTGAAGTTTATGATACGAAGACAATACAAGTTGTGAAGAACAAAGTGGTAAAGTACTTCTTTCATGGCCATGTTAATTTTAATTTCGTTATTATTTTTGTAGTTGCAATCTTTTTATCAAAAAGAAAAAAAAATAGAAAAAAAAAAGAGAGAAAATACAAAAAGATTTGCATTTTGGTTGTTATTTTTTCAATAAGGCCACGGGGAAGAAAAATATATAAAGAATTTTATGGCAACAAGGAAATTGAAGAAAAAGAGTTACAAATTTTCAGAGTTTTACGAAGTTCATCAGCAGTTGAAGACCGAAGATGAAGACCAAGAAGATGAAGAAGACGACCTGAAGACTGCGTTTCTATTGGATGTTGTGAGAGTGGTGTTATCATCATTGCAATCAGATGTGAAGGTGGTAAGTACTCTCATCCTCTATTTTTAATAATAATGGTTGATTTCCTTTCTTAGATATCATCAGAAAAAATCTTTTATTTTCCACGATTTTGTGGAGTCTCCAAAAATAATTCGGAAGGTTTCCTTCCCACCATTCAATGTGTGTAGGATTTTTCTCTTCATTCCTACCTGCACACATGTGAGACCCATAAAAAAACCGTCTTTTTTAGTGCAATTATCATAAAATCCTTTTAAGTGAGGCAGAAGTCGAGGCGAAATGCTTATTGATCGCTCTCAAACACGCGTTCTCTCATTATGGTGTGGTTATTTCTCACTCAACATTTAAGAATGAGAATATGTTCTTTGGTATTTCTAACTTCTTTTTACTAGCATGCATAAACTTTATGTCCTCATAGCTCTTTAGATGCTTGGGAAGCTGGAACGCTTTGAAGTTGGAGTAGGTTTTGTGGGTATACCTATGGTAAGCCCTCACGAGACTATAACTTGTCCACTAGGGCAACCTAGGAGTTTAAAGGCCTGTTGCACATGCTAAGTGCAACCGTATCCTCAACGACATGGAGTTATTGTGTTTTGGGTTAGATAGTTTGCTCGAGGACTAGCAAAAGCCAAGTGTGGGGGAATTTGTTAAGTGCATATTTTACATATATTTAGTGTCGATCTATGCTAGTAATTGCTATATATTCTTGCGAATTATTGTATATTACGCTTGTTTTCTTTTATTTGTGTTTTAGTAGATGAATCATCCAAAAGAAGTGGAAATAGCTACAAAAGTGAAGTCACAAGTGAAGACGGGCCAAAGACCCAGTGGAACTTGATCAAATGGAGGATTTCTAGTCATCATTTTGAAGAGGGCAAGAAGACGATGTCAATGGCGAAAGAATGGAGTCATTCTGAATTCGTATGAAGAAGTTATGAGCAAAACAAGAACTTAGAAGACTACAAGGGAAAAATGGTCATTTTCCAGGACAAGTGCTATTGACACCCCACTGTGCGTTAAGGGGCAGTCATTCTGATAAGGGGTGAACTGTTTCAAAGGAACTGCTAAAGGGAGTCTGGTCTTTTACTTAGGGGAAGCCAGAATTCACAACATGTTAAAGGCACCCGGATAATTTACTAAGGGATGCCACCTTCATTTCTTCCCATGATCAGTAATACATAGGGCTGCACATACTCCGGTGCGGACCGGTTCTCTTATGGAACCGGTGTCTGTACTTGGTGTTGACCGGTACCTCTTTTTGAGTACCGGTACCTGTACTTGTACCTGGTGTTGTACATGTACCGCCGGTACCGGTCCGGTACAAGACCGGTACCGGGTTTTTTACCCGAAAAACGTTACAAATTAATACTAAGTTATACAACATTTCCATATGATCAATGTATCCAAAATAAGTTCAGGTTGCATACATACTTAAGTTCAACATTTCCATAACTTCAAAACAACAATCCAAAATAAATTCAGTTTGCTAAAAAGTAAAAAACAACATTTCCACAACCATAAGTCTGTCTACGGAAAGTCGATAAGAAATGAAATGTGATCATTGCAAACGAAAATGGATGGTTGGAAAGCCTGCACTTGCAATTTGCAATCCTAGCCTGCATTCATTTCCATAAATTACATAGTAGTAATGAGAATTTGATATAGAAATGAATCCAAATTATGTTTCAACAAGGACAACAAGAAAGATAAAGAAAGTTACCAACCTTCCATTTCTTAGCAAGGAGCCAAGAAATAAACTTCAAGATTTTAGGAAATTCTCAATTATGACTGCAACAGGCAAAAAAAAAAATAAACAAGAAGAAATAATTAAAATTCAGTCAATACAATAAAAGTAATTACTATTAAAGAAAACAAAAAAGAAGAAAAACCTAAATAAGTACCTGCCGCATCTTCACCATCATCATCAGGTACATAATCACATAGAAGATCAAGAGCAATGGGTTTTTGTAAATAGCTTTGTGTACAGAGCAATGCCTCAACTGTCTTTGTAGACATAGAAGCTCTCCATGGAGTAA
Source organism: Papaver somniferum (assembly GCF_003573695.1). NCBI lineage: Eukaryota > Viridiplantae > Streptophyta > Magnoliopsida > Ranunculales > Papaveraceae > Papaver > Papaver somniferum. The sequence goes on from NW_020622934.1 coordinate 10,959,885, forward strand.
GCACGCGCTTCCCGGTGCTAAAAGCTGATTCAGAAGATACTGAAGACACAGACAAGGCTAATATATCTGTTGCAATGTAGGACAGTACCTTATACTTGTTTGCATTAGCCTTCCACCAAGCCAATATTTCAAAGTCATCATCTTGATCTACTTCACGCATTTTTCCATCTATCATCACATCTGTCAAGTACCTATCTAACTCCGTTGTTCTTGCTTCTTCAACACAACTTGGGTTGTCCCAATGCTGTCTCTTCCTTGATTGAATTCTTGATTTCAACCCTTGAGATGGCGTGCTAACTGAACTGGCAACTACCGAAGCAACACTAGGTGACCCTTCCTCATGAGTTAAATACACTGAACTATAATCATCAAAGAGTTCCTGAAATTATAATTTCACCTTTCTCATGATTCTTTGAACCTCCCACAAATTGTTCTCAAACAAACAGTTAAGAGTAAATTCTAGCCCCTTTAGTTTCTCTCTTGGATCCAACAATTGAGCAAAAAACATAACATGATTCATTTTCTCGTACACACCCCAATACTTATTGTACTTGGCAAACATAAGACGAGACATACGTGCAATAAATGGATCTGATGCTACATTTTCTCTAAATTCAATTAATTGTTCATGGATGAATACCAACTCCCATAAGAAAGAATGAGTAATGACTTGTGTAGAAGCAGAAAAATTGACAATTGCATCGAAGAATACCTTTAAACACTTCACAAGACCTCTAGCATAAGCCCAATCTTCTGCATAAGGAGCATGAGTCTTTACTTTCTTTTTCTTCTTCTTATTTACCTCTTCTTCCATATCCTCAACCTCTTCATCTTCTTCCATATCCTCAACCACTTCTTCCAAGATATCATCACTAGCTATAGCTTCCTCAATATCAGCATCACTTGGTAAAACAGATTCTTTGTCTTGCTCAAAAATAAACCTCTCTTGAAAGTCCTTATCAATCTGTGCTAACATTGCAAAAACTTTTTCATATCTTTGAGCAGCTTCTAACATCAAGTAAGTGCTATTCCATCGAGTGTATACATCTAAATTCAGTGCTTTCTTGTAATCTACCTTTGCTAGGGAAGCACATTGTTTAAACTTTTCATACCTAGAAGGAGAACCAAGAACATATTTTACAACTGACCTTATCCTTTCAACAGATTCATTAAAGAGTCGTACTGCATCTTTTATGACAAGAGCAAGAACATGGGCTGAACACCTCACCTGATAACGAGTTGATCACATAAACTGTTGCATTTGAGCTCTGGATTTTGCATCGTTGGTAGTGACGGGAATAACATGATAAGGAGGAAAACGGAGTAGTGGTGCTGTTGCCATGGGAAGATGACAACGACAGTTTGAAGGAAATGGAGCTCGACAGAAGGTACTGCTGCCATTATTAATGGTTACTGACTGGTGGAGCTGTACTTAGTCCTGCAAGCAAGGTACGACAATGAAGAGATGGTGATAGGTTATGTTGTGCGTGAGTTTGTTGGAGGATATGGTTGCTTACATCTGTAGGAGTTGAACTCGAAGAACTCAACGGCAATGATGATCATGATGGTGATGAAGTCACTGTTGACGTTGTCAGAGAAGCATAGAGGGGTTTAGCTCGAGTTTTTGATGATGGCAGTGATGGAGAAGGTCTGTCGGTGATTGGTGGGAAGATTGGTAATGGCAGGGACGAGATGGAGTTGGCTGTGATTGTTCGATTGATCGTGCTCGAGTTTGTGGAGATATATGAGCAGTGGTTGCTCGCTGGAACAACATAGAGAAGGTGGAACTCAAGGTGGAACATCAGTTATGACCCGAGTTTTGCTGCTGCCGCTGGCGATAAAAAAAAATGAAGAAGCGGGACATCGGTGTTGCTGTTCATGATAAGTTGATCAGAAAGAATTGGTTTCTCGAACTTGGAAGATTTGTACCTCGAGCCAGACAGGGAACATGTGGCAGAAAGATATCGAATTTAAACAGGATACGGAGCTAGGGATGCAGTGAGTTTCGTGAACGAGAAACTAGTTGATAAGATGGGTTTACTGTTGAGATGAATATGGAGAAGAATTCCGAGCAAAGATAAGATTTAACGCGTAATGGGAAAAATATAAGTTCAATATAACAACAAAGTAGCACAGATGGATGAGTCTCAATGGATCAATGGCTCACACAAGCGCTGCTGAATTATCAGCAAATCAGAAGCCGTGTATATTATACTACAAACGTTCGTGTTACAGCGAATCATCAGCACATGTTTTCTCCAGCGTACGAAACACAGTTGACCGACTATACATCCTTATCAATCAAGGATTTGTCGCACTTTGAAGAGAAAGACAATTTTTTAGACACAAAAATAAATAGAGAGGAGAGGTTCTTAATCCATATTTTAGGATTTACCCCTTTTGGGTGAAACCAAGTTATTTTTTTGTTTTTTCTTTTTATATTTTTTGTGGGTTTTAGTAAATCCATGTGTAACTAATTTCTATTGATTAAGGTTGAATTCAATGTTCTAGCGTGAAGCTCTATTATTATACAAGTTTGTTCGGAGTTTTAATCATCTTATCGTTTGTCTTTACCATATTTGATCTTTATGAGTGATTATTAGATTGATTTGGAGTGCACGCTAGATTGATCTATTAATTGTTCTATTGCTGGTATTGGGTTAGGAGATAAGTAATCGTCGAATAATTCATACACAAGTAGAAATCGCGAGACCTTCAAGAGGGATTCTGTGGAGCAATTGCGAGTGAAGATAACATCAGCAAGTGAACCTTGAGCTAAGAGTTTAACTAATAGGATTAACCTAATTCACAAAGCCTAAGCGTTCGATTGGATTACACCTTGAGTGAGCTACTACTTGGTGGTTCGGTTGAATAGATACTGATATTGGAGAGCTTCTGTATCCGTGGTAAAAGGAGTTTTGGGGATATCACTGAGCTAGATGCTATTCTACGGTTGGTGATGAATGGTTTTAACGAAGATAAATAAGTATATTAATCATGTTATCGCTTGGTAACAACGAAGGATTCCTTGATCATCTCTTTCTTTTTTTCTTTATTGTTTTATTTTACTTTAGACCAATCCCCCTTTGTTTTCTTATTTTGCTAAACTAAATAACATATCAATTACACAGCTCATTGTGGGAACGATCCTTACAACCGCTATATTACCAGTTAATTAGTGGGAAATACCTTGATTAATTTTTTTTGGTTACGACACGCATCAGATGTCTCTATGTAAATTTCATTAGGATCCCACTAGTTTTCGTACCTTTGCCAATTTTATTGACAAAAAGGGAGAGAATTAATGTGTAGTTCACACTACAAATACATGTGGTTTTTGGATCATTATGTAAGGGATAATGGTTTCCATGTGGGATGGAGTATTGACTAAAGTGGAGTGATACATATCACCATAGTATTGTTTTTGAAGTTGTGATACAATTGAAATTTGATGTTGTGTAATAATACTATGACACTGTATAACAATGATTGAGAATTCTTGTTTTCTCATTGTTATGGCTACGTATTTTTAACAACGGTGATACTAAACTTACAACCTTTGGGATCATTGGAGTACCTGGAAGTGATGAAGATTTCGAGTAATGTTGAAGAACCAAGAAGATCAGGCATGTGGAAGAGAAGCTACAAAAGTTTATTTATCTATTTTTGTATTCCATATGTATTGATAGTTTTATCACTAAAATTGACAAAGAGGGAGATTGTTAGAGCACTTCTCGGTCGAACTCGCATACGTTGCTATCTCAAGCATGTTTGTCAATGTTAGTGATCAAAACTATAAGTATTGATTTCTAGTCTACTTATATCTAAGTCTCGGACTAGGATAGAAAGTGTAGTTGAGCTCAAGACTCCATGGAGATCATCATACAAAGACGAAAAAATACTCAAGGAACTGGTGGAACTTCATCGACTAAAAGGTATGTGGAGACTTGAACTTATCTGTCACTCAAAAGTCTATATACTCTATCTCTTATCTTCAGACAAAAGTCGTTTTGCTATATAGACTTTGATTATACACATTTGCTATTTTGAGCCGAGTTTATATCGCTTATATATTTCTCGAAATATGTGTTGATAAGCTTTCGCTTTATCCAAGTTCATCTTTACTAATGACGAAAGTCATATTAAGTTTCAATTACTTGAAAATTACTTTGACGAAAAATAGTGTGTGAACAACAACTATATAACGTCCTCTAAGAATGTTTCAATGATTGAAATGAGAGTTTAGATTATATAACCATGGTTGGATATAAACACTATGTGGTAACTCATACGTATATAAGTCCTTATTCCTTTAACCAAAGTATGCGTACTTTGCTGCTCAGCAAAACCGGAACTAAAGTCCACGTACCAAGTCTGCGTACTGTCGGAAGTTCTCATCCCGAGAATTTCTGCTGGAGTTTGTGAACTGAAAACAAACTTATTCCAGGTACTTAAGTCCGCGTACTTAAGTTGGTTATTTTCTAAAAACGATTATTCGTGAACTTAAACTTATATAAACTAAGGAATACAAGTTTGCAAACCGTGGCTATAAAGTTTATGAATCGATTCGAGTGAATCAAATTTTTTTTTCTTCGATTGTGTCTTGTATACTTCTATAAGATCTAAGCAATTGAACAACTCTCTAACTAGTTCATTCGAGTCATTTGAACTAGTTATGGTAAAGAAGAATATGGTTGATATGAAAGTGCTCATATGGCTAACCATTTTGTTAACTACTGTTGAACCAACTAAGTGTACATGTTTGGTGATAGACGCATTTATGTGTCTAATATGTCTCTATTGTATGTATTGTTAGTGCTCAATTTTGTATTTATTGTGTTCTTTTATGTCTTTATAGGAATGTTTAGAGAAATAAGCCCTTGCGGCGAAATGGGCTCAAAAGCAGTGTTTTACACCCCGGAGAAATGTATCGTAGGCATCCCAGAAATGCACCGGAAGCATCCCAGAAATGTCCCGGAGGAACCCATAAAAATTACTATTTCAACCCAAAAATTACTATTTCCACACAATTGATATTCGCACCCAAGCTCTGGTTAAGGGGCATCCATCTTCTCTTTAAATTCAAAAACAGCTTTTTGGCTGGAAAAATATATTCAAAACTGGCAGATTTGTGATCGAGAAAATGAAGGTGTTTTAGTGCGATTCAATCGCTGAAATTTGGTGGGAAGTTGTGATATGGGATAGGGAACACATTGTGGGCATCGGATTCGATCGGAATTGGCTGGAATTCCAGGTTTGAGTCACGAGCTCAAAACAGAGCAACGTGTCCTGTAACACGAGTTTGATTGTGTGTTTGCCATGCATGGAGTTTTTTGGAGGAGTTCGATGACTTCGGAGGCGTGGGGAAGGTTAACTAGAGTGTGCGGGATCAAAGTTTACGTGTGTAGAAGCCAAAAATGGAAATTATTGTTAAATATGGGCGGCGAGCAATGACGGGATTAATGGGAGATTATACGGTGTTATGGTCGGATATTTTTGTTCTAAAACACTATAAATACAAGGCTAAAGAGTTTAGAAGAGTTGGAGAGTCTTTGGGAGAGTTTAGGAGCCGAGAAGAATCGAAAGAAAGTCACGCAGGAGAAAAGCTTGCTGCTGGTGCAAGGAAGAACACGAAGAACATAATACCCTCAGGGACAGTCGTTGATTAGTGTCGCTTAATTGCGACAATACTCAATTCCTTTCCCCGACTTCGGAAAAACAGCACCTCTGTTGTATCGTTCTTTTCGAACGCTCTATATGTGTCGCAAACACTGTTGTAAACCGTTTTTCTCCATTTTCTCTTGATTGTAAACAACTTTTGAGTATCAATGAATCAATTTGAGAGGTTTTTCATCATGAATAGCTAAACCCAATCCCAAGGGTGACGGAGGAAGCCATTCTTCCAAAAGTCATGTGGTAAAATTTATTTAAATTTATTTATGCAACTCTTTTATGATTAATTGCACCGAATAAAAATGGAGTAAATGATTTTTATTAATCAATTGTGTTTTCTCTTGATGGAGTATGCTTAGTAAATTGCTTTTGATACTTCATGCTCGCGATTAACAGTGGATGTTTTCAAAATCTAATTTAGGCAATGATTAGAATCACAATTTCCTTTGATTGGAGTTATATTGTCTAGAATTGCATGATAAGAATTGTTATTGAATCACATAAATTTTGGTGAATGGTGGAATCCTGATCCCCGGTAAAAATTCTCTCCCATATTTTGTTAATATTGTGCATATAAATTATTTATTTATTTTTATTAAGTCTAAAAAAAAATTATCCTTCACAAATCCGAGAGTTTGAACCTTCACTACTACAACCACGAAAAATCTCATAATCATTTTGGCGCCGCCGACGCGGAATTGTGTTTAGGTAGAATTATTTTTTTTAGGTTTATTATTATTTTTTTAGAATTGTTTGTTCCTTTTTACGTTTCTTTTTGTCTTTATTTTACAGGTTCAAAGTGAAAACTAAGGACTTGGAGAGGAAAAAGCGAAAAGCGAAAAGAGGATAATTTTAGGATTTAATTTTTAATTCTTTTTGAGTGTGTGAGGAAAACTGTTTTTTTTTTCTTTTCGAACTTTAAATTGGATTGGACATTTGGACTTTAATTTTTAAACCCTACGGAAGGGTACCCTTAAATACAAACTGTGTGCAGGGAAGGACGGTGATTACAATATCACCTCGGCCCCTCGGGTTCGCACACGGCATAGGAGTCGTGGCCCGAGTTGACGACAATCATCCCCCGTCTGGTACGGGAGGTAAGTCCAATCAAAACACTCGCGAATCCCCTGCAAGCGAGTTACTGTACTCCTTAAGGTGCTAATTGTTTGAGGAGGAACCAGACTGTCTTTATTTTCCTAGTAAAGGGCAAGGTCTGGCCTAAACAAGATAAGGGTTCGGATTTCATCACCGCTCCCTTCTTGCCCGCTTTAGGAGAACAAAACCTGACGCGAACCCAAGCTTTAAAAATCTGATTAGAAAGAGACCGATAGGGTATCGCGCTTATCAGGAAAAAAATTCGAAGGATATTGGTTACTTTCTTAAGCACACCTCGAAGTTCATGATGGTTTCTGTGAGTTGAATGCGTGACTGCGTCACCTTGTGATAGCGGTGAGGCCTTGGGTATCAAAGCTCCACTGAGCTTCCCTCGCCTCAATTCAACTTACTTTGACTCGGATTGATTCCAGAGGGGTTTGCTTAAATTTTAACGAATTCCCCTTCGAGAGATAGAAGAAAGTCTAGAAAAAATCTAAGTGGAGCCATCATGCTTGTTGTTTGCTAGATTTTATAGGTTTGATTTGGTCGAGTCAGCCTTGTTTGTGGTTGTGTAGAATTCCCTTGCAATTAAGAATGTCGAACTGGTATGATAGAATCCAATACAATGAGTATCGACCTGAATTTGAATATGGACATCATCAGTTTTATGACCATGGTGGGAATAGTAGTTGGGAACGCCAACCTTTTCAAGGTTATGGTTCATACCATGGTGAGCCCAATTACTATCCACAGGCGAATCGGTCTTACGAGCAAGAAAATCAGGAACACTGTAGTACTGGTTACTCGTTTTTGGAAACTAGTCCTGATTATGATATTTCTGAACCTGTTCCATCTCTAGAAGAGACCCAACAACGGATTGAAAGGACGTATAAACGTTTAGTTGCAATGAATAGTTCAAAAGAATAGTGTACACGATATTCTGAGATGATAAACGAGAGTGGTGAACGTGTAAGTGTTATGCTCAGTGAAATTCAGGCACGTCTAGAGGCAGAAAATGAACAGTTGGCTAATGCTGCTCGAAATAATCTAAAATTCCAAAATAGGGTTTCTAATTATACCCTTGATATCAATAGTGAATATTTGCCTAATTTAGAGGACGAGGCTAGAATAAAAGACACTACTTATTTAGATAAGGTTCAATCATCTTCGTACTATTATGATGATGAGGATAGTAGTGATGAAGAATCTGAAATATGTAGGCATAGTGATCAGGAATCTAGTAATCCAATTGAGCTTTATAGTGATTATATTATTTCTACTTCAAATCCAAATAATTTTTATGATTATTCACCTATTCAAGAGGACGAGGATTTGATTAGGGATACCACCGTTTTAGACGATGTAGTTTTTCCTTTTGATTACGAAGCCGATAGTGGTTTAGAGGAACGGGTTTATTCCGAAAATGTTGTTTTAGAGTCTAGCGACTTAGAAACAATAGTATTAGATGAAGAAGATATACCCGTAGATATGAGTAAAGATGCACTACCTGATAATAAATTAGAAGAATCAATTGACCATTTTCAAGAATCTAATGATCCAGAAATTAGGGAGATTGTAACTAGTCTATCTAGAGACACTGAAAACTCTAAGTTTGGGGGTGATTATCACCTTCCTAGTGCCTTACCTTTGAATCTCAGAAAGTCCCTTCACTTAGGACTTGATATCTCTGCCTCGACAATTTTACAATATTACCTTCATACTCGTTTTCCCGAACCTAATGATGTCCAGGAAGAAGTTCAGTCGTTAGAAACCCATCCTCTGGTTGATGTGGTTTGCCCAGGCTATGATCCCTAGATTGACTTTGGTTTCCCACCAAATAGTTTTCTTCCAACTGTGGGAACGTTTATATTCCAAATGTGTCGAATATTAAGTTGTGAGACTAAACCTAAATGCTTTAGGAAATTAGAATCGACACATTTGCTTAAGAATGACCACTACTCTCATTTTGGTCAATTATGTAAGTCAAACCTGATTGACTTAGAGGATCCTCAATTATTTAGGTTATTATTATGTGCTTCTAAGTTCTTATTTGAGTATTTACAGACTCTAGGACCTAATAATTCGGATCTCAATTTTGAGGAGTTGCAGCCTAAAGAAATATATTTAGACCCTTCTATAGAACCTGAACCTGAACCACAATTAGATATAGATATCTTAATCAGGAAACTAGGTAAGGGGTTGCTAGTCTTGTTCATTTTCTTGGTTTATTGCAGTTTCCTTTGGTCATCTCTATTTGGTTTTGAAGACCCACTATTGTTTCGACTGTTACTATATGATTCGAGGTGACTAATCTTTTCTAAGTCTGGCTGAAGACATTAAACTTAACACTTCTTGGGAGGTAACCCAATCTCATGCAACACAGTAATATCTTTCCTTATCTCTTTTGCTTCAAATGGTAACAGTTTCTCCTTGTTCATGCTTTTAATTTCATCTTTAGAACATTGAGGACAATGTTAGATTTAAGTTTGGGGGTATGGGAGAAACTTTTTAGTTGCAGTATGAATAAATAAACTCCAGAGCCTAGAAATTTATCCCTATTAAGGATGGCACTAACCAATCTAAGTGGATGGAAGCATTTTGATTGTAGGAGTTGAGGAACCAATATGATTAGATGGCAACGTCTAAAGAGTCTATTCATAAAAGCACAGAGCTTAGGTGTTAGAAATAACATGATAGTTTCACCATATCTCGTTGAGTCCTTTTCACTTCTATTTTTATTTTATTTTGTTTTTAAACTATGTTACTCTAAGTGATTAGGTGGGGCTCACGATTCGAGTTGTTACCAATGCTAGGGTGAATTAGAGTGATTGAGATACCAAAAAAAAAAAGATGAAAAAAAAAAAGATGAAAAAAAAAAGAGAAATTTTTTTGAGACCAGACCATTTGACCAAAAGGAATAAATTCAATAAAGTCGACCACTGGTACCCTTGTATATGCCAGTTGTGTTGACCTAGAGTTAGGTTATCGACCACTGGTTCCCTTGTATATGCCAGTGTGTTGATATTAGTCAGACTAGTATCTCAATCCATTAGGATAGGTTCATTTTGGAGGAGGCCTTCAGACAGATATGGGAAACGCCGTTCACTTAGTAAACATCAAAACCATTTATGTTTTTCTATATCCATCACTTAGTAAATAAACGCCGAGAAGAATCGAAAGAAAGTCACGCAGGAGAAAAGCTTGTTGCTGGTGCAAGGAAGAACACGAAGAACATAATACCCTCAGGGACAGTCGTTGATTAGTGTCGCTTAATTGCGACAATACTCAATTCCTTTCCCCGACTTCGGAACAACAACACCTCTGTTGTATCGTTCTTTTTGAACGCTCTATATGTGTCGCAAACACTGTTGTAAACCATTTTTCTCCATTTTCTCTTGATTGTAAACAACTTTTGAGTATCAATGAATCAATTTGAGAGGTTTTTCATCATGAGTAGCTAAACCCAATCCCAGGGGTGACGGAGGAAGCCATTCTTCCAAAAGTTATGTGGTAAAATTTATTTATGCAACTCTTTTATGATTAATTGCACCGAATACAAATGGAGTAAATGATTTTTATTAATCAATTGTGTTTTCTCTTGATGGAGTATGCTTAGTAAATTGCTTTTGATACTTCATGCTCGCGATTAACAGTGGATGTTTTCAAAATCTAATTTAGGCAATGATTAGAATCACAATTTCCTTTGATTGGAGTTATATTGTCTAGAATTGCATGATAAGAATTGTTATTGAATCACATAAATTTTGGTGAATGGTGGAATCCTGATCCCCGGTAAAAATTCTCTCCCATATTTTGTTAATATTGTGCATATAAAATTATTTATTTATTTTTATTAAGTCTAAAAAAAAAATTATCCTTCACAAATCCGAGAGTTTGAACCTTCACTACTACAACCCCAGAAAAAATCATAATCATTTGGGTACGGTCACACAAACCTAAATAAATGTGCATTTCATTTGTGTGTAACAAGCTAAGTTTCGATCTAACGGTTGAAAGATATTAGCTTGAATCTAATCAGGTTTTCATCTACCGGTGAATATTGAATGCTTTGTTACTAAGCTAACATTGATTACAAACCCTGATTTGAAAGATTGTATAAGGAAGAACTCTAGCAACTGGGAAACCTCGCCACACCTCCTGTGTGATACTAGTTGTATTAACTAGAGTCGATTCTCCTTTAACCTTAGGTTTCTACCGAGACCCTGTAGGTTAACGACTTGAAGACTTCATTGGAATTGTGAAGACAGACCGATACTACTTTTCTTGTAGTTGTGTGATCTGATCTTTCCGTTTCTATCGTACTAAGTACAATCGTAAGATTGGCTTGAGATTGATTTCTCCGATAGGAAAGATATAAAAGAAGTCACAATCATCTTCGTCTCATCGTTTGTGATTCCGCAATATCTTCTTTCGCTATTCGATTAAGATTATTGTGAGGTGATTGATATTACTGAGCTGTTCTTTGGGAATATAAGTCTGGTTTATCTATTGGTTCATGTTCACCTTGATTTATTAAAAGACGGAACAAAAACTCGTAGGTATTTCTATGGGAGACAGATTTATCTATTACCGTATATTTTTCCTGTGTGATACAGATTTTTTCATAGACGTAAGGAGCGCAACTGTACCTTGGATCAGTGTGAGATTGATTTGGGTTCAACAACAGTCCAGACCGAAGTTAGTTTGTAGTAGGCTAGTGTCTGTAGCGGCTTAATACAGTGTGTGTTCAATATGGATTGGGTCCCGGGGTTTTTCTGCATTTGCGATTTCCTCGTTAACAAAATTTCTGGTGTTTGTGTTATTTCTTTTCCGCATTATATTTGTTTATATAATTGAAATATCATAGTTGTACGTTGAATCGATCAATTGGGAAATCCAACCTTTGGTTTTTGATTGAAGTTGATTGATCCTTGAACAATTGTCTTTGGTACCGTTCAGGTGATTTCTCTTGTATTCAATTAGACTCGCAAGTTTCTATTTTCTTGAGTAAGTATTGAATCTAGAAAGTGAAAAATAACTCTTTGATATACTTTTATTAAGATTGGGTCTGACTGTCTAGTTGATTCTCTTAAAAGTATATTGGAGTTAGTCCATGTAGATTGCTAATCGAAATATTGGGTGTGGTTGTTAGACCCCCCGCTTTTTCATAAGGTACAAATACCATTTTCGTTTGTGAGTCGGTTCAGTCAAAGTACGTGTATCGGTTTGTAAATATTTAACCAAACCAAGTTCCGGAGTTAACAGAACAATTTAGGTTTGTGTACCGGTTTGGAAACCTTAAGATTGTCATCGGTTTCGGAGTTCACAGAACTAAATTGGCTTGCGTACCGGTTTGGATACACAACCGAGTTCGGGAACACATAACTGTTTTAGTTTGCGTACGGGTTTGGATACTAATCCCGGTTCCGTAACCACGGTTCCAAAATGGTCTGCATACAAGTATGTGTACCGCTCCAGTTCACGAGTTAAACAGATTTTCACATGATATGCATAAGAATATGCGCATCATAAATCTGTAAGTCGATATATAACTACTCTGCTATGTGTACAAGTACATGTATAACGGGTTCAGACTTATAATAGTTTTCCCAGATTGTAAGACCGATAACACTGTCTTGTATCTCAATCTATAGTAGTTCTATATTTCTCTCTAAATCGACTCGAAACATTCCCGAATCACATCAATGACACATATCACTGCCCCAGGCTGTTTTCAAACGATAAAACTTGAATCATGATTTTGATTCCGAACAATAAATTGCCCTTAACCGAAATTCATTAAGTATGAACAAATGTTCATTAAGCTTAGTCATTATATTTCGAGAAGTTCATTAACTTGATACTTAGTTCTTGACTCAAAATTCTTGTCTATGCATAATAGTCTAATTAGTTATGCGACAACGTCTCAAATGATACATTTTTATCCTTGTCTGATACTTATCTAATTATCAAGATGTAGTTTTGACAACTAAATTTGATAACAAGCTTGAGATAGCAATACTTGTAAGTTCGATCGAGCAATGCTCTAACACAATAAAATGAGGGTTGAGGCAGTGATGCCTTTATAACACACTAAAGTGAGTGTTGAGGCAGTGTTGTTGTTGCCGTCAGAACACTGAGATGAGTTCTGAGCAGTGATTCCTTCATAACACTAAGGTGAGTGTTAAGGTATGGTGATACTTCTATCACAACATTATTGAGTTGCAGTGATGCCTTGATAACATTAAGGTGAGTGTTGAGGCTGTGGTGTTGCTGTCGTCATAACACTATTGAGGCAATGTTGCCATCATAACACTAAGATGAGTGTTGAGACAGAGATGTCATCAAAACACTAAGATGAGTGTTAAGGCAATGTTTCCGTTATAAAAATAAGATGAGTGTTGAAGCAGTGGGATTGCTGCTGTTAGAACACTACAATGGGTATTGAGGCAATGTTGTCATAGGAGCATATGAGTGTTGAGGAAATGCTGTCGTTGGAACACTAAGATGAGTGTTGAGGAATGATGCCTTTATAACACTAAAGCGAGTGTTCAAGCAATGTTGCCGCCAGAACACTAAGATAAGTGTTGAGTCAATACTGCGGTCACAACACTGGGATGAGAATAGCCATGAATTAGTTCACTTGTTGAGTCAACGATTAATAAACTCCAAATGTTGAAAGCTTATGTCGATATGCAACTACAATAACATATTAGAATTTGTGCATTGATATATATAGAGAACAAGTTCAAGGAATTCAGTCGTGGAGGTTTTGCGTCTTGAGACAAGTTCAATATTGCTCAATAGGATTCTAAATATTGATATATGGAACGAGTTCAAGGAATTCAGTTGTGGAATCATTGCTACTTAGAACATGTTAAGTGTTATTATATACTGGTGGACATCCATCTAGAAGCTCTGGAACCCGTTAAGGAACAACAATATGTTCTAGATGTATATTTTGTATGGTCATATAATATCTGGAAAGAAATCGCACCCATCACCAGTGACATTCAAAGGAAAATATTTTTCTATACTAGTGGTCAATCCATTTATAAGGTGTCATAATCAATGTAGATTCAATACATGGGTAAGTATTGAGGTAGTGTGTTGTTGCCTTCAGAATACTATGGTGAATGTTGAGGCAGTGCTACTGTTGTTGTCAGAAAACTGAAGCGAGTGTTGAGGCAGTGGTGATATTGCCGTCAGAATACTTGAATGAGTATTGAGGCAGTGATGCTGCTGCCGTCAGAACAATAAAGGGAGTATTAAGACAGTGGTGTTGCCGCCCCAACGTTGGACATATCTTTGGTCATGCTTTGAAGAGCTAACTTCTAATCATTTGTCGAAGCATCACACGGAATTGGTTGCCCACCCATAATGCCTGACAAATAGTGGAATTAGTCTTTTCAGTAAGACCAAGTCCCCGAGTATGTATGTGAGGTAGTATGACTAATAAATATCGAAAGTTTAGCTCAAGAATAGTTACTTAGCTTTATCTCCTTCAGGCATGTCCTCCATGCAGACTTAGGTTTTCGATATATTGGATTCTCCTGTGAGCAAGAAGTAAAGGTTTCTAGTGATAACGTCATGATGACAACAAAAATATGGGAGACAAAACATCTTAAAATGAAGCCTTGAGTTATAGCTGGTAGCAACAAAGGCAGAGACAATGGATGCCAATATGGAAAGTTGATGATAGACTCGAACTGCGAATGAGGCTGGCAATGGACTCCAATGTTTTTTTATAATAGTTTAAGAAGATTAGTTATTCAAGTACAGGAGATCCGTCGGCTTTATCTCATATCAGGAGCATTGAGCAATAGGGATGGCAGCATCAACATCATAAGTTGAAATAACAAGGGCCACAGTAGTGGAGTAATGGTGACATAAGGTTGATGCCATCTTATTGTATGGACTCTTTTAGGAGATAAAGTGGAACATGAGGTAATAGTATCTTTGAGCCAATGAGAACCTATGAGTGGATAAGGTCATCATAAAGCTGAGTTTCTCAAATCTCATATAGAAACCTTTATTTGCACACCATTAAATTTATATGGAATGACAATGTTTTTTGTCTAGCAGATCTCCTCATCATCCGTCTAATATTTCTGGCCATGCTCTAGTAACTTGATCCTCTCAAATAGGATAAGGGAGATATCAGAGTATCATGTGTTGTTGGTTGTTTCTGATGTGGTTGAAGTAAGAACTTGGATGGAAGTTGGGGTTGTAATCGGAACTGGCGTCGAGCATCTGAGCTTGCATATAGTGAGACGGGGTGTGACTAACTCTGTATTTCATATATGGTCAGTCTACTAATGAGATGCTTTTGGTGCCAGAGTTAGTACCGGTGGTGATGCCACCACGCTTCGGTTGCTGCATCTCTGGTACGATGGCTTTCCTCTTGCTCCCTGTAGCGACAACACTTACAGATGTTTGGAGATTGCACTGCTTATTGATGAGGCTTCTGTTGACATGAGTCTCACGGGCTTCTTCAATCTTGGCTGGCCTGGCTCTCTCAACTAGGCAGTTGTGGTGGTAGCCCATCGTTTGGTTGCTTGGTGAAGTTCAATAAATGTTTGGAATTGCAGATTCTCCATTAGTGCAAGGTAGATTGGTATCATACTATTGATATAGAGTTTTCCGAGTTTTTTTTCCAGTCATGTTGGGATCATGGCAGTCCGGAGCCTGGACTTTGAATCGCTTCAGTTAACATTAGGATGTTCGTTGTTTATTTGGGACATCCTTCCCAAGCCGGACAAGGTGATTCGTTCAGACACGGAGAATATTTCCTATAGAAGGCACTGACCATCTCGTTCCAGTTGTCAATGATGTTTGGATCAATGTTGTTATACCAAGTATATGTTATTCCTGTGAAAGACTTTGAGAATTCCTTGAAACGAAGCACGTGGTTATACTTGTGTTCTCCTAATGACGGTAGGAAACGTGAAATGTGTCCTCGGGCATTCCCGGTTCCATCAAAAAGTAAAAATGCGAGAGAGGAGTATCCTCTGGGAAAAAGAATCCTATGTATCTCTGGTGGATAAGGAGGTTCATGCTAATAGACATAAGATGAACCTTCCTTTTCAAGGCTCTCCAGAGCCTTGTAAGTTTTTACGAGTGATGAAATTGGATTATTGACCCCTTGTTGGCGTGGGAGCCGTGATGTCATGAGTTTCTTTATTTCCTCGAACATGATTCCTTGAAGCACTGGGATCATGATAGGTGCCTTAAACACCTTTTTTTTTTGTCAATTGGTTATGCCTTCGTTGTTATTTTTCTTGTGAATTATGTACATTTTGCATTTCTTTTGAGCTTTTAGGTGTTTTAGAATCATATGACGCAAAAATAGAAGAAATGGTCGAAAAGGGGAAAACGGTCATTTCATGAAAGTGATATTGGGAGCTCATTCGAGGCTAAGGGGCAACCAGTTGACATATTCACTAAAAAGCAGACATTATATGTGCTCAAGGCAGCCGTCTAATTACAACTATCTTTAAGGGGCACCTCTACCTTGGAATCCCTTGTTCAAATCAATGGGTGCCTAATTCAATTTTACCCTATAACAAATATCGGAAAAACTAGGTCGAGTCCAGTGTTAGTGCACATTTAAGGTTTCTTCTCACCAAGCAGACGTTGCTGCCAAGTTCACGCCGGTTATCCATAGTCCGATGGGTTTGGAGAGTTTCATACCTACAAGGAAGCATTATTACTACCCAGATCAGTTTTATCCTCACTGAACCAAACAAGAGTGTACCAAGCTCATTCATGCCGATGATGCTAGGTCTGTAGGAGGTAGCTATTTTGATGAAGCCTGTGGCGTTTGAGAATAATATGGAAGGTTAGTATTGTTGTTAAAGAGAACAGACATACAATTTGAAATTGTGAATCAGTGAGGATTTGGACAAGGGTTTTCTAAGGAAGGATTAATAACGACATTGCTGGCATTGTTTTAGGAGATGAAGATGGTGACAGATTTGTGATTGGTATGATTAATGAATGGCTCGGATAAATGAATGAATGTAGATGCAATCGGATTAACAGCATGCTCATATCTTTTTCACCACCAGAAAATGCACACCAGATGCTTGATTAAATGCCTCAACGGCTAGTTTAGTTGACAACCTTTTATGTTGCTCGTGTTTCTTATGTCAAGGGGGGGGGGGGGGTGTCGGATATTGATATGGATTTAGGTAAGGAAATGCAATAAAGGATGATGGTCTATTTGATGCCGAGAATGGAAGTAAGTTAGCTGCTGCTGACATGAATACCGGATATGATTAAGAGCAGTGGTGAGTTTGGGTCGAGATAAGGCAAGTTTGGACAAGAAATTCAAATGTACCAGGAAATCAAGGAAAAAAGTCGATTTCCTATTGGAGTCCTTGGTAAGAGTACAATTATTTTCTCCCATTTCTCCTATGTATTTACTGCAAAGAACAAGAAGATGGAGTTACAGGTTGAGTTCGGGGAGTTCACGAGATATTTAGGATAATGAAAAAGAACTTGGCAGTGAAGGAGATTGCAAGAAGTTGCAAGGGTATTGAAGTTCTACTGTCAGTTTCCTATAACTAACAGGCCGAAGAACTAATTGGGTTGGACTTTCTGTCCACATATGCTGGCCACTTTGTTGTTTAGCCACTCTTTTATCCACGCCCAGAATTTGACATGAGGTATTTTGGAGATTATGGCTAGTCTCGAAAATTTAGTTAAAACTATTTAAGAGGCAATTCACTTTTATTCGGATATCCATATCCTTAATATCGTGACTTGTGACTTGATTGGAGTATACCCAAATTAATTAGGGTATACCTAATAAGACAAAAGTTATGTCATTTTGAAGTAAAAAAAACCATCCCTTAATCTTGTATTTTCTAAATAGTAAAATTGCCCCTACAATGATTAACATTAATTTAATTGAAATGATTAGATTAGTTAAATTAGTTAGATTAGTTCGTTGATTTACATGAGTGGATTTGGAAATAATTGAAAGTAAGAAAGAGAATGAAGTAGTAGAGGAAGTTTTGGGAGGAAAAGTTAGGGTTTTTGTGAAATTTGTGATATGAGTGACATGAGTGATTGTAATCCTGATTTTGAAGTGGGGGGTCTTCTAACTTTCCTCCTACGGATGAGTACTTGTATGATGATCTACCAAATCATGATCAAATGGATTACATGCATGATCCTCACTTTTATTTTCCTCAAACTCAAGATGGCTATGGAAGTGATGAATATCTTGAGCCAAACGTAGAATCCAATGACCTAGAAGAAGAGAATGAAGCTGCAAGTAATCAGGTAGACAACCTACGTGGTGAAGATTGTGATTTTTCCATACAAATGATCGATTTTGGTTGTTTTTTTTTTTCACTTTTGCTTCCCAGAGTCGGCAAGGTCGACGCTTGTCGATCGTGCCGACCTTAAGCGGCGGCGTGGTTTATATTTGAACAACGTGCCGACTTTTCATGAGCATTACCCGTGTCGGCAAGGTAGAAAATTTGAACCCTGTCGACTTCCAGTGTTTTTGCAACACAAGAGTCGTGATTTGAAAATGCTTACGTCGGCATTGCAGTGGATACGTAGACCCTGCCGACTATAGTTTGGTCGGCATTGTTTAATTTTTCTACCATGTCGGGTATTTTGTAGTCGGTATTGTTTTATATGTCGACCCTGACGACTTTGGTAATACATATCAACTAACTTTTGATGTTTTGTAGATTGTTGCATTGATATCGATGACGGATCAGCCTCAAGCTCACAATATTAGGGGTCCTGATACTTTCGCACATTATGCTAATGATTCGGAATGGGAGGAAAAAAACGACGCGGACAATTGGATTGTTGAGAAAGCAAAAGAGAAGATGTGTGTTCTAGTGAAAAATACCCAACAAAAAGATACGCGGTTTGAAATGGTATGCGAGTGTTATGGGTTTCCGGACGCAAGTCAGAAGAGAAAGGGTTATGTGTATGATAAGAAGACGACTAGGGTGTACAAGACGAAGTCAAAGAAGTGTGGATGCCCATTCAAGATTATATTTTGGAGGAACAAAGAAACCGATAACGTGTGGATAATGAATAGAGTTGATGTTGGTTGGCATAACCATAAAGATCCGGAAACTCTTGTTGGGCATTGTCAAGTTTCCAAGTTGAAACCGCACGAGTTCGAACAAGTAAGAACAAGTTGGGGAATTAAACCAAGCAAGCTCCTTAGCAAGTTCAAGAGGGATGACAAGAATAACCTCTCTTCATTGTCTACAATTTATGCGGCCAAGGCAACTATCAAAAGAATTGAATGGGATGGAAGAAAGGTGATGGAAGAATCACAATGGTTAGTACACAAATACAACTACACGGTGAGACCCCATGAGTCATCGGAGGGCTTGGTGGATCGGATTTTTCTTGCGCATCCCGATATGATTCAATTGGCGCGTTGCTTTTACCAAGTTTTGTTCATGGATTGTACTTATAAGACGAATAGGTACAACATGCCTTTGTTGAACATTGTAGGACAAACCTCGGATAAGCAATCGGTGGCATGGTGTTTTATGGACCGTGAGAAGGATGATAGCTATATTTGGGCATTGGAAAATTTGAAGCTTCTCTACCACGAAGACGAGACTCCCGGGGTTATAGTGACCGACAATGAGCAAGCAATAATGAACACCGTGAGGATAGTTTTTCCAAATGCACAAAATTTGCTTTGCACTTGGCATATACAATGCAATCTTAGAAAGAATTGTAGGAATCATATCAAAAAACCAGGCAAAGAAAGGCACTAAACGTGAAAAGGAGGAAGATGAACGCCTTAGTAAACTAAATAAAGAGGAGAGGGAGAAAGAGAAAAAGAAAGAAGACGAAGAATGGAAAGAAGGTGAGATCAAGTTTGGGTTATTCATGAAAGCGTGGGATAAGGCACTAAATCAGATGTTGATCCTGCCAATATTTCCTTATTGAATAATTTGGTTACTGCTAGAGGTAATTATGAAGTGGCTGCAAATAACTATAATACCTTTTTGAGAGATAAAGCCAGATTGAATTGGATTAAGGATGGTGATGTAAACTCCAAATTTTTTCATACTAGTATAAAAATGAGACAAGCTCAGAATACTATTTCTGAATTGGAGAATGACTTAGATGATATTATAACAACTCAACAGGGTATTTTAGAGGTTCTAATTGATTATTTCAAGAAGAAATTTGAATACCAATCAGTTCAGATTAATGAATCAATATTTGATGTTGTTTCTCATCTCATTTCTGAAGCTGAAAATACTTTCTTGGAAGAATGTCCAAATGAAGAGGAAATACAGAAGGCTATGTTTAATTTGAATGCTGATAGTGCACCAGGCCATGATGGTTCCACTGGAGTTTTTTATAGAGCAGCTTGGGATATTATTAAAGGCAACTTATTGAATGTTATTCAATTCTGCTGGAGGAATACCATAATACCAAGTGGTATGAATTCCAACTTTCTTGTCTTGATTCCTAAAATTAAAGGGGCTAAAACTGCTAAAAGCTTTAGACCAATTGGTCTTAGTAATTTTTGCTTTAAAATTATCACCAAGATTATTACTGAAAGGCTTACTAGCTATTTACGAAAACTTGTCTCTCAGCAACGATATGCCTTTATTAAAAATAGGAATATTCATGAGCAGATATTGTTAGCTTCTGAATTAGTGAATGAAATGTCAACTACTAGAAGAGGGGGTAATATAGGTCTCAAACTAGATATATCACAAGCCTATGACACTATGAGTTGGGAGTTCCTTAACATATCCTTAAAAAAGTTTGGTTTCTCAACTAAATTTTGTAACTGGGTCATGGTTCTTCTCCAATCTACTAAATTGTCTATTATGCTCAACGAAGGACCAATTGGTTTTTTTGGTGTTGGTAGAGGCCTTATACAGGGAGACCCGCTTTCTCCAATTCTTTTTATTCTTCCTCAAGATGTCCTTAGTAGGAAAATTCATCAATTAACCATGGAAGGAAAAATTCAACCAATGGTGGTGAGAAATGGTATTCATCCTACACATCTAATGTTTGCTGATGACATCTTCTTGTTTTGCAATGGAGGTAAGAAAAGCATTGAAAATTTGAAGTCACTTTTAATGGAATATCAAGCTGCTTCTGGCCAAGTTTTTCATGCTACAAAAAGCAAATGTTTTGTAGATGGTACTTCTGATTCAAGGAAAAGACAGATTGCAGAGTACTTTCAAATGGATCTTTCTTTCTTTCCTGACAAATATTTAGGAGTCTTTCTTGCTCAAGGGAAAATGAAATCAATTCATATTTGGTATTTGGTTGATTATATGCATCTTAGACTAGCTTCATGGAGTGGCAAGATCTTAAACTTTCAAGCTAGAATCACATTGGTAAATCATGTACTAAGTAGCATTCCTATTTATAATCTATCCATTTATGAATGGCCTAGAAAAGTTCTAGAAGCTTGTGAAAAAATTATTAGGAACTACTTATGGTCAGGCAATGCTGAAGAAAGAAAATGTATTACCTTAAAATGGGACAAGGTTTGAACTTCTAAAGAAGAAGGGGGTCTTGGTATTAGAAGGTTAGAAGATATGAACAAGGCTCTTTTAATGAAATTACTGTGGAAAATCCTTAACTGTTATGATGAATGGGCCAGTTTTTTTATTGCTAAGTATAAGGATAAACATGAAAAGTGAATAACTTATTAGAGCAAGTCTTATGGTGGAAGAATTCCATCTTCCATATGCCATGACACCTCAGCATTTGGAATAGATCATGAAAGCTCACGTGTAGTAATGGAAGATTTCCAAAACGCCAAAAGGAATAGCGCTTAAAGATATTTAAATTAGCATTCTGATTTTTTAATATTAAAAAATGAAAAACACGATATACAACTCACTCTTTTACTGTTTGAATGTAGACTATGCAGATTTTGTTTTTTGCGTCAAAGTCCTGGCAAATGAACATGTGACACATATTCCTTTTTACTGTTCATATGGATCCCAAATAGTAATTACTGCCTACTTTTTCGGCTATTTTGCTTGACCCACGAGATTTTCGAATTTTTAATACGGTTTTCGGAAATTTGAGCGCTATTCTCAAGCATGGTAGTAGCGTTTAACGCCAATTCGATTAGCGTTTTTGTCATGTAGTGCACTATTCTGAATAGCGTTTTACGCTAATTTGATTAGCACTCAAATGGATTTCCACGGGACCTTCCACAAAATCACGGAACACTGCTTGGATTTTTCATGGAAAACACCAATTTGGAAGCCACTAAACTTGACATTCCACAATTTTTCCACACTTGGAATAGCTTGGATTCCACCATAAGACTTGCTCTTACAGGAAATCCTCTGTGTGGAATGGCATTAAATGGGTCCTCCCAGATTTCATCGAAAATACTAGATGGATAGTTGGTAATGGTGCAAAAGTTTCCTTGTGGAATGATAAATGGATTTTTTATGAACCAATATGCAAACTGTTTCCTAATCATCCTTATATTGCTTTGCATCCTCTTTTGAAAGTTCAAGATTTAATTGTTGATAATCAGTGGTGTTTTCACGAAGATTTTCTTCAATGATTCAATATTGATCAATTACCTGTTCTGAAAGAAGGTCAAGACTTAATTATATGGTGTAACAGTCATTATGGGGTTTTTACTGTTTCTGATGCTATCAATAAAATTAGAATGCACCAGCCTAAGTTGCACTGGTATAAAAAAATCTGGAATCCTGCAGTGCTTCCTTCAACATCTGCTAATGTTTGGAAGATTGCTAGAAATGTGTGTGCAACAGAAGAGAATCTGAGGAAAAGGGGTTTTCAGATTGCTTCAAGATGCTACATTTGTCATGATGAAGAAGATAATATAGAGCATATCTTGTGGAAATGTGATTTCAGTACCAGCTTGTGGAATTGGCTCTCAGGTATCTTCTTATTTCCCGAACCAAATTCTTTTGAGGATGTGTTGAAAATGCATAAAAATTCTAGTCATGTGATTAAAGAGTTATGGGTTATCAGTTCTTATACAGTTATGGTTGAATTATGGTTCTTAAGAAATGCAATATATTATGATATTGAGAAGTCTGTGTTAACCAAAATTCAGTTAAGAATTGCTAGAAAAGTCCATGATTGTGAAGTTAGACTGAAAGGTGTTATGTGGGGAACTGACACTGAAAAATCAATCTTACAATTCTTTAATATCCAAGTCAGGAAAATGAGAAGAACCAGAATTATTGAAATACTCTTTTATCTGCCAAATGAGAATGAATTGTCATTATGTTGTGATGGGGCTTCTAGAGGGAATCCAGGCAGTGAAGGCTACGGCTTTGTAGTAAGGAATCATGTTGGAGCTTTCATTTTTGCAGAATCTGGTGGTTTGGGGATTACTACTAATTATGTATCAGAATTCATTTCTTGTATCAAGGCTTTAGAATGGGCAGTTGAGCATCTCTCCTTCAAGCTAGTTCTGCAATCTAATTCTAGTATGTGTGCAAAAACTTTACAATAGAACAAGATCCCTTGGTTTCTGCTGGCTAGATGGCAAAGAATTATGGCTAGCATTCACTCAATTACCTTCAAACATGCCTATAGAAAAATCAATTTCTCAGCTGATCACTTTGCTAAGACGGGGGCACATTTGCAGAAATGGCAGACTTTGAGTTTCAATGAAAAACCAAGCACTCTGCTAAGGCTTGAGTTCCCAGGGCAACCTTACTACAGATTTGTTTAGTTTTTGTTCTTTTTTCCTTAGCTTTATTTCTGTTCCCATTTTTTTAGTTCCTTTTTTGGTTTGTAATTTTAACTCTCTTATTTCTTAATAAAGCATTGGTTTTTGTTTTTTTTCTTAAAAAAAAAAAAAAGTGGGATAAGGTGGTTTGGTCGATGAGTGTTGCAAGATATGAGATAAACTTGAAGGAGTTCGAAGATGAGTGGGGGACTAATTACCCCAAAGTAGTGGAATATTGCAAGAAACAATGGTTGGAGCCACACAAATAGAGGTTTGTGTATGCTTTTACTTACGACTATAAACATTTCAAGCTTGAATCCATAAGTATGGTAGAGCAAGCTCATGGGAGACTAGAAGGTCTACGTTTCACAAGTCAAAATGGGATTGTGACGGTGCAACAGGCTATCCATGAGTACACTAATAATGATATCGACAAGATAAAAAAGAAATTCCAAGAAAGTAGCTTCCGTAAGTTGAAGGAGTTTAAGGAGGATGATTGGTTGCTTGTTGGTATACATAGAAACGTCTCGCATTGGGAAATACGTTTCATGATGAAACATCTCAAGTTGTATCAAAAGTATGATGACCCGAGCACTCCTTGTAAGTGTAGGATAATGAAGACTATCAGACTTTCATGTCGTCATATGCTTGGTAGGTATAAAACTCCCATTCCGATTGAAGATATAGATCCTTATTGGAAGAAACTATCTTTCAAACCAACTCCAAGAGAAGATCCCGATTGAATAATCCTCGAAAAGTACCCCAAGTTGAATAGGTTGGACAAACAAACAATTAAGCACAAGTTGATGCCAATTGTTTACCTTTTTATGGAAGAACTTAAAGAACCGGCGAAACAAGATCCTTGCGATAGACCACCTACCACAAAGACGAGGGCGGAAGAAAGGGAACAAATTAAAGAGTATTTGAGTACAAAATGCGATCCATCCGGACATGTTTATACGAAGGCGCAATATAAGGAGGAGCCGGCTAAAAAGAAAAGAGGTCTTCCGAGGAAATAAACAACTACACCAACGCTTTCAAACTTGAATCCAAATAGAACTTCACTTCTTGAGAGTCAAGCAAGTGTGGAATTTGTTGGAAAGAAAGGGGTCGACCAAGGAAGGATTCAACTACACCAACGGTATCAAACTTGTATCCAAATGGCACTCTACCTCTTGGGATTCAAGCAAGCCAATAAGATGTTGCGAAGAAAAGAGGTCGTCCAAGGAAGGATTCAACTACACCAACGGTCTCAAACTTGAATCCAAATGGCACTCTACCTCTTGAGAGTCAAGCAAGCGAAGGAGATGTTGCGAAGAAAAGAGGTCGTCCAAGGAAGGTAGTACAACCGGTATTGCAAGAGTATCGCGTACAACTCCCTCAAATTATTCAAGAGTTCATTATTGGTACCGACGACATCCCAAAGGATGGGAATTGTGGGTTTCACGTTGTATCGCAACAATTGGGACACCTAAGTGGAGCAGTTGAGTAGAATCTCACCCAATGCCAATACATAAGAAAGAAGATGGCCGCCCGACTAGAAAAAGACAAGGAGTTTCATATCTCAATGATGCTAGAAGGTTCGATGGATGACAAAGAAACGACTTTTAAAGAATTTCTTACTAGTGTTAAAGGCCCGGAGGGAAATCCACCGATCAAATGGGAGAATTGGATGAGAATACCATAGTGTGGCCATCTATTGGCGGATACGTGGTCATGCGTGGTACATTTTTTTAGTAAAGGACTATTTATAGCATTTGCACCGAAACATGCGGTTTGTGTAGAGCAACTCAAGCATAGAAGAATTGTTATGGCTTTGGTGGATAAAAATCATTTTATTGGTCTACAACTCAACAAGGAATGTCCATTACCTCCTCTTTGTAGGTTTAGTTTTTGGGAGAAGTTCATAAACAACAAAAGCAAGGAATGGATGAAACTTTATGAGGACAACATTCACCATTGGAATGCTTTAGATGAGTCTAGGGAATGTCCCATAGATTTGACTAAAGGAGGTTCAATAGATTTGAATGAACTCCCTCCAATATATTTGAGTGATGAGTGATTATGATTAGGGAATAATGAATCTTTTTGGAGTACTTTTGTAATCGCATTCGTGTTTTGTGTAATGTACTTTGGAATACTATAAATGAATGAAATGGATGTGATTTTTTGGTGTATACTCCATTGGTCGGCATTGTATTTATCACACGACCCTTCCGACTGTCCCAAAGTCGGCAGGTTATAAATTCGTCAGGTAGCCGGCTGCATTGCATGACAGCACGGGAAAAAATTCCTGCGACAGTCGGCAAGGTTGTTTCCCTCCTACAGTGCCGGATGATTTGTGGTCGGCATGGTTTATGAGGACAACCATGCCGATCAAAACAGAAAAAAGAAGTTGTTCCTGGATGTTCCTCACCCATTGTAGTCGGCTGGGTTCATGAGGAAAACCATGCCGACTATACGTACGCCAGCAGTGTTAATAGACTTCTACGTACCAACTGCTATGCAACCGACACACTTTGAATTTAGCATGATGCCGACTAACACTGAATACAAGGATTCTTAAAAACTTAAAAAACTTTTGAAACTTAATTAGAGCATACAAACCTTTAAAATTTAATTAGAGCATACAAACCTTAATTAAAGCATATACAAGTTAAAAACTTAACCTTAACACATTTGGGACATAGATAGTATCTTTTTCCGGTACACAATTTCTTAGAAGAGGTAATTAACTTCATCTTACCGTCGCAACATGGATCTGTGCATGGTAGAAGGTTGATTTTAGCAACTTCATCTTCATACGGAGCTAGGCGCTCATCTATCCAATAGAAAAACCCACAATAAATGCATTTTGAAGCATACGGCTGATATACATCTCCTACTGCAGATTTTATGAGAAATAAGAATCCCTTACAACCTTCAATAGTGCATTTGATTCCTTCAAAGGGAGAATCGTTTGCAAAATGACCACTTAGTGTACAAAGACTACAAATATTTGGTTGTGTTTCACTTGAAACTTCCATTTTTTATGCAAGGTTGAAGATGAAGTTGAGAATGTTTTTATAATAACAACACACCTAATGTCTTGATTTTGAAATTTATAGTCGTTGAGCATTCAATGGATTGTACTCTGTACCTAAAAAGTAATATTTTTATACTACTAACATTCAAGTCGACAAGGTCGAGATTTAAAACCATGCCGACTACATATCCCTGACATCACTATATCATATATCATGGGATGGTCGGCAAGGTCGAGCTTACAAACCATGCCGACTTTGTAAAACTCTAATATTTGTCTAAAACTGCACAAAAAAGAATAAGTTCTAAAGCAACTGAAACTGAAAATTAACAAAAGTCATGTAATACCCCGATATCCGGCAGCGGTTGGCCGAATGGAATATAAGTAATGGTTTGTCCCTTCCCATCACCGAGGCCTTTTCAGCACAGTTGTCTCTACAGTTGGCAGAAGACTCTACAGTTAAACGTGCTCGGGCGGGAGCAATGGGTGACCTCCCGGGAAGTTGCTGTCGGATAACCGCAGTGATGCCCCTTGAAAACCCCTCACTTCCGGATGACCGCAGTGGCTAAGTGGGGACAATATCGGTGGAGGGACGGGTCATTACAAATGGTATCAGAGCCGACGACGGGTCACCTGCCGAGGGTGGGAAGGTACGGTGGACGGGGGTCCAGGTGCTTGTCTCATGAGGGGTAGGGAACGTCGGAGATCCGGAAGCGGTTGACCGAATGGAATATAAGTAATGGTTTGTCCCTTCCTATCACCGAGGCCTTTTCAGCACAATTGGCTCTAGAGTTGGCATAAAACTCTACAGTTAAGCGTGCTCGGGCGGGAGAAATCCATGGATGGGTGACCTCCCGGGAAGTTTCTGTCAGATAACCACAATCCATGTTATTAAGACAAGAACATGTTTGTGAATGAAAACAAAATCCTTGACCAATATTTTTACTTGTTTGATTTGCTTGTTTACTTTTTCTTGTTTGCGTTTTAGTTTAGTTTATAGAATCAGAAAACCTCCTTGTTTCGCAATTAACAACCTAGAACTCTATGCAGTAACGATTATATCTTACCCTTACTTCAAAATAAATTATAAGTAGTGAGAAAGAACAATATTTGACGTGCAGACGACACATATCAAGTTTTTGCACCGCTGTCGGAGAGGCAGCGGGTTTTTATTTGTTTTTTGTTTTTATTTTATTTTAAATCTTTTGTTATTTTCTGGTTCTTAACCTAGTCTTGAAAATCTTGTTTCGGGTACTTGTTTCTCATGGACGGAGGATACTGGAACAATTAATACGACTTTCAACCTCAACAACATGATAACTACCAACCATACCTAGGGTATAATCAAAACCAATTTATTGGCTATGATCAATATCTGATGCCTTACGGTTATTCTCATACATGCCAACAAGGATGGGAGGATAGTTATGCTTGTAACAATTCCTCTAGTATTCCAGATTCTACTCTTTCCTTGTCAAACGAGCTTTACAAACAAATGAGCAATATATTTACAAAAAGATGTTTCCAACTTAAGAAAATGCACTGATTAATACAAAGACGAAAAGGACAATTTTGAGAAAGACCAATCTTTGGGGATTTTCGTTAATAATTGTGTAGTTAACTCAACTCTTGATCTTAATAATGATTCACTTATTCAGGATGAGTTTGAGATTACAAACACTAAATTCATTGACGACCAACCTCATGTTGACTATGAAAGTGACTATGATTATAAAGATACATCGCTTGACTAACTCATGGAGACATCTCCTAGGAGTGCACAATATAAGATATTTTTGTGTATAAACCTCATTGGTCAGAAGATGAATACGAGTATGACGACACTAGTGTACCTTACTCAAGATTTGATCTTAATAATGATCAAGAACCTATTCAAAAGGTAGAGCTTGAGGATGGTGAATGAGTGTTCTAAAGAATCTCCTGGCGACAAGATTTGAATCCACAACAAGGTTTGAGTATTACAACAAAGTAGATTATGTTGAGAATGAAACCGATTTGAGTAATATTATGGAAGACTCAATTGAGCTTACAAAATATTGTAATGTTGATGTTTATACCAGGACTTTGGTTAAGATAGAGACAGACGAAGAATGGTTGCAAAGTTTAATAGAGGACCACGATATACAAGAGGGGCAAGTCACTCTCCTAGAGCAGTTAAAGAATGAAGTGAAACAAATGATTATGATAGAAAAGATCTTCCTCACAATCGCTCTTTCTGATGTTTCCAAACCATGGAAATTAATAATTCTCTTGAATTTTTTAAGGATAAAAAGGATTCCTTAGTACAAGAGATTGTGCAAGGTTTTTATAACCCTTTGCATATCGATTTTTATCCTTTACCTCTTATTGATTTGAATATATGTGCTTCGAGAGTATTGTTGCGTGAGATTGCTTTTCGACATCCTCTATTTGAGATACTGAATTCTCTAATAATGCAGGTCCGCAAAAAAAAAACAACGTAAAAGTACCCAAAATATATATATTCTTTACACACTTCCAAATGTGGAAAACAATAGGTGTATGGGGAACTTTTGTCGGTCGGTAGCTTTATTTTTGTTTTATTGTACTAATGTTTGTGTGAAGATAGTGTTTGCAAAACATGTTCCATGGGGGGTCCCCAACTTTTCATATTTTTGGTGTGTATGGAGTTCACCTGCAAGTCGGTCTAGCGACTTTAAACCAAGCGCTGCATGGGAGGCAACCCATTGGTTTAGTATTTCTTGTCTTGTTTTAACTTATTTTCTTTCTTTTCTTATTTAGTTTTTTTTTCCTGATTTCTGATATCTTGTCACATATCATATTAGGATTTTCCACCTTGTTTTTCTTTGGATGACGATAAAATATAAAGTTTAAGTGTGGGGAAGTGGTTAACATTTATAATTCTTAGGTTTTCACTTTTAGGTAGAAATTTTTTCAACTTTTATAAATATTTGCATAAAACCCCTGACTTTTAGATATTTTAGAGTCACTAGTATACTTCTTGCTACGTTTACATATGAAGTTCTTACGCAGTAACTAAACCTAGACGTTTAGAGAACAACATTCAGGTTTCGTACTTGTTCGAGAGTAATTACTGGATTTGACTATGTCAGTGGAATATTAGGTGTAGATTGAATTTAATATTAGAGTTGTTGATCACTCATTAGTTGAGACTACCAATTGTTACATCAAACGAGGCACCGAACCTTCTATTATTTGTAGTTAACTAAAAATTATTCTCTAGAGTGTTTGTCATCGTATGCAAACTCCGGGTAGAATGATAAGATGCCCAACTTCGCACCAATTACAACACTATTTTGATTGCTTGAGTTTTATTTCTTCAATCACGAGGGAGCCATCAGAATTGCTAACTTACACCAGCTCTTGTAATCTTGTTTGCAATTAGCACCATCCATTATCTCTTTCGATAATAACAGTTCGATAGAAACACCATTATCATCAACAAACAGAGCATCACAAATTCGAAGGAAAGTTGAAGACGTTCAAGGTTTACAAGCAATGGTACAAGAAAGAGAAGATTTCAGATTCAAGTAAAGCAACAAAACAATGACCAAAATTATATATACAAGTTGAGGACTTATGTACAAGAGCAAAGAATACCAAAAAATGAGAGTTATTGAAGTTTATGATATCAAGATAATACAAGTTCTAAAGAATCAAGTGATAAAGTACTTCTCCCACGGCCGTAGTAGTTTCATTATTTTTATTTCTACTTTGTAGTTTATTTTTCTTGTCTCTAAAAAAAATAAAAACATGACAAAAAAAGAGAAGAAAAGGAAAAAAAAAAGGCAAGAGAAAGATTTTATTATTCTAGTTTGTATTCATTTAATAAAAACGTGGGGAAGGAGAAATACATGAAGAAGTTTGAAGCAACAAGGATTTGAGGAAAAAGGTTACAAATTATCAAGGTTTTACGAAGATCAAGAGTTCATCATCAACAGTTGAATACTAAAGACGAGGAAATTTCTATAGGATGGTTTGAGTGGTGTTAATTATAGATCAGACGATAAGGTAAGTAAGCATTTTCTTATCCTCACATACTGGTTGATTTTCTTTCATAGAGATCGTCAGAAAAAAAAGGGTTTTTCAAAACAGTAAAAGAAGTGGGTTTTCAAAATATTATTTCGGAAGTCTTTCTACCATTTAACGTGTGTAGTCGTTCTTTCTTAATTCCTACTTGCACAATATGGGACCCAAAAACCCGTCCTCTCAGTGTCAAAAATTATAAAACCCAAATCGCGAGGTAGAAGTCGAGACATTCGATCACTCTCGAACCTAAATTCTCTCATATGGCATGGGTTATTTCTCCCTCAATATTTAAGCATGAGAATATGTTGTTTTGTACTCCTAGATTCTTATTATTAGTGTGCATAAACTTTATGTCCTCTTAACTCGTAGTATTCTTGTGCTTTGAAGTATTTGGAAGTTGGAAGATTAGATTTGTGGGTACACCTCTTATAAATCCTCACGAGACTATAACTCGTTCGCTAGGGACACCTAGGGGTTTAAAGGCTTGTTACACATGCTAAGCATAAGCATAACCTCAACGAAAGGGAGTTGTATACTATAGAATTAGTTTATTTTAATTTGCTTGAGGACTAGCAAAGTCTAAGAGTGATGGAATTTGATAGGTGTCTTAAACACCTTATTTATTATCAACTGGTTAAGGCTTTCAGCTGTAAACTCGATTTGCACGCCTAATACCTTGATAATGGTACAATCATTGGTGATACTCTTGAGGTGTCTATGGCATCGCGTATCATAGAAACTGAAGGGACGGGTAGAGGTTTACATCTCAATGTAAAGAAAACGGAAATCTTCTGGACTTCTATTGATCCTAGAAGTATTGATGATGATGTTTTCCCGCCAGATATTGGTAGACCGTCTAATGGTGTTAAACTCTTGGGTGGTCCCGTGAGTTTGGATTTGAACTCTATTAGTGATATGGTACTGTGTAGAGCGAACAAGACTGTTCAACTTATGACTGCCATAAAAAAACTCAAGGATCCTCAAAGTGAGATGCTATTACTTCGCAACTGCACCAGTGTTTCTAGATTATATTTTGCATTGTGCACTACTAATCCTGCTGCCTTTCAGCAAGCTACTGAGATTTTTAACGATCATTTTCTCAAGTAATTGAGGCTCCTTATCACTGGTGATGTCTCTGGTTTTGGACCTTTACAGCAGAGATTAGCTACCTTGCCTATCTATACCTATTAGTGGGCTTAATCAATACCTCGGGCCGAGAAATTTCAGAGTTGTCCTTTGCTACCGCCTGGTTATCCCATTGTTTGTTGAGAATGGTTTATTCTCTAGTTGTAAAAAATCTATGGATATTTATGGAGATCATGCGCTTCATTATGCTAAGGATGTTGGAGTTAAGTTTCGACATGACTTTGTACGTGATATAGTTGTTGACATTTGTTATAAAGCTAGTGTACCTGCGCATAAGGAAATTTCTTGGGCTTCTGTCAGATGACGATAAAGATTTACGGCCAGCTGATATCCTCGTCCTTAACTGGGAAAATGGTAAGGATGTTTGCATGGATGTTACATGGGTCTCTCCGATCACAGGTGAAGGTATTCGCTCTTTTGTTCCTGGCAAATCTATTTCTAATGTGTTGCACGAAAACGCACTAAATACTTGGATAAGCGTGTTTCACTTGGATATAGTCTTGGTGTTTTAGCTTTCTCTACCTTAGGGGAACTAGGAGAGGATACTTAATGTTTTTTTAAGCGTCTGAAAAACTGCTTAGTTAGTAATGATGCTAGTAGTGGTGTTGGTACCTTTATTTTTCATAGATTAAGTATTTCTATTCAAAAAGGTGTTGGAGCCCAACTTGTTGCTAGGTTACCAACCCAAAGTATGTAATTTATTATTTTTCAGTCTAAAGTGAAAAAGATTTACAGTTGAAGTTACTATAAAAATAAATAATACACATATATATAAATTTATTATGTACTTTACATTTGTTTTGAGTTTTTAGATGTTTTGGAGTCATACAACCCAAAAGAAGAAGAAATAGTCGAAAAGGGAAAAAAGCTCATTTTATGGGTGTTGATGATGGTTTTTAGTTCAGGGTTAAAATCGTAAAAATCCATATTTATGTGCTTTCGTTCTGTAAAGAAGTAGATCCATTAAAAGCAAATGAGTGTCTATGCTTCTCTGCTTACATATGTACAACTATATTTATGAACTTTGCCCGGCCGGGTTTGTAAAATATATGTATGCATACACGATTTATATTTACTGAGTAATTCGATACATATTTATTATAATAATATTGGTGCATGTTGAAAAAATCCCAAGTATTTTGTGAATTTTATTAAGCTCTGTTCACATTATTCACTAATGCAGAGCCTGCTAAGTATCCATTCTCAATTGTGTTCCCAGCTGAACTCTTAGTGCTGGCATGATATGACGATTAATGATTCACTCTTAGATGAGTAGCATGAATTTCCCGAAGTGTCAGAATTAAGATATGCATGAAGGTACCTAATCAGATTCTCGCAAGCTGTGTCAGTGAGACCAGAGCTGCGCTACTCACAAAAGTAAAACTTATTAATTTTGCGTTAACGTGCAAAATTCATCAAAATTGATTAATTTTGTGGCAATTCACAAAATTCAATTTTTTTAACCTAATTTTTGTGTTGATTTACAAAAATTAGATTTTTTTCCCTAAAACGGAGCAAGCACAATATCTTGATCTCTATTGGTTGAGACTAAACCTACGCAATCTAAGAAATTGGCTCAACATATAGCTAATAGGAATAAAACCTTAAAAGGAGTTGGAAAACTAAACAAAAGGGGAACCGTGACTGCTCAAGTCAGTCAAGGATGGAGCACGACCGCGCCACTTATGGCCGACCGGTCCTGCTCCAGGTTGGACCCCCACAAGTTCACCTTTCTTATCGACCAATCACATCGCTTCTACGCTACAAGCTCCGCTTTAAATTTCTAATGGAAGTAGGCCGGTCAAAATGTTTAATTTTTCAAGAAAATATATCTTGGCCGCTCAAGTCGCAAATTGATCAGGACCACATGACTTGGCCAGCTCCATTAACCAACCTAAACTCTCACAAGCTCGGAAAATAGGATGTTGTGATGACCGACCATCAATCTATTTCCTCGACCAATCACATCGCTCCTAGCCTACCTGCTTCGCTCTAAATCATTGGCCAAAGTATACTAGTCGAGTTGCTTCTTTATATAAATAATTAAATATAGGTCGTCCAAGTCAGTCACAGAATGAACACGACCACACGACTTGGCCGGTCAATTTGACATGCTTGTCTCTCTCCTAACATGACTGAGCAAGCTCTATGATAGCTATCTGCGTCTCCTATATTATTTCATCCAATCAGGACGCTCTTAGCCTACAAG
This sequence comes from Papaver somniferum, assembly GCF_003573695.1. NCBI lineage: Eukaryota > Viridiplantae > Streptophyta > Magnoliopsida > Ranunculales > Papaveraceae > Papaver > Papaver somniferum. The sequence continues at coordinate 10,993,791 of NW_020622934.1, forward strand.
CTCCGCTCTAAATCGTCGACCGAAGTAGGCTAGTCGAGCTGCTTACAAGGTTCTTAATTAGGTCAACGATGACCAAAAAATTGTCGCAAATCATCTTAGCCGTCCAACTTGGCCGGATAGTTTGACCGGCATGTATCCAACTATAGGTGACCAATGAGGTACCGTAATGGCCACCTCCCATCCTTCTTCTTAACGGACCAATCACGTCGTTCGTAGCTTACCTGTGCAGCCACCAATGGTCGTCCAAAGAGGGATGGTCACGCCACCTTTAAAGTTATGGAACTTGCGAGTAATTCAAGCAGGCTCTATACAACGATGATTCATATGCATCAAATATTTTTGAGCTGCTTGCTTGAAAAAGATGCTTAAAATGCACCGTTTACAAACGATATTTTTAGGATATCGATTTAATAAATAATTTAATTATTTATTTAAACCACAAGCACCATGTGCTATATTTTGAATACTATTCACGGCAAGTCTCATCCATACGACTTGACTTGTCACTTATGACCACCTGCTGCCTAGCTTGCACATATTGGTCGAAATATTTCTCTACTTGTATATTTTACATACAAGTCTCATGACATATGTTAATTGCTGAATAATCACGTACTCATTCTTCCACTATTCATAACCACTTCTCGTATGTCATGGTGTGGGTCCACTCAGTGACTAGCACGCCTCTCATTATTAGTCGTAACATGACTAGCTCCGTATCATGTGGACTTTACCATAAAAACAGGAACGCCTTAGTCATGCAAATTGCGACTAAGACCACTCTCCACCAAAATACTTGAGACATCAAACATGTCACAAACTGGGGGATGTTCATCAGGGTATTGGTATGGCAGTTTACATCAATGCGGTGTGCAACACGCCCATAATGAGAAAGTGTCAGGAAAGTTGGACAATTGACAAAAGTAGATGAGTAGTGGATGTAAAACCGATCGGTCTTCCCTTCAAATAGGGACATGGTTCTAATCACTTTTACACGATCTCCACTTCTTCACTACTCGACTACCTCCACTTCCTACGAGATCAGGGTATTCGACTATGACTTGCTATAAATAGATTTTCAATTTATTCAATTAATAACTAACATCAATTTTCAAAGAACACATAGAACTGGCAGCTTCCATTTCTATAAGCAAGTTCCATTTTCTGAGACAAGTCATACACAATCACACCTTACGGAGCCAGTCTCTCTGATCTCAACACCTTCTCTGCTTCCCTCCCTAAGATCAACCGTTCTCCTTCACTTTGTGCCCGAAACAAGACTGGAACGACCATTTCTTGGTCTAGGCCAGAATTGTACAGATTGATTTCTCGAATCTAAAGTGTTAGAGCATTGCTCGGTCGAACTCGCATGCGTTGATATCTCAAGCATGTTTGTCAATGTTAGTGATCAAAACTATAAGTCTTGGTTTCTAGTCTACTATAGCTAAGTCTCGGACTAGGATAAAAAGTGTTTTTGAGCTCAGGAACTCCATGGCGGATCATCATACAAGACGAAGAACTACTCGAGGAACTGGTGGAACTTCATCGACAAAAAGGTATGTGGAAACTTGAACTTATCTATCACTCAAAAGTCTATCTACTATATCTCCTATCTTGAGACAAAAGTCGTTTTGCTATATAGACTTTGATTATACACATTTGGTATTTCGAGCCGAGTTTAACTCGCCTATCTATTTCTCGAAATATGTGTTGGTAAGCTTTCGCTTTGGCCAAGTTCATATCTAGTGACGAAAGTCATGTTATGTTTCAATCACTTTGAAAATTGCTCTGACGAAAAATGGTTTGTGAATAACAACTATATAACGTCCTCTGAGAATGTTTCAATGATTGAGAGTTTAGATTATATAACCAATGATGGATATAAGCATTGTTGTGGAAACACATATATGTATAAGTCCTTATTCCTTGAATTGAAGTTTGCGAACTTTGTTGATCAACAGAACCGGAACAAGATCCGTGAACTAAGTCCACGAACTAAGTCCGCGAACCCAGTCCACGAACTGACGGAAGTTCTCGAACCGAGAAATCTGCTGGAGTTTGAGAACTCCTTCCGGGAACTTAAGTCCGCGAACCCAGTCCACGAACTTGATTTAGGTTATATCAAAAGACGATTGTTTGTGAACTCATGTTTATATAAACTAAGGAATGTTAATTGCAAACCATGGCTATAAAGTTCATAAACCGATTCGAGTGAATCAAATCGTTTTTGTTTCGATTGTGTCTTGTGTAGTTATATAAGATTTCCTTGCAATTGAACAACTCTATAACTAGTTCATTTGAGTCACTTGAACTAGTTATGGTGAAGAAGAATATGGTGGATATGAAAATACTCATATGGCTAACCATTTGGTTAACTATTGTTGAACCAACAAATGTACATGTTTGGGTACGGTTACACAAACCTAGAAACGTGCATTTCATTTGTGTGTAACAATCTAGGTTTTCGATCTAACGGTTTAAAGATATTAACATAAATCTAATCAAGTTTTCATTTAACGGTGAGTATTGAATGTTTTGTTACCAAGCTAACATTGATTGCAAACCCTGATTTGAAAGACTATATAAGGGAGAACTCTAGCAACTGGGAAACCTAATCCCCACACCTTACGTGTGATACTATTTGTGTAAGCTAGAGTTGTTTCTCCTTTAACCTTTGGTTTCTTCTCCTAAACCAGGTTAACGACTTAAAGACTTCATTGGGATTGTGAAGCCAGACCGATACCACTTTCTCGTAGTTGTGTGATCTGATCTTGCATATTCTATCGTACGAGTACAATCGCAAAGATTGGCTTGAGATTGATATCTCCGATAGGCAAGATATAAAAGTAGTCACAAACATCTTTGTCTCATCGTTTTGTGATTCCACAATATCTTCTTCGCTGCGTCGATTAAGATTATTGTGAGGTGATTGATAATACTAGGCTGTTCTTCGGGAATATAAGTCCGGGTTATCAATTGGTTCCTGTTCACCTTGATTTATCAAAAGACAAAACAAAACTCGTAGGTATATTCGTGGGAGAAGGATTTATCTGTCATCATAGAATTTTCGGTGTGATACAGATTTGTTTATTAAAGTCTTCGACCTTGGGTCGTAGCAACACTTAGTTGTGGGTGAGATCAACTAAGGGAATCAAGTGCGTAGCATCCTGCTGGGATCAGAGACGTAGGAGCATAACTGTACCTTGGATCAGTGTGAGATTGATTTGGGTTCAACTACAGTCCAGAACGAAGTTAGTTTGTAGTAGGCTAGTGTCTGTAACGGCTTAATACAGTGTGTGTTCAATCTGGACTAGGTCCCGGGGTTTTTCTGCATTCGCGGTTTCCTCGTTAACAAAATTCTGGTGTTTGTGTTATTTCTATTCCGCATTATATTTTTTTATATAATTGAAATATCACAGGTTGTGCGTTGTTCAATCAATTAGAATATCCGACCTTTTGGTTGTTGATTTAAATTGATTGACACTTGGATATTGGTCTTTGGTACCATCCAAGTTATCTCTCTAGTATTTGATAAAGACTCGCAGATTTCTATTTGCTTGATTATATATCAAATCGAGAGATTGAGATATAAACTCTTTGATATACTTTTTATCTAGATTGAGTCTGACTGTCTAGTTGATTCCCTAGAAAGTATATTGGAGTTTTTCCATACAGATTGTTAAGCAAAATATTGGGTATGGTTGTTGTACCCCCGCTTTTCATAAAGTACTCATGTGCAGTACATTTTTTTTGGGTCTAGACTCGTTTCTCATCAACCTATCCACTTTTACTCTTTTCTCCAGAATCAGTTTTTACCCTACTATAATGGGTAAGTGATATTGGGAGCTCATCCGAGGCTAGGGGGAAATCATCCGACAGATTCACTAAAAAGCGAACAATATACGTGCTCACGGCAGACGCCAGATTACAACTATCTTTAAGGGGCACCTCTACCTTGGCTGACCTTAACCAAATCAATGAGTGCCTAAATCAATGTTCACCAGTACCGAGAAAATTAGGTCGAGTTCAGTGTTAGTGCACATTCCAGGTTTCTTCTCACCAACAAGACGTTGTTTCCAAGTTCACGCCAGTTATCCATAGTCCGATGGGTTTGAAGAGTTTCATAGCAATAATGAAGCTAGCATTAGTACTACCTAGTTCAGTTTTATCCTCACTAAACCAAACAAGAGCTGCATTAAGCTTATTCACGTCGGCGATGCTAGGTCTCTAGGCGGTAGCTATTTCGATGAAGTCTGTGATGTTCGGGAATAACGCATAAGGTTGTGTAGGATCATACAAGAGAGAGGAGAGCACCAACGTGGAAGCAAAAAAGACTACACTGATAATAAGCTTGGTGTACAAACTCTCATGGCTTAACCACCTACTTAAAGAACAACAAACTTGACGACTAAGCAAACACACTTTCTTAACATAAACCAAACTCTAAACAAAGAACTCTTCTAGAACCAAACAACTTGTTTCTCAAGAAAACTCGAATTCCGAATATGACACGTTCACACAAGCGGCATCAACTTCCATTAGTTTCTTCTCATAACCAAACACCAAAGTCTTGGTTTACTATTTCCAACATCCTCCCTTAAACCAAGACTTCCTTAACAAATCCTTAACAAGCTAGACACACTATTGCTTTGCTCTATCAACTTGCTAACCAAACACAAAACCAAATCCTTAACCTACTTCACTTGCAGGATTTCGTCCTCTTTTTTTTTACCTACTTCACTCACAGGATTTCCTCACAGAGCATTGTAGCTCTACCACACTGGAATTGCTTCACTTCTCAGGCCCCCTTGATTTCTTCAGTAGAATGTGATCGTCTTAGGCAGCATTCTGGGAAATTATTTCCCGCCGTTTTCTCGATAAACATTTCCTAACAAGTCTGTCTTGCTAGTCGAACAAGCTCCAGAATCGCTAGTGATGCGATCTATCCACTTGCTCATTCAGAAAGACTACATCAAGCCCTGTCATTTTCACTTCTCAAGAGTCACAACCGAAAGTTGTGATGTTTGATACAACTTATCTTTTCATAGTTCACAAACCTTTCTTCTCTTCACCGTTGTTCCAGTCACGCTTTTGTTGTGAAACCTTCACACTTCTTTACTTTTCAAGATTCTCTCACAATCTTGTCATCACGCTTCTGCCACAAGCGTTATATTGTTGTTACAAAGTTTGCCACACAATTCAACATACTTCTAAATTTGTAACAAATTTTCCATTTTGTGTATATTTCGAATTTACAACAAACCTCTTATCAACAGTCTTGTTATAACTCCGAACTACCACAAATCTCTTTAATATCTTCCTCCCTTAAGCTCAAACATATCCACCCAACATTGCTTGTCATTCTAAGTCTCTGAATTCGAATTCAACTCCATCAAAACGTACCAATCCTATTTTCTCGATTGAAATACCAATTTTGATCTTCTACTTTTTTGATTTCAAATCCATAACCTAACCCTTTGATTCAACGACTCACCCAAAGCTTTTTCATCTTTTAAAATCCTTCAATGCTCTGCAACATCACCCTTTTTTACTGCACTCGTTACTATTCACAGCCAATATCATATCTCTCTTTACCAAACACATAAATATACTTATTTACCACAACTTCTAAAAAACGAGCATTCGTTACTTTGCGTCACTGTTGTCAAATCATGACTACACGACGACAACGTAATCCTTACTGTTCATTACCATGACCTCAAACACCGCAGCTGACTCACTTATGTTCTCTTCTCAAATTCATTGTTTGCTTGAACTTCTAAAACAATCCAATAATCTTGTCAACCAATTAATCATATCACGGCAGTAACAATTTTTTATTTTTTTTTACTGCGATCTTTTTCCTGGAATCCTTTACTTCCTAAATTGAGTAATCATCCTCAAAACTTCCATAAGCAATCCATTTAATCTTTGCAATTCATCACTTGCAATCAACAACATCAAATCAGTTTTCAACTGATTTTCTCGTTGCCAAAAACTTGTCCTCCTAACCTTGTCTTGATGTTCCGACTTTGTCCATCGATTTCAGCTCAAGAACAAGCTTCCAATCCTCTTCTTCATCTTCAATTTAACGACAACAAAAATAAATCAACGACAACAATCCTTCATATTCTCTTACTCCTAAACATTAAGCCTATGACAACGCTAAAGTTGGATATTTTCCAATAATAAGTTACCCATCCGTTTGTTTTATAAAATGACTGAACTATCTTACCTGGTAGTTTCCTTTAATAAACGGTTGAACTTGACTTCTAGAACAATCAAACTTAAAACTTGTGACCATCTGGGATCCAACACACCCACGAAACCTAGGGCAGCAACATCAGCATCCACTATCCAAGCCGTCAATGGCAGCAACAACGAAAACAGATTCAAACCCCATGAATCACCATCGGTCATCTTCACTGCTGATCACAACCATCGTTAAAGAAACAATCAACAACCACCACTACTTTTTTAGCACAAAACTTGTGACCCAGCGATCCTCTGGAGCGTGACTTCCTATTCCACCGTCGAACACAATTCCAAATTTCCACCTCATGTCCTTATTGTCATGACTTGTAACAAATTTTTAAAATATCGAACCTTACAAGTCCTTCTCTTTTCCTTCGACACCTTCACGACCAAACCCATAACTAAACACCAAAAATACATAAATTTCTCTAACTTTCTTTCCCTTTCCTCTCTGTCTCTCTCACCTTGCTCTGATACCAGATGTAGGATCAGATAAGAGAGAGGAGAGCACAAACGCGTAAGCAAAAAAGACTACATTGATAATAATCTTGGTGTACAAACTCTCATGGCTTAACAGCCTATTTAAAGTAAAACAAACTTGACGATTAAGCAAACACACTTTCCTAACATAAACTGGTCTCTAATTAAAGAACTCTTTTAGAACCAAACAACTTGTTTCTCAATACAACTCAACTTCCAAATATGATACGTTCACCCAAGCGACATCAACTTCTACTAGTTGCTTCTCATAACCAAAGACCAAAGTCTTGGTTTACTATTTCCATCAGGTTGGTGTTGTTGTTAAAGAGAACATACATATAATTCGGAGCTGTGAAACAGTGTGGATTTGGACAACGGTTTTCCAGAGAAAGATTAATAACGACATTGCTGGCATTATTTTAGGATATGAAGACGGTGAGCTTTGTGATTGGTATGATTAACGAATGACTCGAATAAATGAATGAATGTATGGGTTGTTGTGTACGTGTCTAATTCTTGCAGGGAATGAGATGCAATCGGCTTTACAGCATGCTCATATCTCTTTTACCACCAGAAAATGCACATTAGATGCTTGATGAAATGCCTGAACGACTAGTTTAGTTGACAAACTTTTCTGTTGCTTGTGTTTCTCATGTCAAGGGGGGGTCAGAGATTGATATGGATTCAGGTAGGAAATGGCAGTGAGAAATCAATAACGTATGATGGTCTGTATGATGCCGAGAATGAAAGTAAGTTAGTTGTTGCCGACATGGATTCTAAATTAATGATTGTGTGTCCAGGGTTAAGAGGCAGTGGTGAGTTTGGGCCGAGATACGACAAGTTTAGACAAGAAATTCAAATGAACCAACAAATCAAGCAAGGGAGATATTGCTGATTTCGTATTGGAGTCATTGGCAAGAGTATGAGTTAATGTACAATATTCTTTTCTCCTCTTTCTCACATGTCTTTACTGCCAAGAATAAGAAGATGGAGTTGCAGGTTGAGTTTGAGGAGTTCACGAGATATTTAGGACAATGGAGAAGAACTCGGAAGTGAAAGAAATTGCAAAAAGTTGCAAGGTATTGAAGTTTTGCTGTCAGTTTTCCATAACTAACAGGCCAAAACACTAATTGGGTTGGACTTTCTCTCCACAGGTGTGGGCCCCTTTGTTGTTTAGCCACTCTTTTATCCACGACTTAGTAATTAGACCGGGATTTGATGGACGGGATTTCCACTTGTGGGAAACTATTTAAGAGGCAATTCACTTTTGGGAAAATATGGTTTGGTCTTTTTTTAGGTGGGTCCATGTTTGTTTAGTCCTTTAAGAAAACGCCTTTATTGTTTGGTCCAAATTATTTAAAAATATTAAACTGACAAAAGTACCCTTTCGTGTTAATTTTTACTTATTTTCTTGTAGCAGTTCATTCCAGAAATGAAGTCCATATAAAAACCTAAAAAAAAACAGAAATGAAGTCCATATAAAAACCTAAAAAAAACAGACTTCATTCCAGAAATGAAGTCCATATAAAAACCTAAAAAAAACAGACTTCATTCCAGAAATGAAGTCCATGTAAAAACCTAAAAAACAGACTTCATTCCAGAAATGAAGTCCATATAAAAACCTAAAAAAAAGACTTCATTCCAGAAATGAAGTCCATCTAAAAACCTAAAAAACAGACTTCATTTCAGAAATGAAGTCCATATAAAAACCTAAAAAAACAGACTTCATTCCAGAAATGAAGTCCATATAAAACCTAAAAAAAAAAACAGACTTCATTCCAGAAATGAACTCCATATAAAAAACATACTTCATTTCTGGAATGAACTCCATATAAAAACATCATCATCTTCTTCGACGTCTTCAACAGCAGCAGCAGCAAACATCATCGTCTTCAAAACATCAGCAACATCGTATTCATCATGTTCATCGTCTCCATCATCTTCAACAACAACATCAAACAACAAATACGAAAAAAAGAACACAAAAACTACATCTAAAAAACATCATCATCATCATCTACGACATCAGCAACATCATCTTCATCGTATTTATCATCTTCAACATGAGCAGTAAATCAATAAAAAACGAAAAAGAAACGCAAAAACTTCATCATCATCATCTTCTTTATCGCCTTCATCATCATCACCATCAACAACAACAACATTAGCAGAGAAAAAACAACCCAAAAACACTGTCGTTCATCATCTTCTTCATCATGAGCAGAGAAAAAAAATGGGGGAAAGAAAAAAACTAGATCTAGAAATAAAGAAGAGAAAGAAAGTAAATCTGAAAATAAAGAAGAGAGAGAAAGAGAATCTGAAATAATATATTCTCTCTTGATAATTGACTATATATATTCTAGGGTGACGTCATGGATGATGTAATGGTCCCAAAAGGGTATTTCTGCCACTACAAGATGACAATTACATCATCCATGACATCACCCTAGGACCAAACGATAATTTCTAGGACCAAACTATAATTTATATTTTAAAAAAGGACCAAACAGACAGTTGACTGGGTCAACTGGACTAGACTCATCCTAATATATTATTCCTAGGACCATATGGTATTTCCTACTTCACTTTTATTCGGAGATCTTTGGTAGGTCTGTAAACAAGCATACAACAACTGCAAGTGCACTGTCCTAATGTAACACCGGTCAAGCACAGGTCGATCTTGCATAGGGTGGATGTGAGCAGAGGTGGTCGGGGATGGAATTGATTGATGGAGGTGAATGGTCGTTCTGCAGAGGTTGGAGAGAAGATGAAAATGAAGTGAAGGTGGTGTTTGGATTCTGTTCGATTATGGGAGGAGACAAGAGACTAGAGTGTTGGGAAGGAGTAGCAAAATCTGATGTACCATGTGGAGATGCCGTTGGATGCTTAGTAGCTGTATCAAATCTGACGGTTCAATATGGAAACGAGTTTGGGTCTTAGATCCTGGGTTTTATCTCTTGGAAGATCTTCTTATAGGCCCATATCTTCTTCAAAGCTAATATCTCAAGCCCATTCCTAGTTTTGGGTCTTGCAAACAACATACTTCACTTGCGGATGAGGTGTAAACAACATTTTTCACTGCCTTCTAATGGGAGCTTTGTTGTTTCTTTTCCGTTGTCACCAATTCTTTAATATTTTGGCTTCTCCATTCATTCAAGCTTTATTTAGTACCTAAGAACACAAAGTTAATTAGTGAAGTATTTATTCTTTAAAACAATGAAAAATACAGAATTTGGGATAATATATGATTTTAAAGCGCAAATGATGAGTTAATTACCAATAAAAAGGTGTATAAATATGAAATATTTGGCACTCATCAATCTTTGTCCATAGTATCATCTCTTCTACTTGTTTTCTAGGGTTTAGACATGAAAACTTTTATTTTTCTTCTTGTTATGAACTTCATGAACATGAATAGTTAGTTTTATGTTGGTTAAGGTGTGGTTTGATTCATAATACATGTTTCTTGTTTAATGAATTGGTTTAGTCTCATATTTACCGTTCATGATTCTCTAGAAATATAGTTAGATGATCGATGTAATGCAACATGATTTGAGTGTTTTTTTATTTGTCAAGTTACAAGTTGGTTGAACTCAGATTCATATTTATAGCTACATTAAGATTTGTTATACAAAACATGATTGTATCTTGTAGTGATATATTCTTGTAATCATATGTGAACCATGACCTTTATTAAATTGATTAGTGCGCTTTCCATGACCTTTAATAAATCGGATTAGTGCAATTTCCACGTTCGATTGCTTTGATAAGCTTAAATTCCTGAAACTTAATGCTCCTTAGGAATTAAACTTGATTAGTATTATTATACATTAGGTTCACTACACCAAATTTAGGAGATAGCAACCTAGAGTAGCAACAACTCTGATACAGTTGCGAATTCGCAACACAAAAAAACAGTTGCTAAATTTTAGCAACAGCTTAATTCAGTTTCGAATTTCGCAACTGCCACGTGGCTGTTGCGATTAGCAACAGCTTGGAGTATACGCATGCGAGTCACATGCTTAGCAGGGAACACTTTTTAACCCATTGACCAGTTGACTTCTTGACCACCCTTAGGCGCGAATTGTCCCTCCAAAAGTTGGGTACAGGACAGCTTCCTTGTTATTATCCACAAACTTTTTTCACCTCTCTTATCTTCTCTGCTATCTCGCCCTATCTCTCCTTTATCATCTTCTTCTGGATCTGAAGAAAACTCTGTTGCCATTAATCTCTTCTGCTGTTAAACTCGACCAAGTACAACTGCAAGTTAGGTTAGTTAATTACTGCAGGGTTTCGATAGTTAGGGTTTATCTTTCAATAGTTAGGGTTTATTATGTTAGATCGATAGTTAGGTTTGGTTGTTTTTTTTAATGACTTTCACTTAAATTGCTGCAGGAGGAAGCACAGTTGTGAAGAACTTGCTAAGCATAATTAACCTTGGTATGATTTCTATTTCTATTCTAGTTTTATGTTTTGAGTTTAATTTTAGGTAAATAACTTGTATCTGAGATTTGTTTGTTAATTGATTTTTTACAAGTTGGGTGTTTCTTATTTTTGAATTTGAATGGTATTTGGGTCAGATTTGATTTTGATTTGGGTGTAACCTAGAATTTGAACCTAAAAACTCAGATTCTTTGCATACAGTTTGATTTGCTTGGTTAGTTCTGTCAAAATTAAAAATTGTTAGCAGTTTAATGTGAGTTTTAGTTTTGTGAAAAACTTATTAAGGTATAACTTAACTAAAAATCAGATTAAACTGCAGATTTAGTTTGTAACTTGACAAAATGTTTGTATGGGTAGACTTGAAGTAGATTAAGTAATACTTCATTTGATGTGATCTAGATGTACTGATAATATGATTGCTGAGTTTTATAAAGATGTTGGATACACATATTGTCTAAATTTTAACATAGATGTTGTCTTTAGGAATCACAAAATGTCATTGATACTTGATAAGAAGTGGATGAAATGTGACAATAAATCAGAGCAGTACATAGAAGGTGTTAGGTTGTTCATACAGTTAGCTAGTGAAAAAGGTGGTGCAAATGCATTGTTCGCATGCCCTTGTGGTCGTTGTAAGAACAATAAAGGATTGGTGACACTTACTAAGATATCACTTCATTTGCCGAAGTATGGTATTTATCAGTCATATACAACATGGCGCTTTCATGGGGAAACCTCAGAAGTAGAAACACATGCATATAGGGATAACTCTAGTGAGGAAAATATAGGTGACAATGTAGCTGAGAATGTATCAAACGTAGGGGATAATGTAGGAGTTGTTGCTGAGGATGTTGATCCTGCTGTAGGTGTAGATGAGGATGTTGGGCTAGATAGTAGGTCTCATGTTGATGCTGGAACCAGCAGAAGCAAGAAAAAGAAACTTTTATATGAGCGTGCTAGAGCACCGTTATACCCTTCATGTCCTAAAGGTAAGACAACATTGTATGCTTCCGTAACGCTGAATAACATTAAGACTCAGTAGCTGCTTCCTGCGCTCTTTTATACGGGTTTTCAGACAATGCTTGCACTGCGCTCTTAGAATTGATTAAGGAGCTGCTTCCTGAAGAAAACACACTGCCTTCTAAGTATGCAGACATAAAAAACCTGATCCAAGAGCTAGGAATGAACTATGTTACTTATGATGCATGTGTAAATGATTGCATATTATATTGGAAGGATCATGCATTATTAGTGAAATGTCCTGTTTGTCAAGAACCTAGGTATAAGAAGGTCTTTAATGATGAGAGGAAACTGACCACTGTTGCTCAGAAGACGTTAAGGCATTTTTATGTGATTAAAAGGCTGCAAATGTTTTATAACGAACCATGAATAGCAGAGGCATTGACTTGGCATTATAGAGCCAAGTCAGATATAAACATTACGCGTCATCCTGTCGATTCCTCAGCCTGGCGATGTGCAGATAGATTCTCTCCTGAGTTTGCTATTGAACCGAGGAATGTTACACTTTCCATATCAATTGACGGGTTCAATCCGAATGGATGTTTCGGTGCCGCTCACAGTTGTTGGCCGGTGATTATGCAACCTTTAAATTTTGCTCCTTCCTTGTGTATGAAGCGTGAATTTTCATTGCTAGTGTTGTTGATATCAGGACCTAGAGCACATGGTAAGGACATAGATGTTTATTTACAACCTCTTATAGATGAGTTGAAGAAGTTATGGAATGAAGGTGTATTAACATATGACTCATTCACTAAAACTGAGTTTGTAATGAAAGCAAGATTACTATATGCTATACATGATTTTCCTGCATTGGGGACTTTGTATGGATGTGTAACCCATGGCTACTATGCATGTCCTACTTGTGGAGAAGAAACAGATGCCGATTATTTGCCATTCAGTAAGAAAACTTGTTATATGGGACACTGTAGATGGCTGCCGTCAAAGCACAAGTATCGAGATGATAAAAAGAATTTTAATGGAGTGGTAGATCATCGTCCAGCACCGTGGCTACTAACAGGTCTGCAAATACAAGAGATTGTTCGTAACATCAGCTGTAAGAAGGGTAAGGGGAAACATCCATCTGCAGCAAGTCTAAAGCGTAAAAGGAAAGCTGAAGGGGAAAATGAAGACGCTGCTAATGTAGAATATGTGTTCGGTGACCACTCATTGTTTTCACGGAGGTCTATTCTTCATGATTTTCCGAATTAGGGTTCAAACGCGATCTGACATATTACTGATGTTATGCGTACAAAGAAGAACATCACAGATCATATACTTAACACTTTGATGGGAAATAGCAAGTCTAAAGATGGTCCTGCTGCGCGTAAAAATATGGAAGCAATGGGGGTTAAAAAGAAGTTGTGGCTGAAAAAGGATGATGTTACTGGTAAAACTTCTATGGAAAATGGTACTTTTTCCCTGACTAAGAGGGAGAAAGTTTTTTTCTGTTCTATTTTGAAGAACTTAAGGGTTCCCTCCAGATTCTCTTCCAATCTTCGCAACTGTATCAACGTGAATCCTCCCGAGTTAAAGAACTTTAAGTCTCACGATTACCATGTTGTTATGCAACATTTGTTACCATTGCTGATTCATACTGCAAATTCGCTACCTAAGGAGCTACGAGTTTCTCTTCTCCGGATCAGTATCTTCTTCAATGTTCTGTTTGTGAAGGTTATCAACCGGCAACATCTGTTGAGAGCTAAAGCTAGTATGATTGAAGCAATGTGTGTGTTTGAAAAAAAAATTCCTCCTTCGTTCTTCGTTATCAGTATTCACCTGATGGTTCATCTAGCAGATGAAGCTTTGATCAGCGATTCAGTCAGATTCAGGTGGATGTATCCCTTTGAGAGGTAATCACCACAACTGACTTTTTTTTTTTTTGAAGGATTTGAATGTTTTTGTAACTGAGCTGTTATTATTTCTTACTGATATTTGTAGGTAAATGAAAGGTTTCAAGGGGCTATTATGCAATAAAAGGTACATTGACGGGTGCATTGCAAGAGGATATACACTGCGAGAATCTAGCTTGTATTGTATGGAGGAGTTGTCCAAATATGGTGATGGTACTCACAATCATACTCGACAAGCATTTTTAGATGATGACAATGAGTTTGCTGATGAGATGCCTTTAAGTAATGCTAAGAATATTACTTTAAACCAAGTTCAGTTTGAACAAGCTCGCAAGTGGATTGTCTCTAAGTATGTCAGATTGGATGAGTGGCAAAGATACAATGTATACTTTCACCTCTGATCTGTTGTTTTGTGGATGAAGTAAATCATAGAACAAAAAACAACAACTTATAATCATGTTTCTTGAATTCAACTAGAGTTTGTATATGCATTACTTGAATAGTGGGTGGACACAATTGATACTAAGAGACTGATTTCTTGAATTATGTTTGATTGTAGGAAGTACGATTCCTATGTTGACAGCGCCAGGTCTAATGATCAGACAAATAGTTCGTCCAATTATACCTTAAAGAGTTGGATGGCTTGGTTAAGCGACGAGGTAATATACTAGCTTCCATTCTGGTTTATACTGAAACAAATTGTGGTCTTGGTTAAGTAACTGACTCACACATTACAACTTGCAGTTGTCAAAAGCTAATGATGTGGATTCAGTACTTTGGCGACTAGTGCAGGGACCTCTCTTCAAGGCGCAGTCATATAAGAGATACCAAGTCAATGGATTCTCTTTCTGTTAAGACTATGAGGGGAAGGTTATATCACAGAACAATGGTGTGTCAATGAGAGATATTACAATGCATAGATCCAAGTCCACGGACAGGAATTTCAAGGAAGCATAAATAACCTATTATGGAATTGTCAGGCAGATTATAAAGTTGAATTATGTGAAATTTGAAGAAATTGTTTTTTATTGTGATTGGGTCAGGGTTGAAGATAAGATTAATGGATGCAAAGTTGATCCAAATTCACACGTGATAAAGGTTAACTTGTCGAAGATGAAAAGCATTAGTAGAATTGTGGATGAGCCTTTTATTCTTGCATCTGAAGCGGCACAAGTATTCTACTCAAAGGATATTTCTGAAGCTGGCTGGTCTATTGTATTGCATTTTCGACAAGGATTAAATATTCGTGTTGATGATTTAGAAGTTCCTACTATTTATCAGTCAGCTCTCACTGACAATGAGAGTTTAGAAAACCTTATGTTTGTCGAGTTTGTAGTTTAGAGTAGCATATCTGCCATCAGCTATATGTGTTACTTATCGTGTCTATCTTATAGTCCGTGACTTCCCTTTTTATGATCAATTTTGTTTTATCAGTTGCATAATCTTGACAGGTTCTTATTATTTGAGAAGTTTGATTGATGTGTTTGATGAAAGTGACAAAGGGTATTATCGATTTATTTTGCTTCACACAGATGTTTGTTTCATGTTTTTTATAGGTCATTATGGCAGCAATTGAGTTGGATGAAAACGGACTTCCCATTTCAGACAACACAACAACATTCGGCCACTTCAAGGGCGCATTGGTTCGTACCCATGTCCCTATTTCATTCAAAACCTGAAAGCATGTGACAAAGACTTTCAAAGAGGATATCTGGACTGAACTAAAGGTACAAATACTTAGAAGAATCTGATTTATGTTCACATATCATTTACCATAGCTCAGGTAGTAAGACATTGCTCTGTTTTTTCAGAAATCATATAACATACCTGAGAGTTGTAAGGTATCTATGATTAAGGAGATGTCTGCTCCATGGAGGAGACGTAAGTATGAGTTACGAAGAGACTATCTTGATAAAAATCCTACTCTCGAAGCAAGGATTTCTCATATTCCTCCAGGTGTAAATGAAGAGGAATGGACTACATTCAGCAAGAATGAAGAGGAAGTAAAAGCAAAAGAACGTAGAACTGAAAACAATAGGAAAAGGTCACAGTATGATTACTCTCATACCTCTGGTCGTAAACCTCATTCTTTGGTTAGAGCTGAACTGGTAACTAATTGTTTCATATGTTCTCTCAATTCTGAATATCAATATTTATGGACAATATGACTACTCTCATACTTCTGTCGATTGATTAATTTTAAACGACTCGTGGTAATTGAAAACATAGGAGCGCGAGAATCGTGGAGTGGAAGTCACTACCTCTGATGTGTGGATTAAAGTTCATACTCAAGAGGGTGGGAAAATTCTACCTAGTGCAAAGCCTTACTTTGTGAGTCAGATTGCATTTCATATATATCATGTTTTTCTGAAATATGTACCAGTCATCTTTATATTTTACTCAGCGTTATGCTCGATGTTGCAGGAGGGTCTTCAGAAGGCGCAAGAAGAGATCAAGGAGAAACAAGATGCGGGTATTTCTGTAGGAAAACTAGGTGCATTGACTAAAGCTTTTGGAAAAGATTCTAGGGGACGGGTTCATGATGTTAGTCCTGTTTCTTTTACACAATTTATATATTATGGTCCTGCGCGTTCTAAAGTTCAAGAAATGAAGTCTAAGGATGGAGGTATTAAGCATCAGGTGGAAGATCTAAGTAGCAAAATAGGGGTTCTGCTCCAAAGCTTTGGAACGTTATGCCACGTTGTGCAGGAAATCCAAGCTACAATGCCACCATCATTTGTTGGCTCGAACATCATGGACAGTTCACCTGCTAGAGCTGCTTCTGTTACTAATGCAAATTTCCCTGGCCAACCACCTTCACCTGCTCAGCCCATATTACCAGCTCGATCAGCAGCAGGTCCTGACATGCCAAAATGTTCATTGTTCAACATGGATGGTGAAATCGTTGCTTTCGGTAAACTTTGCACAGGTGAATTTGGGGAAATTGGCTCACGGCTCACCTGTACCACATCATCTTGGGAAAGTGTTGTTGGATGACATTGTCATGCCATTTGAGAAGACCATAAAAGCTAAAATTCATGTTGAAACCTTCAGAGATGTTGGAGTTGGAGGATATGTGGTGCATCCAAGGATGTGCATCAAATTTGATTAGTTGGTCGCTCTAATTTTTTGGACATATGCTATTTCAACCATCATCTATCGCGTTTATAAACGACAAACATATATGGCTTTTACCTTTTACGGCGTTTACCTTTTCTTTTGCTTATGTTCACACATTTTGTACATGTGACTAACATGTAGCTTCTTTTGCAGTTGTGCATAAGAATGTCTCTTTTGCAGTTGTGCTTTGAAAGACTTTTATGCAGTTGTGCATAAGAATATTTAACTTTACCTGATGTAACTATGTGAACAGAAACCGGAGTTCTATGAATCAACTTTTTTGCTATGTGTGTGGTTTTTGTATATGTGAATATTTTGTGGTTTGTTTTCTGTTATATTTGATGGCGCAGGTGACTATACTTAGAGTTAATTTCTAATAGCCAGACGGGAACATCAATCCATGGTAAGTATTTCAATTGGCGATGCTTATATTATTACTTTGAAATTTATGGATATTAACCCTCAGTAAATATATTTTTTTGAGGTGATGATGTTATTGCTACGGGATTATGCATGTTGTTGGTCACAACTTGAGGTATTAATATTCAGTAAATACTTTCAGTTTCCAAGAGTTACAACTTCTTAGCAGATTATGACATTATGCTCTCCTCTTCAGATTCAGTTCACAAGAAGACTTTGTGGAATCGTTTGGGAACAAGATATCATCATTTCATTCATCGGGTATGTATTCTTCATTATTCGAGATATTATCATTTGCTGAATTTTCTTAAGTTGTGGTTGTGATTGTTGTTGCGTTGATTTTTTGGTTATTTTTTGTTTTTGGGTATTTTAATGATGTTTTTGTGTTGATTTAGGTACAAGATGATATTTGCTGGGCATTATTTGGGGTCAGGGGTGGCGGCATTGTTAACAATTGTGGTGGTGGATCATCGGAATCAATTAGGAGGGATTCCGAGGAGTAATGTGAAGTGTTATTCTATTGCTCCAGCTAGATGTATGTCTTTGAATTTTGCTGTCAAGTATGCAGATTTTATCAACTATGTTATTTTGCAAGTAAGTCTGATGCTTAACTTTTACTTTCTGATGACATCAATCTCATTGAATCTTCTATAACACGTTGAATCCATAACAGGAGGTTCTTAATTATGTAATATTTGTGGTGATTTGAACTGTCACTGATATATGTTGGTTTAGCTCCTTAGTACTAGGAGGAACTCAAGATGGGTTGATAGACTTATCTAGAAAAAGGAGAATCGATGGCTAGTGTAATGCCTTCGTGAGTCACTCGGTTCTTGGCAATTTTATAATTCAGTTTCATTGATTTGTTACGATATAACCCGTTATAGGTTTTGCGGAAATTGGTTTGCGAAAGTTTAGTCTTCTCACCTTCTGTGCCAGAAACATTGATTTGTTACGATATAACCCGTTATACCATACTCATGGTGCATAGTTGTAACTGATCATTGTCAATTTCCTTAATGCGGTTTCTCTTTCTAGTTAAATATATTCTCTCTCTATCTATCTAGATTAGTTTGATATGCCTCTTCTTCTTTTTCACCACTAGACATTGATGGGTGATACTTGCTATCTTCTCTTTCAGGATGACTTCTTACCTAGAACACCGACACCTCTCGAAGATGTTTTCAAATCAATCTTCTGGTTCGTCATACGACAACTTTGTTTTCCCTTTCAGAATTTGAAGAATATCGCTGAGATGATCCAGTTCTGGAAACAGACTAACTCAACTACTAAACTGCACTCATCAGAAATCCCAACACTTACGCGAGTCTCATTGGTCTCTAGTATCTTTCAGGTATAAGAAAATCATTAGCAATAGAGTATATACTCTGAATTCTGAAGTATTCTTACTTTCTTTATTTGTTATCTCTAACTATATGTATCTGTGACAGGTTCTTTGATAGACACATTTTTGTGTCTGAATTGTCCTCATTGTCTCTATTGCTAGTGCTTGATTTTGTACTTATTATGGTGTTTTTATGTTTGTGTAGGTGTTTTTGGAGAAATACACTTGTGTGGAAAAAGTTGCTCAAAAATTGCTATTTGGACCCCTGGAGGACATTTTCTATACGGAGCCCAAATTTGGCTAAGGGGAACCCAAGGTTATGAGTAGCCCAAATTCATCCTCAGTATTCAAATTGTCCTCAGCACCTCAGTTGGACACCTACTATTTACACTCCACAGATGGATAGGGGGCGACCTTCTTCTTCCACATTTAAACAACAGAATTTGGCGGGAAATTTGGCAGCGGAAGAATAATATTAGGGTTTGCGATTTGACCTTGTTCCAGTGAGATTAAAGGGATGTAATCAAATAGGTTTAATCCTTTGGGCCAGACAGGCGTGTTATGGGTGTTTAGTTGGATCGGACTTGGCTGGATTTTCCGTTCGAAGTGAAACATGGAGATTTAACCAAGTCACCTGTGATTTCTTCTGGCACTGATTCAGACGAGATTCCATTGGATTTTTCTTTTAGTTTGGATATATACCATCCTGTTACATCACAACAGGATTGGTAAGTGCTTTGAATTCGATCAGAGGGGAAGATTTCATGTAATCTCGACTAAACAGGGCATGCACATTCTCGGGAAACTTCTGCGATATTTTGAGAAGGTCTGTGTGTATTTTCAGCGTGCTAAAACTCTTATGGAGCGTGTATGATGTTGTTGGGAGTGTACAGAGTACATGAAGACGAGTGTAGGAGCTGCAAAAGGAAATTATTCCCGTGACAGGAATAAGAGAATAAACAGAGTTAATGAAGATTATATGGAGTTATTACAGCGAATTTTAGGCCCTGTATAGTATATAAAGAGTGTTCGGTGGTCATAGAACGGGTACGAAGAGTTTGGAGAGATTATAGAGCATCACAGAGTCGAGAAAATCAAGTTCCAGAAATATTTTTTTGCTGCTGCTCATCTGAAGAACGCGAAGAACGGACCATCCAAGACAGTCGTTTTTCAACAGTGGAAACGACACACAGGCGAGGGTCGAGAATCAGCAACAGTACTGTTCTATCGTTCTTTTCAGTTTGTAACACTTATAACTGTTGCAAACCCGGTTTTTAATAGTTTTTCTCCATTTCATCTTTGTAAACACCCTTTGAGCAATAAAAATGAATTGTGAGTGTGTTTCCAACATGATGATGAGCTAATTCTCCCACAACCAAGGCAATGAGGAAGCTATTCACGCATGAATAATGGGTAACTATTTCATTCTCTCTAATTTTTAATTATAATTTACTCAATCACTGCTCTTGCAGAGTTTTTAAATGTTTACATAATTTTCTTAATTACTTGTGATTCAATTTGATAGATTATACTTTGTTTAATCAATTGATAGTCTATGCTTGGGGAATACAACTAATATTTGAGAATATGTTTGATTAATTGTGAATTAAGAAATAAGGGACTTAAAAAATAATTAGAGTTTTGGATTATTTACCATAATTTATTCATGTGAGATAGTGGAATCAGTGTCTTGGTTATTCCTAATAATCTTGAATTAAGTTTTGTTTGTTTTTAAATTTCATTAAATATAAAATCTTTTGCTTTCACAAGTCTCAACGAACCTATTACTACTAAAACAACTTGAAATCCCACCAATTTTTGGCGTCGCCGATGCGGACTTGTCTTTAGGCTAGAGTTTATAGATTTTTTTTTCATTTTTAGGTTTTTATTTGTTTTTCATTTTTATTTTATTTGTTCTTCTTTATGTTTCTGGGTTTTTGTCTTTTCCTTACAGATTTTGGAATTTTGAGCGAAAGAAAAATTTGGCAAAGCTTTTGGTGAATACTTAAAGATTTGGAGTAAAAGCAAAGCGAAAGGAGCGAAAGAAAAGGAGAATAAAAATTAATTAAAAAAAGAAAAAGAGAGAGAGACAAAAAAAATTAGAATTTCTTTTAGATTATCTTTTTCTTTTGCACTTTATTTTTGGACTTTGGACTGTGGACTTTGGGACTTTATTTTTTTAAACCCTACGGAAGGGTAGTTTAAATATCAGTTGTTTGCAGAGACGGACGGGGATTACGATATCGCCTCGGCTCCTCGAGTTCGTACATGACATGGGAGTCGTGGCCCGAGTCGACTTCAGCGGTACATCACTCGTCTGGTACGGGAGGTAAGTTTATCGAAACACTCGCGAATCCCCTGTCAGCGAGTTACTTTATTCAATCGTTTGCATATATGCTGAGGATTTGAAAACGGCTGCTTTAATTTCCTAGTAAAGGGAAAGGACTGACCATACAAGATAAGGGTTCGAATTTCATTACCGTTCCCTTCTTGCCCGCCTTAGGAAAACGAAACCAAACACGAACCTAAGCCTAAAATTTGACCAGAACGAGACCTATAGGGTAACGAGCTTAATAGGAAAGTCATTCGAAAACTATTGGTTACTCTTTTAAGCATGCTTCAAATTTCAGGATGGTTTTTGTGAGTTGAATACGCCGCCTTGTAACGTCGGTGAGGCCTTGGGTATCAAAGCTCCACTAAGCTTCCCTCGTCTCGATTCAACTTTCTTATAACTCGGATTGATTCCAGAGGGGTTTGCTTAAATTGTAACGAATTCCCTTTCGAAGGATTAGAAGATGGTCTAGAAACAATCTAAGTGGATCCATCATGCTTTTTGTTTGCTAGAAATCAGTAGGTTTGATGTGGTGGAGTCATCCTTGTTTGTGTTTGCATAGAACTTCCCTTCCTTTTAGGATTTCTTTCTTTTTCTTTTGTTTTTCTAGTGTATGCCCAAGGTTTAAAGGGCGGTCTTGAAAAAGAAACACTCTAGGTCGATTGATTAGTGAAAAACCTAGTATTTCTTCTTGTGGAAGCAGGGAGATCGAAGACTCTTCTTTTGAGAGCCCTGTTTTTGGAAACTTCAGTTTTGAGAATCTGTCTTTTCGTGAGGAAAATACCCCTAGTACTTCAGTTGTTCCAGCGACGGAAACTCTGAAAGATTACATGTTCCCAACTAGGTCCACCCGAGCTTCGTGCATTAAATTGCCAGCCACTACGGATAATTTCGAGATAAAACCTAGTATTCTTCAGATGATCCATATATTCTTAGAGGAAGATGATGAGAACCTTTATTTTTAGGGACTTTGAGGAAATTTGTGGGACAATTATAATAAAAGACCTTACTGATGAAGTCTTGAAACTTAAGATGTTTCCCTTTTCCTTGAGAGATAAAGCCAAGACCCGGATGAACAACCTACCATCTGAATCCATTGAAACATGGCAGGAACTTATTGCTGCTTTCTATATGAAATTCTACCCTAAGTATAAAACTGCGTCTGTTAGGCAGAAAATTAGTGCTAGTGTGCAACAAGAGGGAGAGTCTCTTTATAGGTTTTAGAGAGATTCAATGATCTCCTATCCCAGTGTCCTCACCATGGATTTGATAAGATGAAACTCGTAGAGATTATTTATGATGGTTTAGACTATTCAACCAAAGCCATGGTTGAGTCTATGTGCGCTGGTGAGTTCACTAGTAAAAGTGTTGATGATGCTTTTACCTTCTTAGGAGCTGTCGCTGAAAAATCCCAACAGTGGGAGTCTTGTGTTGAACCCCCCAAAAGACTCTTGGTCAATAGAAGTAGCACCAATGTGGTAGATACAAGCTTCGGGTCTGATGCTAAGTTTGCTGCTTTGTCTAGAAGGTTAGAAGCTTTGGAATTGAATCATCCTAAACATAGGTCTCTTGTTGAACCTGATGATAGGTTTAGAGCCTCTCAAGTGTCTAGTTGTGGAGTAGAACCCAATAACTCGTTTTGGGAAGGTCAGGTTAGTGAAGAGCAAGCCCATGTGTCTATAACAATGCTAGGTTTGAGAACCGTCAAAGTTTGACCCATACTCAGAGACTTACAACCCTGGTTGGAGAAACCATCCTAATTTTTCTTGGTCTAAGGGTCAGAATCAAGGACAGTCTAGTAATTCTCAGCCTCCCCCAGGTTTTGGTTATGCTAAGAACTCTTCAGGTCAACCCCAGTTTCAGAATGAGAAAAAGATCTCCACCTTAGAAGAAACCCTTACTATGTTAGCAAAGAACCATGAGATGTTATCAAAGAACCACTATGGTTTTCAAGAAGAAACCAGGCAGAATTTTAAGAATAATTCCCAGTCTCTTGCTAACTTAGAACTTCAAGTCGGCCAAATAGCTAAGTTTCTTAGTGAAAGAGAAGATGGAAGTTCCCTAGTCAAACTGATCCTAACCCTAAAGGAGAGAAATCGTACAATCATGTGAATTCTATAACAACCCTTAGGAGTGGAAAGAAAGTTGACAATAAGGTTGCCATGCCTGATAGTGAACATGTTGTAGTTCACCCTTCTGAGCCAGAAAATGAGGAGACTGATAGAGTCTCCAAAGAGACCAATGAGGGTCTGCTGAGCCCGGCCCAGAGCCCCGTTCCCCAGCTGCTAGTTCCAACTAAGAGGGAGTCCAACTTTAATGATATATTGGAGGTTTTTAAGCAGGTTACTATCAACCTCCCATTGTTAGATGCGATTAAGCAGATTCCCGCTTATGCCAAGTTTCTTAAGGATATGTGTACGCGAAAGCGAAAACTTAGTGTCCAGAAGAAAGCCTTCCTAGCTAGTCATGTGAGTTCTATTATTCAGAATACCACTACTCCTAAGTATAAAGACCCAGGGTCCCCTACTATTTCTTGCACAATAGGTAAATACCGTGTCGAGAAAGCTTTGCTTGACTTAGGAGCCAGTGTGAACTTACTGCCATACCATGTGTACCTTAAGCTAGGACTTGGTGAGATGAAACCTACCCAGATGACACTTCAGTTAGCTGATAGGTCCGTTAAAATTCCTCGTGGTGTGATCGAGGACGTTCTTATTGAGGTCGACAAGTTTATTTATCCAGTGGATTTTGTTATCCTAGATACCCAACCTGTCCCTGACCCAGAGAACCAAATACCAGTGATTTTAGGTCGCCCGTTTTTAGCTACATCCAATGCGATCATTAACTGTCGAAATGGTATTATGAATTTGTCTTTTGGTAATATGACTATTGAGCTGAACATTTTTAATATTAGTAAGCTACCCTCTGAACTAGATGACTCGAGCATAGAAGAGGTGAACATGATAGGAACATTAGTCGAGGAGTCATTACCAAACACTTTGTTAGAAGATCCATTAGAGAAATGCCTAGCCCACTTTGGGATTGATTTTGATGATGACGATGTGATTAATGAGGTGAATGCTTTGTTAGATTCAACCCCTTTGATAGACACTAGTAATGGCTGGAAACCTAAGTTCGAACCTCTACCCGTTTCTGAGTCTACCCTAGTTCCTTCGTTAAAAAGCCTCCTAAGTTGGACCTTAAACCATTACCAGATTCCCTGAAGTATGTGTTTTTAGGCCCATCTGAAACTTTACCTGCGATTATAGCATCCGACTTGGATAGTGATCAGGAAAGTAGGCTAGTGACTGTCCTTCAGAATAACAAGGAACTTTAGGGTGGACCATAGCAGACATAAGTATAAGTCCTACTGATTGTATGCATCATATCTATTTAGAGAGTGACACCAAACCTTCTAGGGAGGATGCAACGTCGACTGAACCTAATATGAAAGAAGTAGTTCGAACCGAGTTCTTAAGCTGTTAGATGCAGCATTATCTACCCCATTTCAGACAGTAAGTGGGTCAGCCCCGTTCAGGTTGTTCCCAAGAAATCCGGTATTGTAGTCCAGAATGATACATGAGTTAATCCCAACCCGGGTGACCACGGTTGGCGTGTCTGTATTGACTATAGGAAATTGAACAAGGTCACTAGGAAGACCACTTTCCCCTTCCCTCATCGACCAAATGCTAGAGAGATTAGCTGGACGTAGCCATTATTGCTTTTTAGATGGATACGGCGGTTATAATCAGGTTGTTATTGCCCCAGAAGACCAAGAGAAAACCACTTTACCTGTCCCTTTGGTACCTTTGCGTATAGACGCATGCTTTCGGGATATGTAATGCCCCTGCGACCTTCAGTTGTATGTGAGCAGATTTTATGACATGGGTAGAACGGTTCTTAGAGGTCTTTATGGATGATTTTTCAGTGTTGGTTCGTCTTTCGATGAGTGCTTGCATCATTTGTCATTAGTTTGATAGGTGTAAGGAAAAGAATTTAATGCTTATTGGGAGAAATGTCACTTCATGGTTCGTTCAGGAATGTTCTAGGCATATCGTATCTTCGAAAGGATAGAGGTAGATAAGCCAAAGTTGACCTATTAAAACTTTACAGGTCCCAAAACCGTAAGAGATATTAGGTCATTCTTAGGGCATGCAGGTTTTATCGTTCATTAGGATTTTAGCATTTTAAGAGAGGATTTTAATGTTTTTTGATTCTAGACCTCTTTGCAATTTGCTTGCAAAAGACGTTAAGTTTGTCTTTGATGATGCTTGTTTAGAGGCTTTTGAGAAGCTTAAGAATTTACTCACTACCGCCCCCATAGTCCAGGCACCCAACTGGAACCTACCCTTTGAGATCATGTGTGATGCTTCAGATTATGCTATTGGTGTTGTGCTAGGTCAGCGAGAAAATAAGTTACTTCATGTGATTTACTATGCTAGCAAAACTCTGAATGATGCCCAGTTGAACTATACCACTACGGAGAAGGAACTATTAGCTATTGTGTTTGCCTTAGACAAGTTTAGATCCTACCTCTTAGGTTCTAAGGTCATAATCTTTACTGATCATGCTGATTTGAAGTATCTTCTTTCCAAGAAGGATACTAAAACTAGATTGATTAGATGGATCCTATTGTTGCAGGAATTTTCCTTAGACATCAGAGATAAAAAGGGTGCAGAAAATGTAGTAGCAGATCACTTGTACAGGCTTGTTGTGGATACCCTTAATGATTCTCCTCCTGTTAGGGATAGTTTTCCTGATGAACAACTGTTCTTTCTTACCCAAGCACCTTGGTATGCGAATATAGTGAATTATCTTGTTACTGGTCGAATGCCCCAAAATTGGGGTAAACAAGATCGTTCTAGGTATTTAGCCGAGGTGAAGCACTTCTTTTGGGATGATCCTTATTTTTTTAAGTATTTTCCAGACCAGATTATTAGGAGATGTATACCTGAGAATGACCAGTCCAGTATTATTTCCTTTTGTCATGATCATGCTTGTGGAGGTCACTTTAGTTCTAAGAAGACTGCTGCTAAAATATTGCAGTATGGATTCTATTGACCTTCGTTGTTTAAAGACTCCCACAGTTACTGTGTTACTTGTGAACATTGCCAGAAATTAGGAACCATTTCCCGTAGGAACATGATGCCCTTGAACCCTATTTTAGTTGTTGAGGTCTTTGATATATGGGGTATTGACTTTATGAGTCCGTTTCCTAATTCTTTTGGTAACGTATACATCCTTGTCGTTGTAGACTATGTCTCTAAGTGGATTGAGGCGGTTGTGTGTAAGACTAATGACCATAGGGTTGTGATTGAGTTCTTGAAAGATAATATACTTACACGTTTTGGTACACCGCGAGCTATAATTAGTGATGGAGGGACGCACTTTTGAAATGTACCTTTTAGGATTTTGATGAAGAAATATGGTATTACACATAAGGTAGCTACCCCATATCATCCACAGACTAGTGGTCAGGTAGAGGTTTCCAATAGGGAGATAAAGCGTATATTAGAGAAAACAGTTAATCCTAATCGGAAAGACTGGTCGTCTAGGCTTACTGATGCCCTATGGGCTTACCATACTGCGTTTAAGACCCCCATTGGAATGTCACCTTATCGACTTGTGTATGGAAAGGCATGTCACTTACCTGTTGAGTTAGAACATAGAGCATATTGGGCTGTTAAGCGACTAAATTTTTCACTAGACAAGGCAGGAGCCCATAGGAAACTCCAGCTCAATGAGTTGGAAGAAATTCGTAGAGATGCATACGATAGTGCTAAGGAGTATAAGAACAAAATGAAACTTGTGCATGATAAAAATATTTTAAGAAAGTCATTTTCTCCAGGTCAAAAAGTTCTTCTGTATGATACCCTCTTGCATATTTTCCCTGGGAAGTAACGTTCTCGATGGACGGGTCCTTTTTATTGTTCGCACTATCTTTCCTCATGGAGCTGTTGAGATTGAGACACCGGATGGTAGTAGTTATTCGAAGTTTAACGGTCAGAGATTGAAACTCTTTTTAGAGCCCTTTCCTACATGTGATGTTGAGGAGGTACCTCTGGAGGACCCTGTTTACCCTTGATTGACCATCGAGACGATTGTATGTTGTATATTAGTTTTTGATTTCTCTCTTCACCCAGGTACTATCTTTCCAATTTCTCCTCGTGTTATTTTACTTTTGGTACTTCTCTTTCGTTAGAAAAACTGAGGACAATGTTAGATTTAAGTTTGGGGGTGGGGAAGTACTTTTTAGTTGCATTTTTGAAACTTCTAGCGTCATATAGTATCCGGTTAGCTAAGTTTACATACGTTCTCTCACCGAAAATATGGAAATTGGAATTGCTAGGGATAACATTCTTCTGAGACATTAGAGAAAAAGACATTGAGATCTTTGACATTCAGGAGAGAACTTGTTCCTTTTAGAGGGTAATCGTGATGGACCTAACCATCCATGATGGAAAGGCAAGTAGGTCAGAAGGAAATGCCAGAAAGACAAAGCAACCTCACAATGTAGTCTTAGTTACTGGATTACGACTCTCTCTCGGTAGAGACTTATCATCATCAACAAGCGGAGCGACATAAAAATCTATGAAGAAAGTTGAAGACATTTAAGGTTTAGAAGCAACAATACAAAAGAATAATTCAAAAAAATCAAAGGTGAAGATTGAGTTACAAAAGCAAAGAAAATCAAACGATATACGTTGTTGAAGTTCATGATACTAAGGCATTACAAGTTGTGAAGATCCAAGTTCTAAAGTCATTTTCTAATGGCCATGTAAATTGTTGCCTTGTTATTTTTGTTTCAAAAAAAAAAAAAGTACATTTAAATTTTGTTTAATAAGGCCATAGGGAAGTAGAAATTGATAAGGAAGTTTCAAGCAAGAAATCGAAGAGAAGAATTAATTGTTAAGGTTCTACAAAGTTCGAGAGTTTATCATCAACAGTTGAAGACCGAAGAAGACGTTGTTTCTACTGAGCACTATGAGATAGTCGAGGAGAGATGCATATTGGTTGCTTTGTTAGTCCGCTTTCCATCTGGCACAAGATATTTCTAACACTGGTTCAACTCATCACACGTAATTAGTCCAGCTGTGTAGCAGATGTCCCTCTCATTTTTATCTCTCTCCTAATCTTATCCAGCTGTAAAGCGAACGCATCTTACAATGTTTATCTAGCTGTGTAGCGGATATCTCTTTATCTAGCAGTGTTGCGGATGTGTCTCCCCTATTCTTTGTTCGGATTTAGAGCTGACACCTTTAATTTCTCTGGCATTCTAGTTACTTGGATATAGGTTGAGAATCTGTATGTCCTCATAGCTCTTTGGATACTTGTGACCAATTAGAAGTCATGGTTTTGTGGGTACACCTCTGGTAAACCCTCCCGAGACTATATCTCGGTCACTAGGGCCACCTAGTGAGTTAGGCTTTTATTTTTATTAGTTTTGCTCGAGGACTAGCAAATAATAGGTTTGGGGGTATTTGATAGACACATTTTTGTATCTGAATTGTCCTTAGTGTCTCTATTGCTAGTGCTTGATTTTGTACTTATTATGGTGTTTTAATGTTTGTGTAGGTGTTTTTGGAGAAATACACTTGTGTGGAAAAAGTTGATCAAAAAGTGCTATTTGGACCCCATGAGGATATTTGCTATAAAGACCCCAGATTTGGCTAAGGGGCACCCAAGGTTATGCATAGCCCAAATTCATCCTCAGCACCGAAATTTGTCCTCAGCACCTCAGTTGGACACCTAATATTTACACTCCACAGACGGATAGAGGGCGACCTTCTTCTTCCACATTTAAACAACAAAATTTGGCGGGAAATTTGGCAGCGAAAGAATAATATATTGGTTTGCGATTTGACCTTGTTTAAGTGAGATTAAAAGGCTGTAATCAAATGGGTTTAATCCTTTGGGCCAGACAGGCGTGTTATGGGTGTTTAGTTGGATCAGATTTGGCTGGATTTTCCATTCGAAGTGAAATAGGGAGAGTTAACCAGGTCACCTGCAATTTCTTCTAGCACTGATTCAGACAAGATTCCATTGGATTTTTCTCTTAGTTTGAATATATACCAGCCTGTTACATCACAACAGGATTGGTAAGTGCTTTGAATTCGATCAGAGGGGAAGATTTCATATAATCTCGACTAAACATGGCATGCACATTCTCGGGAAACTTCTGCGATATTTTGAGAAGGTCTGTGTGTATTTTCAACGTGCTAAAACTCTTATGGAGCGTGTATGATGCTGTTGGGAGTGTACGGAGTACATGAAGACGCGTGTAGGAGCTGCAAAAGTAAATTATTCCCGTGACAGGAATAAGAGAATAAACGGAGTTAACGAAGATTATATGGAGTTATTACAACGATTTTTAGGCCCTGTATAGTATATAAAGAGTGTTCGTTGGTCATAGAACGGGTACGGAGAGTTTGGAGAGATTATAGAGCATCACAGAGTCGAGAAAATCAAGTTCCAGAAATATTTTTCTGCTGCTGCTCATCTGAAGAACGCGAAGAACGGACCATCCAAGACAGTCGTTTTTCAACAGTGGAAACGACACACAGGCGAGGGTCGAGAATCAGCGACAGTACTGTTATATCGTTCTTTTCAGTTTGTAACACTTATAACTGTTGCAAACCCGATTTTAAATAGTTTTTCTCCATTTCATCTTTGTAAACACCCTTTGAGCAATAAAAATGAATTTTGAGTCTGTTTCCAACATGATGATGAGCTAATTCTCCCACAACCAAGGCAATGAGGAAGCTATTCACGCATGAATAATGTGTAACTATTTCATTCTCTCTAATTTTTAATTATAATTTACTCAGTCACTGCTCTTGCAGAGTTTTTAAATGTTTACATAATTTTCTTAATTACTTGTGATTCAATTTGATAGATTATACTTTGTTTAATCAATTGATAGTCTATGCTTGGGGAATACAACTAATATTTGAGAATATGTTTGATTAATTGTGAATTAAGAAATAAGGGACTTAAAAGATAATAAGAGTTTTGGATTATTTGCCATAATTTATTCATGTGTGATAGTGGAATCAGTGTCTTGGTTATTCAATAATAATCTTGAATTAAGTTTTGTTTGTTTTTAAATTTCATTAAATCTAAAATCTTTTGCTTTCACAAGTCTCAATGAACCTATTACTACTACAACAACTTGAAATCCCACCATTCTTCATCATCTTGGTCGTATTTACAAGACGAGAATTCAGCATCCTCGTTTGGTCATCTTCTCAAAGCCACAATAATCTACTGCATTCTGATTATTCACTGTAAGAGATTGTAACATTCTGTTTCTATATGCAATGCTTAGAAGCTAAAACAAACATAGTTGCACCAGTACAATGTAAGAAACAAGAACATTTTTACATATGCAATTCAATCTTTCTTAATGCAACCTGTAACTTGTCTTTGATGTTATGAGTTACCTGCTTTTTATTGCATTTGAGGTTTAAACCTGTGGGAATATCTGTGTGAGAATGGCTGTATGAGAATTATTAGATTCAATTGCTGGATATAAAATGAATCAGTGTTTTGCAGGAAACTGGGGTATTGCCTGATAAATTTGGGAGATATCAGTTTTGACTAGGTCAACGAAGACTTGACCTTTTTTTTTGCAAAAAAATTAGCAATGGCAAAAGTGTGTTGCTAAATCTGAACCAGAACAACTATATCATGTTCTACTAAAATTATCCCGGAATAACTCTAAACTTAGCAACTGAGTAGCAACCGTTTATTTCTGTTTCTATATTTTAATTTCGCAACAGCTTGTTTCTGTTGCTACTGCCGTTGCTGACCATAGCAACAGAGCTAGAGTTGTCGCTAAAAACTGCGACAGGGTGTTTAGCAACGGCTAAAGTCTGTTGCAAGCCCGGTCAGCAACATATTTAAGCTGTTTCTAATCGTTAAATTTGGTGTAGTGGTTGTTCTCTTCGTAGATTTCATATTCACATCTTTTAATATGTTTTTTAATAAAATCAGGAAATTTGCGGGACACTCTTGCGATCAAGATATTCCGGGATTGTTGATAAACTAGATTAAATATAACTTCTAGTTATTAAGACAATGACATGTTTGTAAATGAAAATGAAATCTTTGACTGACCAATATTTTTACTAGTTTGATTTACTTGTTTACCTTTACATGTTTGCGCTTGTTTCATATAAGATATTGAAAATAATTAACAACCTAGACCGATCTGTGTGAATGATTTTTTCTTATCCTTGTTTCATAATAAATTATAAGTAGTGAGAATAATTAATAATTTCGACGTGCATATGACATACTTCAAATTACTAGAGGCTATGAAGGCATTTCTGGTTTATTCCTTTTGAGAGTGACGTTATTATGGTGATAGTTGTCTCGTCAGAGTCTTGAGATAAGTAAGTACCTCTTTTTGAGTTGTTTTCATATTTTCCTGAGCCCTAGTAAGATCTTCTTTCCTACGCATCAAATTTGCTATGGTAGGCGGGGATCAGTCATTTCCGACTTCTTCAGGGACTCGGCCGAAATGAGGCGTATTGGTAATATCAACATTAGTAACGGGAGGATTAGTGCCAGTAATACTAGTATTTGTATGAAGAGGATTAGTGTTGGAAGTACCATTACTAGTAGTTGTTGAATTGAGATTTGGGTTAGTCACTGAACCTGACCTAAGATCGACCATTTTTTGAGAAATTGATTTTGCAACCGAGAGACTAACCTCCCACTGTGGTCTCTAGTTGTATTGGAGTAAAAACGAATTACTGTGAGAATAGTAAATGTAGAGGTAGGCTGATGATGCATATGATATCTTTACCTTAGTGACTAGTATTATAGAGAAGAAATTCAATATGATAATTGACGTGTAAGAAACTTCACACTCCAAAATAGATATGTAAGAAACTTCACACTCCAAAATTCAAGAAAAAAACTCACCGTCTGCAAACCCTAAACCACCGTCTGCAAACCTAACCTCGCCGGAAAACAACCTCTATATTCCCATCACCGCCACTATCATGTCGATGGGTTAGGGTGGTGTTGGGGGTTCCCTGGGTTCGCTGTCAGTTTTCCTTCTTTTGGTTTTTCCACGCTGGTTTCCATCTTGAGAACTTGTTGGTTTTCCTTCGTTGGTTTCCTGTTTATACTTTTTCTTTTTCCTTTTTTCCCCCTTTTCTTCTTATCCTTCTGATTTGGCGCAAGACTGGTTACTCCACGAGAACTGTATATTCTTAGATGTTTGATTGGTTTGAACTGCAAGTGTTTGTTTTCTTGCTTGAACAACGTCTACAGACAGGGGTTTCATTCTTTGTCCTTTTAAGGATTTTCATGGATGCCCAGATGGGGGGTGGGGAGTACGGGATTTGTATGTTTAATCCCTCATCTGAAGAGATTACATCTCTGTAACACGGAGAGAAAGAATGCACTACAACATACCATCAGAAATGACTTGGATGTGTTCGTGGGTTTAGAAGAGACTCCGAGGACATTGAAATAATGGATGTGTTTCGAATGCATGAGTATTCAGGCCTGGAGAAGGGTGTGTAAACACGGAGCTACTGATATTAGGCCTGCGATAGTTGACGGTGATGTGGTTGAAACGATATTAGGGGTACCTCGGCCTGGTTCCATTCAATTTCAGCTGGACAATGATGAGCTTAATGTTGAGACTGTGGACGTTGTTTTTCGAGCTCCGATTCATACTGTGAAGAGCATCCCAAGAGGGTGCAGGTTGGAATTTTCTCATGCTTTAAAGTAAGCACTCTTGAAAGTTGTTGCAGAACCTAAACTGGCCAGGAATTGGGTTGGACTACTGTTGTTGCTTCGTTATACGCTGCGAGTTTTTGATCCTAAGGGGAGGGAAGAGTGTAAGTCTAGGAATCGTAAAGCAGTGCAATAGCAACAGATACTTCACGCACTTGCAATATGGAGTGAACCTGGTGGAGTACAGCAGCTGGTCAGGGAGGTTCTGCAAATAACACGAACTGGTGGGTCTAAGAGTGTCGACGACACGGAAGAAGAAAAGCGGTTAATCTCCAATGTCTCCACCTGTTTGCAAAAAGTTGCATAAAGGTACTTCACAGCTGCAGTCAAAGCCATCAGTTCTTCGGGTAGCGCCGAATAAAGAAGAGACAAGGAAGGTGCTTGAATATAAACAGTCTCCTCCACGGAAACCAACCTTCCCGCTGCATGAGACACTTTTACTGGCTGAGGGAGGAACTGTTTTAAGTTGTATTAAGTCATTCCCTAAGGGAACTTCATGCAGAAAGGATGGTCTTCGAGCACAACATTTATTGGATGCCTTTTGTGGAGACGGTTCCACGGTTGCTGCCGATTTGGTTACAGCGATAACAAAGGTAGTCAATTTATGGTTGAGTGGCAGATGCCCACTTAACCTTGCGGAGTTCATATCTTCAGTACCCTTAACACCTCTCCTTAAACCGGACAAAAACATTCGTCCTATTGTTGTTGGTACGATTTGGCGGCGTCTGGTGTCCAAAGTTGCCATGAACGGGGTCGGTCAAGACATGGAATCTTACTTACAAGATTTCAGTTTGGAGTGGGTGTCTCCGGGGGTGCTGAGGCGATCCTACACGCTGTGAACAGGTATGCTAATAAACATCATACGGATGCTAGCCTTACTATGTTAACTGTGGACTTCACCACTGCCTTTAACTTAGTTGACCGAACAACCATGCTCCTTGAGTTTCCCAAGTTGTGTCCATCTATATCTCCTTGGGTTGAATAATTGTATGGCTAACTTGCAAGACTATATGTGGGAGATAATTATATTTATTCGTTTACAAGAGTGCAACAAGGAGACCCTCTTGGGACATTGTTATTTTCTTTGGTGCTTCATCGACTTATAATAAAGATAAATGAGCAGTGTACACTATCATTACATGCCTGGTATCTTGATGATGGTACTATTAATGGCAACACTGCATAAGTGGCAAAGGCACTTGCAGTTGTTCAGATAGAAGGGCCTGAGCTAGGGCTTATATTGAATATTCGGAAAACCGAAATTTGCTGGCCCTCTTGTGATGAATGGAGAGATGGGATGTTTCCTGTTGGAATCTCAAGGCCAGATATCAGGGTCAAACTATTGGGTGGTGCGCTCAGTCTTGATGTTGAGTTTGTGAAAGAACTTTCCATTATAAGAGCAGAGAAGGAAGTATATTTAATGCAGGTTTTATCCAAGCTCTGTGATCCTCAGAGTGAATTGTTACCTTTACGTGCTTATATGGGCATCTCCAAGCTGCTTTTTGGGCTTCGCACTTACTGTCCATAATACACTATAGCTGCATTAGATATCTTCGATAGAGGTTTGAGAGAGGTGGTGGAAGGTATTGTGGTTTGTGGAGGTCCGTTTTTTGGGAATTCCAGTGGAGCTTATCTACCCTGCCTATCAGATATGAAGGTCTTGGTTTATACACTGCTAAGGAGGCATCGCAATACGCTTTTTTTGCATCACGGGTACAATCATGGGGCCTACAAGATCACATATTAAGGAGCAGTGGAGTAGAAGGCATGGATGATAATTTCCATAAGGCTTTGGAGACATTACAAGTAACTCTTCCTGATTATGACTTTAGCAGCTTCACCAGCAAGGACACCGCCCCTCCTAAAGCACAAAGTAATTTGGTGAGTGCTCCTTTTGGTAAAGTAGTTAAAGACATAGATAGAGTTTACGAGCTATCGGACAGACAGAAAGCGGTCTTTGGTTGCCTGCATGCAGCGCATGCCCAAGATTTTCTTCTTGCTATTCCGATTGAGGGACTTGGGTAGAAGATGTCACCCATTGAGTACCGGTCCATCCTTAAATACAGGTTAATGATCCCTTTGTCCCTTCGGATACACATTGTCCTGCCTGCATCACAGTATGCTTAGATATGTACGGGAACATGCAGTCCATTGCAAGGTAATATAGACATGATCATGTGAGAGATACTTTGTATGATGTATTGTGGAGAGCTGGTATTTCAGCAAAGAAAGAAGCGGATGTCAACTTTTTGACAAACCCACTTGAAGGGAGGTCAACACTTAGGACAAAAGACGTTCTTATTTTTGGATAGGCTAATGGAAAACATGCATGTGTTGACCTCACTGGTGTTTCTCCGTTAGTAGGCATTGAACATGACACCTTTACAGTTGGCCAAGCAGCGCTGAGAGCTGCCTCTGATAAGATAGCGAAGCATGAGAAAGCGTGTATTGATAATGGACATGCTTTTATTCCCATTGTTTTTGATACTTTCGGTTTTTTGGCTCCAGAGGCGGTTGGACTTCTCAAGAGAGTCCAAAAAGTCATGCACAGTAATGTCATGACTCCCGGACCGAGAGAGTTTGTTTTTAAAAGGATAGGTTTTGCAATTCAAAAAGGGCTTGCGGCGTAGCTTGTTGCTCGCTTACCTGCTATGTAAACGATTAATATTTTGATTCTTTAAGATTTTATTATAATACCCAAAAATAATGTATATGATAATAGACGAAAAAGTAAAACAAACAAGAACGTAATTGCAAGAAACTATCTTCTCTAGATAATGAACAAGAAAACTGTTACGATTTTCTATTTGTTACGCTCACAATCTCTCTAAATATGCACTTCATTTTGTTTAGACCCATTATAATCGTTACCACGAACGTTATAACCGTTTTTCTAAAATTGAAAGTTTTCCGGTTTTTTATTCCAAATAACATTTTAACGTGAGTTTTTGTATAATATTTTTCCTGTTTTCACGCCTGTTATAACATGTATTTTTGAAAAAAGAATATACTACTATTTTTTTACATGGTTTTTTATTTTTAAAATCTAAAGACTAAAAAAGTGAAAACTACAATTAAAATCTTTAAAAAAAATATACCTAAAAAAATGTAAGAACGTTGCAACAACCTTACTTCACCGTGGTTATGCTTTTAAAATGTGGGCTAAATTTGTGGAGGCATTCAAGGTGGATTGGGTAGCTCCAAGCACTGTCAAACTTCGATTTGAGGCTTGGAAGTAGAATAATTTGAACGGCAGGTGTAAGGCAGTATGGTGGAAGGTCATCTATGTAGTTTCATGACACATTTGGAAGGAAAGAAGTTCTAGAGCTTATGGTGGAAGAGCTAAGGGGGTTGATGAGTTATGTCTGGTTATTAGGCAATCAATTGTTTTGTGCTTGTTTGAGTCCAATGTGTTCAAGGATATTTCAGCGTCTGCAATTTTGTTTAACTGGAGTACTGTTCTAAACATGTAACTGTGTGTTAGAATAGCTTCAATGGCTTATACATATTTTTCTCTTTAATATAACCTTCTTTCTCACAAAAAAAAAAAAAACACGTTATTAGATCCGTTATAATTGCTTCCACGAATGGTATAACAGTTACATAAGAATTTCATATCATAATTCTCTTATTTTCTGATCAACCGTTGTAACGCCCATTATTTTAAAATAACGTATTAAAAATACTTTTTTTTTCTAAAGAACACATTTAAAATATGGTCAAACCCGTCAAAGAGTGTTATAACAGTCTCACCGAATGGTATGGTCAAACCCGTCAAAGAGTGTTATAACAGTCTCACCGAATGGTCGTGACATGAGCCGTAACCCGTTTTCAAAACCTTGATCATGAGCCGTAACCCGTTTTCAAAACCTTGATCTTAAGCATATTTGAAAACAAAAAAGGTCTATCTATAAATATGTCCATGAATATAGACTTTTTGATTCGCACACACAATTTTTCTGTAAAAGTTTTTAAAAATCTAGATTTGGTTGCGGTAAGTGTTATAAATTGAGATTTAGATTAAAGATGCAACAACAAAAATTCCTCGAAAGGGTATCCATTAAGACATTATGCTTCACCTTGATCAAGATGTCCTAAATTTCATTATCTCTCTGTTCTAACATTGAATCCAACCATGTGCACGTTGATGTGGTTGACTACCAAGAAAAAAAAAAAGATTTTTTATGGGTTTACGTTAAATACCCCATATACCCCTCCTATTAGCAATTTACCATACTTGATAGTAGACGTAGTATGCAATCACAGATTCACACATGCAACCAGCCTATTTTGATGAAAAGAAATCTCAAGTCTCTCAACCCAATGAACGCTTAAATTTCCAACCTTGGGTTTTCTTTCCTATTTTATTCTTGTTCCCTAGATTTGTGAGCTTTGATGTGAACATATAACCTTCGCCAGACTGATGAACTGAAAACAACAACTTTTAACAGCTTTTGTTTTCTTTTTCTTTGCAAGAGTAATTTTGTCATCTAGTGTTGATCTAGAGCTGACATTGTCTGGATTGCCTCATTCATCCTTGGCAAAAAGACCCGACATTCATCTTCAAACTCTACTATTACCAGACACTACTAGTCTTACTCTAGCTAGCTAGAATCTAGACTAGAGATCACAAAGAGAGCATCAAAATGTGTTCAAAGTTCAAACTTAAAGATATGACTGCACATTACTACAACACACGGGACACTGAAAAAACAAACTCTTTTTCTCTTTAAAGCCTGAGACCCGGCCCTTCTTCCATGCACACATCACGTATAGTACCTCTCCTCTACAAAGTCTAGCTTTTGAATATGGTCCATCAAGTCAAGAATAAGAAATGGAAATTCTTGTTTCAGGTTTCATCATGAGTATTTCTTTTCTTTTGAATATCAATAGACTGATTAGTAAAAGGGTTCATTAGTCATGGGCCAGACGTGTACGAATAGGATCCTTGAAAATTTTTATACAGGATCAAATCAGATAATATTAGTCGTGTTTATCACAATTTTAAAGATTAATGACGAATCAAATTAAATAATCTCAAGAAACAATTTTTTTTTGTTTAAATATATCGGGCTGTTATGCAGCTGTAAAAAGAACTGCACCAAGTTCTGGAGATTTGGTCTGCTCGGTGTATTTTTCATACATTTGGGTCTGAAATTATACAAAAACAAAAAAAGTGAACAAGAACCAGAGTGAGAGGAACAATTGATCAAAATGTAGTATTAATTAATGTATATAATATCTCTGTATACGTATTGAGGTAATTACAAATCCTTGGTAGTGATTATGAGCAACCAACTAATAATTAATCAAAACAAAATTTAGCAGACATGAAAGAAATGGGGTACATAAAAGAGTTGGAATAAGTAAACCTAACAACTTGGCTATTCAACAACGGTCTCCCATTATTAACCAAACAATCATCGTGAGATAATCTCTTGAATATATTAGGATTAACAATCTTTGCCGATGCGAACCAACCGCAGTGTACATGTATATGCCTTGGTACACAACTTGATGACATACATGTATTCACTATTTGTACGATGTATTGTGGTATTCCTGTTGATGATGAATCTTTGCTCTGTGATATACTTATGTCTCTGCTTGTGCAGTGTTCTGAGAAAACATAAAAATGAAATTACAGGTCAAATTTCAAATTCATCAAGAGATTTCCATTTTGAGTTACGCATAAAACAAGATGAGGACTTTTTGTTTACCATTTGACAAAAGCTTCCTGTTTCTTGAATGTAATAGTATTGATTCATTAAGAGCTTGTTGTGAAGATGAAGGTTGCACCATCTTTGTCTCATACCCTGAACAGAGGATATACATATTTACATTAGTAGCTCTCTTGAAATGGGTTCTATGAAATTCTTATACGGATTAAGATAAATTCAAGAAAGAAAAATAGTGAAAAGTTGAAGAAGAGAAGAAGAAAAAAGTAGTAGCGCCCAAAAATGGCAATGAGTATTAGACATCTTCTTTTCTGTTTTTTACCTGTTGTGGTTGAAGAATGAGCAAGTCCAAAGATGTTGCAGAACACTACTATTATGACAATGAGAATCTTCATCAAGTTGCAGGTGTAGTTGTAGTTGGAGGGATGTAAGTAGATATTAAAACCCCCCATTTGGTGATTTCTTTAATGAATGAAGAACAGCAGAATGTATATAAAAAAAGACTTGAAGAAATGAATTCTGTTCTTGCTGTTGTTATGACTAACAGTAAAATGTGATATGTAGTGATTGTCAAATCCCTATTGTGCTTCCTCTTCTTCTCATTGAATCAATAGTCAAATGATAATATTTGAGAAAGAGTCATGGGATGGGAGACATTGGGAGAGGGAGAGAAGACTAAGTAAAGTACTGATGAGCAGGACAGGAGGACGCCGGCAGTAGAGAGAGAGAGAAAGGAGGACCACAAATTCAAGACAAACATATAGGAGGAGGAGTGTTGTCTTGTGTGTATGTATATATGGTCTTTGATGAGGATGCAAAATTTCATTCTAAAATGCTATTGCTGGCTTGCTGCTCTGAGTGTCTCTGATGATCCTTCACACTGCACACCTAATGACCCAAGTTTTTCTAGCTTTTGTACTCTGTGTTTAGCCGAAAGAAAGAATGACAACAAACAACAACCATTTAATGCAATTTTATTTTTCTCATTTACAAAATATCATATCATTATTTTGCCAATTTTTACAGTGTTCAACTTTGTCACTCTCTTATGGCTTGTAATATTTACTTTGAGTTAGGAAGACTTAAAGCTTCGATTTTACATATAATTCGTTATTAAAAAATCCTCTCGTTTTTAGGGGCCACTCGAAAGGATTTAGGGGCCATCAATTTATACCCAGCCAAAGACTCTAGTTAAGGGGTACCCTATATGATATTGAACTTACATAAATGCCCTTCTGGTAAAACTGTATAAAAAACAAATCAAAAAATTCTACTCATTTCAACTGTATAAGAACGCGAAGAACGCGTACCCGGCAATGTAGTCGGTGGTGGCGATTCCGATAGTCAAACACTTCGTCAACTTCAAATGGCCCCAATTAGGTAAGAATCTATCATTTTTGGGGTTTATTTCGCTTTAATTCGTCGAATCGAGAAAAAAAATTCTAGGGTTTACGGTTATTTATCCAGATTCGGGCGATATTCATGCTTATTTACTTCCGAATGTAGTCGTGTTCTTCATTTCTCAAGAACATCGACAATATTCGGGAGAAAGATTTGATAATTATCTGCCGAATATTGGTGGCCATATCTTCCTGGATACAAACTGCTAATATCGGTAGTTTAATGAATTTTTTGGCTACCGAATATATTTAAGTAGACACACAGTATTCGGAAGAACACTCACTACCGAATGTATATATTGAAAAAATCTCAAAATTTCTGATATAGGAAAAATCCCATTTTGGGGCCAGTATTTGGGTCATCGTACATTCGGAACTTTACAAAAAAATTATCCTAAGAATATTACAAGTTCAAAAGAAACCACGCCATGGCTCCAGGTGGTTCCAAGAGCCAATATTGAAGGTTAGACAGCCCATATTCGGAAGTTTTGGTACCTAATTTAACTTCTGATTATTTCAAAGACAAAATTTGAAAAGTATAAGTTTTTCCAAATTCTGATTTTTGGGCCATCGTACATTCAAAACTTTACAAAAAAATTATCCTCCGAATATTACAAGTTCAAAACAAACCACGCCATGGCTCCAGGTGGTTCCAAGGGCCAATATTGAAGGTTAGACAGCCCATATTCGGAAGTTTTGGTAACTAATTTAACTTCCGATTATTTCAAAGACAAAATTTGAAAAGTATAAGTTTTTCCAAATTCTGATTTTTGGGCCATCGTACATTCGAATTTTACAAAAAAATCCTCCGAATATACA
Source organism: Papaver somniferum (assembly GCF_003573695.1). Lineage (NCBI taxonomy): Eukaryota > Viridiplantae > Streptophyta > Magnoliopsida > Ranunculales > Papaveraceae > Papaver > Papaver somniferum. Next base: position 11,034,710 of record NW_020622934.1, read on the forward strand.
AGTTCAAAACAAACCACGCCATGGCTCCAGGTGGTTCCAAGGGCCAATATTGAAGGTTAGACAGCCCATATTCGGAAGTTTTGGTAACTAATTTAACTTCCGATTATTTCAAAGACAAAATTTGAAAAGTATAAGTTTTTCCAAATTCTGATTTTTGGGCCATCGTACATTCGGAACTTTACAAAAAACCTATCCTCGAATATCACAAGTTCAAAACAAACCACGCCATGGCTCCAGGTGGTTCCAAGGGCCAATATTGAAGGTTAGACAGCCCATATTCGGAAGTTTTGGTAACTAATTTAACTTCCGATTATTTCAAAGACAAAATTTGAAAAGTATAAGTTTTTCCAAATTCTGATTTTTGGGCCATCGTACATTCGGAACTTTACAAAAAAATTATCCTCCGAATATTACAAGTTCAAAACAAACCACGCCATGGCTCCAGGTGGTTCCAAGGGCCAATATTGAAGGTTAGACAACCCATATTCGGAAGTTTTGGTAACTAATTTAACTTTCGATTATTTCAAAGAAAAAATTTGAAAAGTATAAGTTTTTCCAAATTCTGATTTTTGGGCCATCGTACATTCGAAACTTTACAAAAGAATTATCCTCCGAATATTACAAGTTCAAAACAAACCACGCCATGGCTCCAGGTGGTTCCAAGGGCCAATATTGAAGGTTAGACAGCCCATATTCGGAAGTTTTGGTAACTAATTTAACTTCCGATTAATTCAAAGACAAAATTTGAAAAGTATAAGTTTTTCCCAAATTCTGATTTTTGGGCCATCGTACATTCGGAACTTCCAACTTAATCGGTAGATAAGAATATAAGTTTGCCACCGAATGTCTTATTCGGGGGTAATACGTGTATCGTTAACAACCGATTGTAGTGCACCAATGATACGAAACCTCAACGGCCATATTTTCAGAAACCTCAACGGCCATATTTTCAAAAATTAGATCCGTTGGAACTCTAATCTATATAAGGAGGGTAACCCCTCTCAGTTATTATTGAGTAAAAAATCGGAATGAAAAACCTTTTCAATCGCAAGTCCATCATCAATCGACAACATACTTCGAAGATGCAAGCGAACAACTACATCAATTGCAACAATGGAAGAAGAAATACAAAAAAGGAACAAACAACCCAAAAAAATTAAACCATCGTTAGTGGCAACGGAGGAGGAGGAAGAGGAAATCAAGGCTAAGAAGCAAGGTCAAGAACAATTCCATCATAGAGAAAGATTAAAACAAGTTGAGGAAGAGACCGAATGGATAAAAAATTATTACATTGTGAAAGATCTACCCAAAGAACAGCAGGACGATCGTATATTTTGGATTAACGTTTCATTGGGTCCTTTTGTTGGTAAGTACAAGAAGCCACGCCACAATTATGAACCATCGCATGTTTCTTCAAGGGTGCACCATGTTATAAAATTGTGCACCGAGTACAACCGTATTCTTGCTAGGCACAGAGACGACAGGTTTGCGGCACAAGATGCTTATTCCAAGTGGAGAGGAGAGTCGTTTCTACATTTCGAAGCCGCGTTGATTGTTGCATCTCGGACTGAGAAAAAAGAATAACATGTGATGTTTGAGTGCTGTAAATTCAAATTTTTAATACTAATCGGCGGTTTGATAAAATATGGAATTCCCGAATATGATTAATCGTATTGAAGTGTTATAATACTGTTGTTCCGATTACATAGTTTCAAAAAAAAATTATAGTAACTCAGCCGATTCCTCGAAAAAAAACGATCAAACATAGTCATCATCCGAGGGGATCAATTCGAGTAACTCAGCGGGAAAGTTGTTGTCCATAACACGATCCCAATCAACCATGTTGGACTCATATTGTTTCACCCAATCCTTGCAATGGTTCATCGGGAAGTAATCGTGCCACTTACTCAACGGAGGTAACGGACAATCTTTCTTTACTCTTAAACCGATAAAATGCATTTCATTCACAAATGCCATTACGATTCTTCTACCTTTAACCGACTCGTCGCAAGACGTTCTTGTGGGTGCAAACGTCATGCTAAGTCCATACATAGGAGGAACAAAGAAATGTACCACGCAATTCAAAACGTCCGCTAGGAGATTTCCAAATTTAGGCATTGTCATCCAATACTTGGATCCGATTGTCTTCAATCCCTTTCGACACTTCACACGCGCAACTAAGTCTTTGAACTCTTGTTCTTTGTCGTATCTATCTCCTGGCCTCATCATCTCCATATAAAAACCCTTGTCCTTCACTAGTTGTGCCGCCATCTTATTTCTTAAATATTGGCATTGGGTGACATCTTCGATATCCGCCTCTCTAAAGTAACCCATTTGTTCCGTAGCAACGTGAAACCCACAATTTCCATCCCCATCAACCTCGTCGGTCGACAAAACAAATGGAATGATAAGTGGAGGGAGTTGTTCCAAATACTCTTTGTATATTGTATATTTGGATCGATTTGGTCTTCCATTAAGATCTCTAGGGCAACGAAGAGTACCTTTGTCCTCTTTTATAGTAAGAATTTCCATTGGTTGGGTTGTTGCGAGGCGTTCATTTGATCAACAACTTCTTCAACAACATTGGGTTGACTTACTTGTCGGGTGGTTGGTCCACTTTGATCATTTCTTGGACGACCTCTTTTCTTAGGTTCCGGCTCATCTTCAAATTCGGCTTCCGAACGCTCGTGCCTAGACAATATTCTTTTATTAGACAAATACTCCTTCAACTCTTTTCTTTGGATGGTCCTCGACACTTCGGTGTTCGGCCTACCGGTGTTCTTTTGCTTAATAGGTTCATCAACCTCCCTTAAACAAGGGTGAAGGGCTTCCTCCAAATTATGCATCAATATTTGCTTTCTGGTGCCGTTTGATGTAGCGTAACGCTCGGCTATTCGTGCACACAATTCCGACTCGAAGAAAGACGGACCATCAACTACCGGGGTGTTCGGAGTGAAATTTAATTGCTTCCAAAATGGGTGAATATCATCGATGTCAATCACTTCAACATACCTACCCAACTTATGACGACATGGGAGTCCAATACCTATCATATCCTTGCAAACACAAACCGTATTCTCGTCATCATAAGTTTTATATAACTTCAATTGTTTCATCATGCGATTTATTGCCCATCTTGAAACTTTATGAACAACTCCCCTTAGAAGCAATTTTTCCTTAATATGTTCCATCGGGAATTGGTGTACACTAAATTGCATACATTTCCTAATCTTTACGAGATCACGATTGGTGAATTCATGGATTGCTTCTTGGATCGACACAACTCCATTTTGACTACCAATTAGTATTTTCTTTAGTCGACCATGAGACCCCTCCGCAATGCTTGTCGCCTCGTTCTTGAAGTTACGATATTCATATGTCCATGCAAACACAAACCTCTCCTTAATCGTTAACCATTATTTTTTACAATACTCAACCGGTTTTGGGTAGTCCGTGCCGTATTCATCCTCAAATTTCTTCAAGTTACATTCGTAAATTTCCTCGGTCATCGACCAAACAATTTTGTCCCATGCTTTCATGAACATTTTCCAAATTATTCCATCCTCCTTCCACTTTTCTTCAAATAGCCTATCCTCTTCCTTACGTTCTTCCACGGTTAATTTACTAATGCGCTCATCCTCTTCCTTTAACCTCTTGGTACCCTTCCTTGGTCTTTTAGCTTGGAAATGATGATGGCAATTGGTTTTGAGATTGCATTGAATGTGCCACGTACATTGCAAGTTTTGGGCTTCCGGAAACACTACCACTATTGCATGCATTAAGGATTGATCGTTATCCGTTACAATAACCCTTGGAAATTATCACCGTTATAAATGGACCTCAACGTCTCCAACATCCAAATGAAACTCACATTGTTCTCATGATCCATTAAACCCCACGCAATCGTAAACGTGTTTTTGTCCGAAGTATGGCAAGCAATGTTCAACAACGACATGTTATACTTGTTTGTCTTATAAGTAGCATCTATCAACAAAATTTGATGAAAGCATTGAGCCAATTGGATCATTTCAGGATGTGCCAAGAAAATACGAACCACTATACCATCCTTTTCTTCCCTTCTCAAGGTGTAGCCGTGTAACTCCGCTAACCACTCCGATTGTTGCATGACCGTTCTACCATCCCAATCAGTCCTTTTGATCGTAGCTAGGGCCGACTTAATTGTAGACAAAGAAGACAAGTTGTCGGGATCGTCCGCCTTTATTTTACTTAAGATCGCACTCGCTTTTTGGATCCGCGTAGACCTCACCGTCTGCATTTGATGTGGTTTTAACTTGGCAACCATTACATGTCCAATTAAATCCAACGGATCATCATGGTTGTGACAACCGTTATCAACTTTATACATTTTATACTCTTTACCTTTAATACCATCGGGCTTATAGAAGACAATCTTAAATGGGCATCCTATCTTCTTGGTATTGCTTCGGTATTTCCTATTCGTCTTCCGTATGTACTTACTATTCTTTCCCTCGTGACTCTTTCGCGTCCCACCTTGCTCGCAAATCATTTCAAATCGAGTGTCACTAACATGATTATTTTGAACTACCACGCACATGTTATCTTTTGCCTTGTTCATAAGCCATTCCTTTGCCTCCTTCTTACTTCCAAATGTCTAAACGTGCATAAAACAAAACAAATCTAATAAGCATAACCATTTAACATATAAATTTTGAAGAAAAAAAAAGTAGTAATGAGTATACTAAATCGTTTGCATAGCATAGGGAAGTGTCGGGCCTCAAATAGAAATCATCAACAAACTCTTCAATGGCCTGCATATGAAAGCAACAAATTATTATACAATAATCGGAGGTTATTAAATAAGTCAAACTGCCGAATATACTATATTCGGAATCCTGTCGGTTACCAAAACACCCGATTTATGCAAATGAATGTACACAGTTTACTGAGTGCAAAAAATGATATAATCGGAAGCTAAAATATATAGTAAAACAACCGAATATAAATAACCGAGAGATAACTTTAATCGATAAACATCCGATTTTCAAGTTTTCGGAAATTTTATTTTGAGGCCACTGTTATATTCGGCAGTCAAATAATGTTAAACTATTACCGATTGTAAAGGATAAGAATATTGAGTTTTGAAATTTTTTGGGGAATTCGTTTTTGGGGCCATTCGGGGGTAAATAACTCTATATAACTACCGAATGGAGATTTTTTTGGAAAACCAGTTTGGGGTTTTTTCTCATATTTGGCAGTAAACTACTATCTTGGAACTACCGAATATACATATTTGGTACTCAGTGTGTTATATTCGTAAGTTTATTCGAGAAATTATCTACCGAATCTGGATAGTTCATGGCATTCAATGCATGCAATAATCGGTTTTTCTTGTTTACAAAAGCACACAAACGCATGCAAATCGAGTATTTGAGTTTCTTAACACAATACCTGTGTTTTACATGCATCGTTAGCTTCAATATCGGGGGATTCTCCATTTTCTTCCATGAAAGGGTCGTCTATGTTTTCCTCTCCACAAAAGTTTGGATCATTCAACATATACCCCAAATCGTCTTCTCTAAACGGTCGTGAACCCTCAACATTTTGTTCTTCGTCATGATTCTCACCTTCTTCTTCATATCCATCCATTTTTGTAGTGATAAATTGGGTTTTCTCTTTTTTTCCTTCACCTTCTTCTCTATAACTCTAACAACTCAAAAATGAAAAATAAATGGAAAAAATGAAACACAAATCATTCTAATACTGCACCGACTACAATCGGAAGTCTGGGAAATATTTTGGCTTCCGATTGCAATCGGAGGATAACAATGTTATCATATCCTCCGAATATGTAAGGGTAATTTCGCCATTACGAATTACGCGAGATAAGGGCTGGCTATATTTTCCCTTTGGGTGACCTTTTTTGTTTTATTGTTGGCCCCTAAATCCTTTCCAGTGGCCCCTAAAAACGCGAGGTAAAAAAGGGCTCAAACTCGAATAATGCAACCAATGAAACTTGAGAAAGACTGCCAGACTGGGTTATGCTAGTTGTGTTGTTGTGTCTCTGGGTAATTATTGAGTCTTTCAACGTAGGTAACAAAATAGACAAGGTTATAGGTTAAAGTTAGATACAGCCTACAAGAAAGGGTGCACAGGAACCGAGCCGGACCGATGGACCGAACCGGAACCGGTGGAACCGTACCTGGTTTTGGACCGAACCGAGGTACAAGGTACAGGTACCGGTCCAAAAAATAGGAACCGAGGTCTGGGGGTACAGGTACACGGTCCTGCACAATTACTGTGCCGTACCGGATCGAATGTCCCGAATGATTAGAGCCGTTAGATTTAGGGGATAAGGGATCAGTATTAGCCGTTAGATTAGAGGGGGGTATATAAGCGAACATTATAAGGTTTCCGTTTCTCTTCTCATTTTCTTCTTCTTCTTTTTCCCGTCTCCTCTTTTTCTGAGAAGGGACGAGCGACAATATTCTCCATTACAAATGTTGATTAACAGAGACGAGCGACAATCTTCTCTTCTCCATTACAAGTGTTGATTCAAAGGGTAAGTGTTTATTCAAACGGTAAGTAATTAAGATTTGTAAGCGAACTGAACCTACTTTGAATCTCAAGTATTGATTCAAAGGGTAAGCGAACTGAACCTAGGGTTTTGTAATTGAGATTTGTAATAATTCTGAATCTTCTGAGAATCTGAATCTAATAATTCTACTTTTAATCTTTTGATTTTTCAAATTTGTAATTAAGACTTGTTCATCAGATTTGCAAGAGTTGATTGATTTGGCTTGGATTTGGTAAGAATTTTATCTTCTTAATCTTTTCTTTTGATTTTTCATTACTTTTGTTAATGAAATTAGGGTGTTAAATAAAATCTGGGTTTTGCTTTAGTTTTGTTGTTTAATGTTTGAAAGATTGAGATCTTATCTAATTGATGTGTGTTTCATTGAATTGTGATGCTATGCTCTGTTTTATGTTACTGAATTTGTGATTTTAGGGTTAGGGTTTTGTTTTTGGATTTGTTTGGATGAGAATTGATCAATTGAATGATGTTGAGAAGATCCAGATGTTATCTTGATTTTGAGTATGAGCTGCAAAATCTTTGGATTGAAAGTTTAGCTGAATTGCTAATAACAAGCTAGTACTTGTCTTAATTCAGGGTTCATGTTTTGTTATTGATATGGTAATGTGTATCTTGATGTGTGTAGTTAATTTGAGAAATTAGGGTGTTAGAAATTAAGGTATTAATTTGTTTTGGTGGTGGTTTTGTAGTTCTCATCTTAATTATGAATTGAAGTTTGGTCTTCTGGATGTTGATCATTCTAGGATGTTTAGCTGATTAATGAATTGAGTCTAATAAAGAGTTGTTATGTATGTTGATGGGTTAAATGAGTTGTGATGCAAGATGAGATGATATTGAGTTACTAACTACTATTATTTGTTTGGCAGTGTTACTTGGTCCTATCAACACTGATGACACCACAAGTGCTGCTGATATGGATTAGAAGATCAAGATTCAAGACTATTGCATCACTAGCTGCACTGCTAGTTGTTCTTTTTTCAGATTTTCTCATTTTCAAGACTTAGTGTGTGTGTCTGTGGCTACTGACTACTGCTAATTGTTGTTTTTTCGGATTTCCCAGACTTTAGTGTGTGTGATTGTGAGATTGTCAGTTTGTGTGCTACACTGCTACTGCCTACTGCTACTCAGGTTTTCAAGACTTTGTTTGTTTGGTTTGCTAGTAATATAGCTACTTATTAATTGTTGTTTTGTTCTAAGTATGAGTTATTACTTTATATATTGAAAAACAGGTAAAAAACCATGTACTTAGATTGTCAGAGAAAAAGACATATTTCTGTCTGGAAAAGAACCGATTGGAACCGGTACCGTACCTGGTACCGAATGGAACCGAAACCGAGGTACAAGGTACAGGTACCGGTCCAAAATTTTGGAACCGAGGCTAGGGAGGTACAGGTACTCGGTCTCGTCAAGAACCGAGCCGAACCGTGCCGTGTGCACCCTTACCTACAAGCTGTATGAAGAACAACAGTGATAGACGCACCAAGGGATTTATCCGCAATCTCAGTGTTGTCTCACAAAATCACGGGCCCCACCACCAAGGGAATTTAGCAGGGGGCCATATATTTGTGGCGGGTCCCAGTAAACTGTGAGAGAGTCCCGAGATTGCGGGATAAATCCCTCGGTGCATTTATCATTTTTGTACGAAGAATGTAGACAAAAAAAAGACATATGCTATCCCGCTCAAGCGGGCTTTTTTACCGTTAGATGATCAAATCAACGGTTAGATTCGCATTCATGAAAGGACCACTTTTAGGAAAGGACCCACCATTTTCCCTAAAGGAATCAAGGCTGTTAGAGCTGGGTTTTAGCATGATCTAACACGGTAAAGAGACCGTTTGAGCGGAATAGCTACCCGCAAAATGGCGCGGGACAGCATTGCTCGAGAGAAAAAGAGACCAAACACAAGTAGCTATACACCCTAGAAACGTGGACCTAAGTACTAATAATATTACATACAAGCAAAGGTTGCGCATAAGACTTTCTCTTATTGTCCAACATCCAAGATTCAACCACGAGGTCTAAAATTAGACCTCATAGACCTAAATATGCTAAATTTATTACATTTTTAAGGAAGTACTAAGCAAATTTGTTCTATATATTCGCATTGGTAATGAGATAATTTGTATATATTTGCTACTTGTTATGAAGTGTTGGCATGTTTTACTGATGAAGTACTAATGCTGGTTTTGACCAGGTAATCTTAATATCGATCTACTAATAGATGTCTTATAAGACTGCAATCATTTGCGACCAAATTTGATGAGAAGAAATGGTGTGTTGAAACTGGAGCAAAACACAATTATGAGATGGGACGGTTAGGAAAAGGAACACTTGGACAACTAGAAAAGGCAGTAGGTTTGAACTGGAATGCGAGAGAGGTGGTTTTCACAGAAGCCACAATTCCAAAAATGAAGTCCCGGTATAGTGACAAGCAGGGTCGGTCCTGAGCATTTTTTGCCCCAAAATAAACCCAAAAAATGTTGCCCCGTTATCCTAAAAGAAATATAATACTAATTAACATTTAATCATCTATATTGAATATTGTATTCAAAAAGGGAAGCACATATACAGTGTCCAGATATTCACGTAGGATGACTAAGAAATAACTCAAAAGGCCAAAACACATAAGTGTAGTTTGTAGTGCTATTGTGTTTCTCAGTCTTGAAGTACCTGCCATATGTAGTTTGTATCTGGCACAGGAATTCCGGGTAAGATTTTAATGTTAGATATTATCAATGTAGTTGTAAGGTCATCGAATAACAAGAAAGCGTTACCTATTTGAATATGAAGGCCAAGTGAATATTATTTTGAGTCAACTTAATCGATATTTTCTGCCAAAATCCCGAAAAAAAGAATGGAGTAGAGTTCTACGCAGCAAACGAGATCCCTGAAATATAGAATATTAATTGTATCGCATTCCGAAACTTCAAACATAAATGACATAAAAACACCATATTAAACTAAAACTCTAAAGCTTACCTAAGAGATAAACAGAATTCAAAAAACTATTTCAAAACATTCAGAAATTGTTTAGATCGGCAATTATCATTTAGTGGTATTCTTCAGTATCCGATCTAATAGTTGTGAATCTAGATTTGATTATTTATGATTTGAATTGATCTTATCTGACAAAATAGTTTACTAGTTTAAACGGAAGAGACTTTGTCAACACTCAACAAATCTTTTCTTAAAATATTATTGGAGTAGTTACCAAACAACTTTGTTCCTTTACTGTTTGGAAGACGATCAAAAGAAGTTGAGTACTTAAGACTTTACATCGGTAAAGCAACTCAAGACAGTGATTTATGTCTTGGGATTCACGTGTGTTGACCAGACGGTTGTAGGCGCAAGGATACTGAGGGAACTAAGTAACTAGGGGTAGATTACTTGGTCTCAACTATACGAAGTTGGCTTTGTTCTTTGTATAGCAGCTTAATTCTGAGAGTATTCAAAACTGGACTAGGTCCCGGGGGTTTTCAGCATTTGTGGTTTCTCTCGTTAACAAAATCTTATTGTATCATTTGCTTTACTTCCACATTATAATTCTTTTATTATAATAAAGTAAATAACACTTGTATGTTAATCCTAATCACTTGGTATTGATCATACAGTAAATCGGGTTTGGAACGTAACTATTATCAAGTGAATATCTTGAAGTTGTATTGTCTCGACTTTGTCTATAGACGATCACTCAAGGTATCAGACTTATAGGTCGAAACTAAAAGATTGCGGTGTACTTGGGTACCCTCGTCATTTCAGAAACATCTTTTAAATTTGTACTGGGTTGAACGCAACTATTAGAATATGTGGCTGGTTATAAACAAGTGGATGTTATTTTGTATTTGCATCTCTGTTTTTGGTATCCCTTATCTGTGGAGGTAGGATGGTAACAAAATAGTATTGCACATAAAAATTTGGTATCAACCTTTATAAATCGTGCAATTTACTAAGGTGTGGCGTGGTTCTCCAAAAACAGAATTGCCAATAGTGCCATTTGTGTCGAGAAATATGAATGCTTAAGATACGACCTCTTTTGGGGTTGTTTACTACTATTCAATATTGAGGATTGACTGTTAGACAGACGGTGTGCACCAATGGCCTCACGCTTCCAGAAATACTTTATTTAGAACATCTCCAATAGTGGATGCTAAAAATTCGATGTGGAGGTATTATTTAGACCTTATTATGTTTCCAAGAGGATACAATCTCTTTTGGGATGTTTGCTACTATTAAATATCGAGGATTGACCATTAGACAGACGGTGTGTACCAATGTCCTCACATCCCCTTCAAGTGCTTTATTTGGAGCATCTCCAATAATGGATGCTGAAAATTTTACATAGAGGTATTATTTAGACCTTATTATGTTTCTAAAGTAAAATTAATCTCACAATAATTAAAAGAAAATCGTGCTACAAGAAAGGGAAAAACAACCAACTACAAAGCAGAAATATTATCTTGAATACATGACGTACGTATATAATAATTTTTTGGGAAATATTGACTTTGGATCCCATAAAATGTTATAATTTATGTTTAGATCCTAACTTCGTCCAACTTTGAGTTTTGGTCCCTATAGGTTCCAGTATAACAGGTGACCGTAATTTAGTGACACTTTCAGACGACCAAATACGTGAACTACTATTACCAACGGGTGGCGGGTAGAATCCTTTGCAGAAGACTTAAATACGCGAGGGGTTATTGTAAGTGGCAGAGTATCCTTGATGCCACGATCCACTGATATTCAACCCCATGTCGCACTGATTCGTCCCTTCCCTCCAATCTTCAAAAAAGAATCACTTTGAAGAAATAAACAAAGTCCCTTACGCCAAAATAATTCCACTAAGTCAATCTAACGGTTGAAAGATATTAGCTTGAATGTAATCAGGTTTTCATCTAAAGGTGAATATTGGATGCTTTGTTACCAAGGTAAAATTGATTGCAAACCCTGATTTGAAGACTATATAAGGAAGAACTATAACAACTGGGAAACCTAATCCCTACACCTCCTGTGTGATACTAGTTGCGACTAGAGTCGATTCTCCTTTAACCTAGGTTTTTCTAAATCCATTATAAGTTAACGACTTAAAGACTTCAATGGGATTCTGAAGCTAGACCCAACTATTTTCTCTGTAGTTGCGTGTTATAATCTTACTTTGTTCTATCTTATTAAGTACTATCTTCTCTAAGATTTGTTCGATATTCAATCTCCGATAGGAAAGATAAAAAGTAGTCAGAAACATCTTCGTGCCATCGTTTGTGAAAAAACGGGGGGCTAACAACCATACCCAATGTTTTGCTTAGCAATCTGTATGGACTAACTCCAATATACTTTCAAGAGAATCAACTAGACAGTCAGCTCAATCTTAAGAAAAGTATATCAAAGAGTTATATCTCAATTTCTCAATTCAATCTGCAATCAAACAAATAGGAATTTGCGAGTCCGATTGAATATAAAAAATAACTTGGACGGTATCAAAAACCAATATCCAAGTGTCAATCAATTTAATCAAAAACCAAAGATTGGATTCACAATTGATTGAACTTACGCACAACATGTGATATTTCAATTATATAAACAAATATAATGCGGAAAAGAAATAACACATACACCAGAAATTTTGTTAACGAGGAAACCGTAAATGCAGAAAAACCTCGGGACCTAGTCCAGATTTTAACACCACACTGTATTAAGCCGCTACAGACACTACACTAGCCTACTCCAAGTTAACTTCATACTGGAATGTAGTTGAGCCCTAACCAATCAAGGTACAGTTGTGTTCCTTACGCCTCTTGAACCACGCCGGATTCTGCGCACTTGATTCCCTTAGATGATGTCACCCACAACTAAGAGTTGCTACGACCCAATGTCGAAGACTTGATAAACCAATCTATTTCACACAGAAAAGTTTATTGAATTGATAAATATGTATCCCACAGATAAACCTATGAGTTTTGTCCCTTCTTTTGATAAATAAAGGTGTACATGAACCAATTGATATACCGGACTTATATTCCCGAAGAACAGACTAGAAATATCTATCGCCTCACAATAATCTTAATCGTATGATAGTGAAACAAGATATTTTGAAAATCACCCGCTTGAATAAAGGCACGCATAGAAATTTTCCACCATAAGTAATTTGAGCCATCGAAGACCGGTGGTACGTTTATAGAGATAACACTTCTGTCCATATTCAGATCACTACAAACACAGATTTATCAGGTCTTAAACGTGTTTGCCTACTCTGATACCAATTGAAAAATCGGGGGTCTAACAACCAAACCCAATATTTCGTTTGACAATTTGAATATATACAAACTCCAATATACTTTCAAGAGAATCAAGTAGACTGTCAGACTCAATCTAGAGAAAAGTATATCAAAGAGTTTTATATCTCTATCTCTTAATTCAAGCCGCAATCAGCAAATAGGAATTTGCGGGCCCGATTGAATACAAGAGAAATAACTTGAACGGTACCAGAGACCGATGTTCAAGGATCAATCAACAACCAAAGGTTGGATTATCTAATTGATTGATCTTAACACACAACCTGTGATATTTCTATTATATAACAAAATATAATGCGGAAAATAAATAACACAGACACCCGAAGTTTTGTTAACGATGAAACCGCAAATGCAGAAAAACCCCGAGACCTAGTCCATCTTTGAACACCACACTGTATTAAGCCGCTACAGACACTAGCCTACTACCAATGAACTTCAGACTGGAATGTAGTTGAGACCTAATCTATCTCACACCGATCAAGGTATAGTTCCGCTCCTTACGTCTCTGAACCACAGCAGGATTCTACGCACTTGATTCTCTTAGCTGATCTCACCCACAAACAAGAGTTGCTATGACCCAAAGTCGAAGACTTGATAAACAAATCTATCTCGCACAGAAAAGTCTATTGGAATAGATAAATTTGTCTCCCACAGAAATACCTACGAGTTTTGTTCCGTCTTTTGATAAACAAAGGTAAACAGGAACTAATTGATACACTAGACTTATGTTCCTGAAGAACAACCTACAAATATCAATCACCTCACAATAATCTTAATCGTATGGTAGCGAAACAAGATATTATAGAATCACAAACGATGAGACGAAGATGTTTTTGACTATTTTTTATCTTGCCTTTCAGAGATTAAATCTCGAGCAAATCTTAGAGAAGATAGTACTCAATCTCGATTGAAAACAGCAAGATCAAAATACATAATTATGGACAAAATAGTTGGGTATGGCTTCACAATCCCAATGAAGTCTTCAAGTCGTTAACCTATAGGGTTTTGGAAAAAAACTAAGGTTAAAGGAGAATCGACTCTACTCGCAACTAATATCACACAGGAGGTGTGAAGATCAGGTTTTCCAGTTTCTAGAGTTCTCCTTTATATAGTTTTCAAATCAGGGTTTGCAATCAATGCTACCTTGGTAATAAAGCATTCAATATACACCGTTAGATGAAAAACCTGATTAGACTCAAGCTAATATCTTTCAACCGTTAGATCGAACTTAGCTTGTTACACACAAATGAAAAGTGACTTCATTTAGATATGAGTAACGGTACCTAAACGTGTACACCTTTGTTGGCTCAACAATATTTAATCGAAGTTAGCCATATGAACACTTTCATATCAACCATATTCATCTTAACCATAACTAGTTCAAATGACTCAAATGAAACTAGTTATAGAGTTGTTCAATTATTTATATTCTCATAGAAGTATACAAGACACAATTGAAGAAAAATCGATTTTGATTCACTCGAATCAAGTCATGAATATTATAGCCACCGTTTGCAAAAGATTGCATTCCTTATTATATAGATGTATTAGTTAATGAACAAACCGATTTTAGAACTTAACTTACTCGGGTATGCATACCTAAGTAGCCAGACTAAGTTTGAGTTTGCCAGTATGCGAACGGGTACGCATACCTCCAAACTCAACAAAAATTTCCGGAACCTGAACCTCACGCCAGTACGCGTACCAATATGCATACTATGGTTCTCGGACTATCATTAACCAACCAGTACACATACGGGTATGCATACCATGGTTCCCGGACTTGGACTACATATATGCAAGTACGCATACTATGATTATATCCAATTATTCTAAACTCTTATTCAAGCACTGAAACATTCTCGGAATACGACAATAGTTGTTTCACACAAACTATTAGCTTCAAAGCAATTTTCAAGTGATCGAATGATCAATACGAAACATTCTGAGTCTACATCAAATGACTGTCTCACATAAATCATGTAAGATGTTACAAAACGATTTTCACATGATCATCTTTTGACTTTCTTCAAGAATATAAGATGAACTTGGTTAAAGCGATAGCTTACCAACACATATTTCAATAAATATGTAAGCGAGTCAAACTCAGCTCGAAATATCAAATGTACGTAATTGAAGTCTATATAGCTATACGACTTTTGTCTCAAATAGGAGATAGAGTAGATAGAATTTTGAGTGATAGACGAGTTCAAGTCTTCACATACCTTTTGTTGATGAAGTTCTACAAGCCCCTTAGTAGTTCTTCGTCTTCAATCGATGAACGTCGTGAAGTCTAATGTTCAACTACACTTTTTTATCCTAATGCGAGACTTAGCTATAAGTATACTAGAAATAAAGACTTATAGTTTTGGCACCTAAACTTGACAAACAAGCTTGAGATAGCAACGTTTGCGAGTTTGACCGAGCAGTGCTCTAACAATTTGTGATTCCATAATATCTTGTTCCGCTATCATACGGTTAAGATTATTGTGAGATGATTGATATTACTAGGTTGTTCTTCGGGGAATATAAGTCTGGTGTATTAATTGGTTCCTGTTCACCTTGATTTATCAAAACATGGAATAAAAACTCGTAGGTATTTATGTGAAGATGGATTTATCTATTCAATAGACTTTTCCGTGTGAGACATATTTGATTATCAAGTCTCGACTTTGGGTCGTAGCAACTCTTAGTTGTAGGTAAGAACATATAAGGGAATCAAGTGCGTAGAGTCCTGCTGGGATTCAGAGGCGTAAGGAACATGACTGTACCTTAAAGTGAAGTCTTGTAAAATAAGAACTACTCGATTAAGAGTGCGATAAAGTAAGGAAACCAAAATAGGCAAAGAAATAGGAAGGATGTACTACATCAGTCCCTCCTTCTTAAAACAAACTCGTCCTCGAGTTAATTAGTATAAAGAATTTCATTCTCTCCATGAAACGTGAAAATTTCTTGCACCTTGAAGATATTAGAAATGTTCCAATCTGATGGAACATCAATGACATACGTATTATCACTGATTTTCTTAAGCACCTTGAATGGTTCATACTTTTTCATCTTTGTCTTGTTGTAAGTTTCAGTAGGAAAACACTCATTTTTAAGATGAATCAATACTAGGTCCCCTTCTTGGAAACTTTTTATTCTTTTATGTTTGTTTGCAGCTTCTTTGTACTTGTTGATAGAGCCTTCTAGCTTTGTTTTTACTTCTTGATGAATATGTGAAGATTTCTCAAGCATATTATCTGCTTTCGCATTTGTCTGTCGTAACTTTGGACGTACTGCCAAGTCCAGAATGTAATTAGGAACTTTTAGAATATACTATCTCAAAAGGTGTCTTACCTGTAGATCTATTGACTGAAGTGTTAAAAGAAAACTCCATGTGTGGAAGTAAATTGTCCCATTGTTTTTCTTTTCCTTCAATAATCTTAGATCGAACCAAATTTCCTAGAGAACGATTCACAAACTCGGTTTGGCCGTCAGTTTGGGGATGAGCAGTTGTGTTGTATTGCAACTTAGTTCCTAAGCGCATCCACAATGACTTCCAAAAGTAACTCAGGAATTTAGTATCTCGGTCATGCAAACGAACCACTTCCTTGAAAAACAGATAAGCAATATTTGATGTATCTTTTGTCTTCTTGTAAGCTATGAAGTGAACCATTTTAGAATAACGATATACTACAACCATGATAGAGTTATTACTTTTTGAAGTACGTGGTAACCCTAGTACGAAATCCATGCTAATATCAACCCAGGGAGCATCTGGAAGAGGAAAAGGGGTGTAAAGTCCTGTGTTTTGTATAGTTCCCTTGGATTTCTGACAAACCATACACTTTTGCACATATTTCTGAACATTTTGCTTCAGGGAAGGCCAAAAATATCGTTCTTTAACCAAAGCAATAGTTTTATCACGACCGAAATGTCCACCAAGTCTACTGCCATGTAATTCCTGAATTAAGTGAAGACGTAAAGAACATTGTGGTACACATAATTTATTCCCTTTAAAAAGAAACCCATCCTGGATGAGGTAATCATTAACATTGCCCGTTGAAGAACCACACTTTTTCCAAAGTAACTGAAAATCTTAATCATCACTATCCAGATTTTTTAAGAAATCAAAGGCCAAACTCTCATGTTTAAGAGTAATGATAAGATGAGCTTGTCTACTCAAAGTATCGGCAACTTGATTGAGTTTTCCACTCTTATGTCGAATAGAGATAGTAGATAATCACCTACCTTGCATTATGTTAACCTTAGCTGAAGTTTTCAAAAACTTAAGAGCATGATTATAAGTGTTTATTAAGAACTCGTTGTCAATAAGATAAGGGTGCCATTGTTTCAACGCTTGAACGAGTGCTATCAACTCTAGTTCATATGTAGACCGCTTCTTTCTGGTAGCTGAATTTTTCTCACTATAAAAAGCAAGTGGATGATATTATTGAGATAATATAGCTCTTATGCCTACAATAGAAGCATCACAATGAATTTTAAATGGTTTTTCTCGACTAAATTGGAAGATACATAATTCTCCGTTCTTCCACTGTCAATGATCATGCTACAATATTTTCCTTCAATAACACACTGAGACCTGAAAATACCATGTCTATGTGAAAGACATGGTTCAGTAATGACGTATTACACCAAGTAAATCTGCATCATAAGACTCATGCGCATATTCGTAATTTTGATCATCATTCTCCAACACGTCTTCCTCTTGTGTTTTCTCTTGAGTTTTATTAATATATGCAAGGAATTTACGGCAATCACTGGAAGTATGAACAGTTTGATTGCACTTATTGCACTTTTCTCCTCTAAACTTGGAATAAGGATTAAGAGGTTTGGGTAAGGGAGGAAACAATTATTGATACTTATTACCTCGAGTGTTTGTAGTAATATCTATACGTTTGGTAGCTTGAGATGGTTCTGCAGGTGTTATATCAATCAATGGTGAATTTTTCGTAGGAAGTGGTGTTCGGTTATATGAAAAGTTGGTTGCTGGTGGTTGTTGAATGGATCGACTATAAATCCCTTCTTAAGCATAATAGAACCATCTTGGTTACCAGAATAAGAGTTATATGGTTTTGTAGCTCTATTATAGTTTTGATAACGATTCTGTCGTGGTTGTGCATGGCTGGAAGTATTAAGCACGCGTATCTCAATCTTAATAGCTTGTTGAATAGCCTCAACCATCGTACGTGTACACGGATCAAGTCATTCCTTGTTGGATAAGCTGATTTAAACCTTCTATGAAACGTGCAACTAACTGTTCCTCAAACTCATTCAATTGATTACGTGCAATAAGACTGTAAAATTCAGCAACATATTCTTCAACAAATCTAACTCCTTGTCAACAATTTTAAAGTTTGCTAAACAATTGTTGTATGAAATATCGAGGTAAAAATTTATCTCTAATCAAATTTCTCATTCTTTCCCAGGTACGTATAGGTGGCTTGCCATATTTGATTCGATCTTCACAGAGTTTATCCCACCAAGCTGATCCTCCTCCTTTGCATTTGTATGCAACAAGTTTCACCTTACGGTCAGGTACCTCAACGAATTTGAAAAACGCTTCTACTTCATAGAACCAATCAATCAATTCCTCAATCTGTAAACCTCCATGGGAATTATGTGTGTCAGCTTTCAACTTATATTCTGGTAGAGTTTCATAAGGACTCCAACCAGACTTCAATCTTCTATCCTCAGTCCATCTCTTCTCTTGTTCTTCTTCCAACTTATCATCTTCATCACTGTCGAGATTGAGAATTATAAGTTTCTTCCTTGGATTATCTAGAAAACTTTCTGACTGTTTCTTTTGTTTTAGCTCACATAGAATCTCTTCAGGAATTTCAGTATTGTGAAAAAAATATGATTCTTAACGTTCTTTGTTTCATCTTCTTTATTTTCTTCAAATCCAAGAAAGTTTTCATCTGTCATACTTACATGATTTTCTAACTTGATCGAAGTATCATTCTTTGCAAGTTTCTTTTCGAAAGACTCAAGAGCTTTAATTTTATTTCTATTGCCTTCTCTAAACAAGAATACTTAGCCTTTATATAGGCTTACATGAACCGACTAAATAAAAGAAAAGCAAATTTATCTAAACTAAGAAAGCTAAGTCTTGTAAAAGAAGAACTACTCGATTAAGAGTGTGATAAAGTAAGGAAACCAAAATAGGCAGAGAAATATGAAGGATGTACTACATCAAAAACTTAAAGACTGCTAATAGGGGGTACCATTTTACTTGGGGGTGTACCAATATGCATATATGACAAAAAAACATTTGCCTTTAGGTTGGTACACCCCAAGCAAAATGGCACCGCCATTAGCAGCCTTGAAAAACCATCCCATCTTTTCTCTTTTCTCGATGTTGTTTTTATTTTTCATAGACTATTATTTATAATTAAATATGAACTTGGCCATGGAATCAGGGATGGAGGCTAATTTAACATTTTTCTTACACCTTTATTATTTGTTTGAATTTTGACTATAACTTTTTTCCACCATAATTTTCGATTAATTATTTATTTCAGAAAGAATTGTAAGATCGTTTCGCATAACAATGGTCAAAGGCAAAATTTGAAAAATATTGAAACAATCAAAAGATCAAAAACTTCGAAATTAATAGTATATGCTTTTCACTGAAATTGAGATCAATGATTACTATTTATGATGATTGATAAGCGAGAAAACGTTGATCAGAGAAAATAAACATTACTTAAATCAGAAAGGGAGTTAACCATACTAATATTGCCTTGATTCCTAAAGTTCCTCTTGTTGAACTTGTTTCTCAATATAGACCTATAGGTCTTTGTAATTTCATCTACAAAATCCTTTCTAAAACTCTGGCTAATAGACTGAAACCTTTCATGAACAATATTATATCCCAAAATCAAAGTGCTTTCATTCCTAAGAGGAGTATTTCTGATAATATTCTCCTGGCAAATGAAGCTATATATGTTGTCAATCATAATGACAAAGTTGAGGTATTGCTGCCATTAAACTTGACATGTCTAAGGCTTATGATAAATTAGAATGGTCTTTTCTTGAGAGTGTTTTGAGAAAAATGGGTCTCTCTACACACTGAATTAAACTTATTAATCAGTGTGTGTCTACTGTTTCTTATTCAGTCCTCCTCAATGGTAGTCCTACTGGTTTCTTCCAACCTGAAAGAGGCTTGATACAGGGGGACCCTGTATCCCTATCTCTACATTATTTGCTCTGAAGCTCTATCTTCTTACATTGATAACCTTCAGAATAAGGGTATTCTAGAAGGCATCAAAGTTTGTAAAGATGCTCCAGTCATGACACATCTGCTATTTACTGATGATTCTCTTTTGTTTTCCAAAGATACTACTCAAAATTTTCAAGTTATAAAAAACTATCTTCAAAAATACTGTTTGGCTTCTGGTCAAGAAATAAATTTTGAAAAATCAGGTATTTTATACAGTAGGAAGACACCTGAACATAGAAAGGCTACTTTGGTCAATATTCTTGACATTCATAACAAAGATTTAGGAGAAAAATATCTTGGCACTCCAACCGTGTTTCAAGCTTCTAAAATCCAAACCCATATGGGTATTCTCAAAGTTGTTGATGCCAGAATTTCTATCTGGTTGCATAAGCTTCTATCTCAAGCTGCTAGAACTACTTTGATTAAACATATTGGCCAAGCTATCCCCCTCTTTCAAATGTGGGATTTTCTTATACCTAAACATCTTTGTAAGCAAATGGATGCTCACCTTTGCAAGTTTTGGTGGGGGGGGGGAACTTTAGACCCCAAGGATAGGAAGTTACACCTCTTGGGTTGCGACATTCTATGCTCCCCAAAGGCTGAAGGTGGATTAGGTTTTAGAAAGGATGAGTTGAATAACCTGGCTATGTTGGCTAGGAATGCCTAGAGGATTTTAGAACATCCTGATTGCCTTCTAGCTACTGTCTTAAAGCTAAATACTTTCCAAAAACTGATTTTCTGAATGCTAAGTGCTCTGCCAAGTGCTCCTAGACTTGGAAGTGTTTATATGCTATTAAAGAGCTCATCAAGCCTTTCATATCTTGGATTGTGGGGTTGGTCAATTTATTGACCCCTGGTGTGATAAATGGATACCCACTTTGGGTTCTGCCACACCCAATCCCTTAGTCCCACCTGATCATAGTATTAAAATCTCCTATTTCATTGACACTCATACTAGGAGTTGGAATTTGTCTAGACTTAACACCCACTTTGATAATGCTTCTGTTCAGAAGATTGTCACTATTCCCTTAAGCCAGCCATGCACTCCTGATAGGAGGGCTTGAGATCTTTCAAAGAATGACAAATTTTCTTCTAAAATATGCCTACATGGGACTCATTGGGTTTAGGCATTCCCCTTGTAAGAATCTTTGGAAGTGTATTTGGAAAGTTAGAGTACCCTACAGAATTCAGGTCTTTGTTTGTAGAACAACAAATAATGCTTTGCCTTCAAGGACTGTTTTGCACACTAAAATACATGTGCACACTGTTGACTGTGCTAGATGTCAAGATCCTCATGAAACTATTATGCATGCTCTGGTCCTCTTCCCCTTTGCTAGCAGAGTGTGGTTCATGTCTGATTTTAGTATAAACTCTCAATTCTTTCAAAACAAATCTTTTCTTGATTGACTCTCGTTCTGGTTAACTGATCCCTTATCTAAGCTTCCTGATGAAGCTCAATGTCTTTTTGTAACCATCCAATGGTCCCTCTGGACTAGTAGGAACAATTTCATTTTTCAAAACCTAAAAGAGTCTCATGTAGAAGTCTTAGATAGAGCTAAAGCAATGCTTCTCACTAGGAAGTCCTGTCCTATACCCTCTACTACCTGTTGTATCATTATTTGTGATAAATGGATGCCCCCCTCCTTAGGATGGATTAAATGTAATACTGATGGTGCCTTTGATCTGGAGCAAATGGTGCAGAATATGTGATGTGGGATTTCTCTTGCAAAGCCTCCTTGACTTTTGAAGTGATGACTGCTGAAGAAGTTGAAGCCAGAGCAATTTGGGCAGTTTTTAAGAAAGCAGTGGAGCAGCAGTTAACCCATATCACAGTTGAAAGTGATGCGAAGACTCTCATTGATCAATTTTATGCTGGCATGTTTGATGGAGATTCGCGAACGGATGCTATTTTTAAGGATATTCAGTTTTTTTCCCCTAAACTAGTAGCTTGTATTTTCAGTTTCCAATCACGCATTTGTAACTCTGTTGCTCATGAGTTAGCTCAATGGGCAAAAACAAACAATGCCTCTATGTACTAGTCTGTTCCTCCTGTTTGGTTACTTCCAGCAGTTGAGGGGAATCGTTAGCCTTTTTAAAGGCCTTAGTCTATACAAAAAAAAAAAAGAATCTGAAAGGAAGTTTAGAAAGAAGAACATCGTAAAGTTTTTTAGACAAAGGGGGAAGGAAACATATATGATTTTTTTTACCTGGTGAATTTTTTTATTTGGTCATATAAAGACGAGTATTAATCACCCACAATATTTGTGTTTGATAAATTTATTGACAATGACCACGTTTAAGTTAAATGCATCATTTTTTTTTTAGGTTCGGGTACATTAATTATATATCCCTAGTTTTTACACCCAATAAATATACTCTTATACGATAATAAAAATATCCCTACCATTTTAAAACCATATCTATTTAAAAATAGATACCTTAATACCCACATACATATGATTTTTTTTTTTTCTAAATACAACAAATTTCTTTCTCTACCACTTTACCGCCGCCACAACAGTAGTTGATCCCCAAATAAAAATTAGAAAGCAAAAATAAAAATAATATGGTGTCAACAACCGAAGTTGATCCATAAAAAGATTCAGAAAAGTAAATAAAATAAAATATATGGGGTCAACAACCAAAGTTGATCTCCAAAACAAAGTATCAACAATTGAAGTTGATCCAGAAAATTAAAAAGTCCAGAAAATGTTCAAATTATGTATGAGTCAACAATCAAAGTTGATCCCAAGATCTGGTGTCAACAACCAAGGTTTACACCAAAATCTAGTGTCAACAACCCAAGTTGATACCAAAATTAAAAATGTAAAAAATATTCAGATTATGTACGGTGTCAACAACCAAAGTTGATTCAAAATATGGTGTCAACAACCAATGTTGACCCCAAAATATGGTGTCAACAACCAAAGTTGACCCAAAAAATTCATGTACTAAAATTAGTGAACTTGACGTGAATCCAACATGCATCTTCTGACATGGAATCAGTTGTGCTTCCATTGCACCACAAGATCATTTCAATTTCACACCATCAAAGAAAAATGAAATTACAATCAATGCATCAAGAGAGTGTCTACATAAAATAATATGGAAGAGAATCCAACCAACATAGTAGCTAGCACCTACACTGTTAGTGCACTTGTATGTTAGAAAGTTGGAAAACTTTTCTGCATATGCCATTACTAAGATCCCCAAGAGAGGCAACCACATGAACTTATACTTTCTCCCAAGAACATTGAAAGTACCCGACATGTTAGATTTCATTACTACTGCTGCAGGAAACAAATCAAGAAAAAAACAAAGATATGACACATGGTACAGGGTGCCTGAATTAAGAAATTCCAAATCAAATTCAACCTGTTGTATAAAAACTTGTTATGTAGTGAGAATTAAGAAGTTTGTAAAATGGAGGCAAGTTTGATATCAACAACAAATAAAAGAGAAACAAAATAAAGAAATATCACTTTCTTAATACAACATACCAACTCAAACAAATTGAAACATGCATATTTTTGTTGCAATTACAGCAGGGTATGCATAACAAGACTAAAACAAAACAACCTTTCATCTTTAAGAAGAAATCACCACTACCACCAATAATCCACAACCAGAACCACCATCCACCGATTTTTCCATCGCCAATTTCATTTGAACCTCACCACCACCAATAACAATTACACAAATTCCCTAACCACCACCACAACACCAATCGGAACCAATTTCATTTTCTTAATCTAAACACAGCCAACATTCCAACCTTTTTATCACAAATTTCATCATTTCAATAAGAATCACCACAATCTCCGTCATTAATTTTATCGTTTTAACCTATTGCCATATACATCACCATTTGTTACAAATACGATATAGCTACCACCAACATGATAATCACAGTAGACAAAAAGCTATCTAATGTAAGCCTACATCCCCCCACCCCCAAAATAAAAAAAAAAACAGAAAATATACCTTTTCGACCGCCGTCGCCACCAGAACAACCAGCATCCTCGTCATCATTACTTCCCTCTTCAATAATTCGAGTGAGTTTAACCCTAAAAATACTAGAAAACAAAACCCAAAAATCAGATCTAGAACTCTTTGAATCTAATATTAAAAGTTCGATCTTTAAAAGGAAGATAAGAAGAAAAAGAAGAAGAAGAAGGTCACATCTGTTGATGATAATTACCGATTGATTCCTGAATCAGTTAGCGACGGCTAAGTTGGTGGTAGTTGCAGAGGGGGTGATTCCGATGGCGATGGAGATGGTTAAAGGAAGAAACGGAAAACAAAGAAAAAATTAGCTTTGAAATTAAAAATGAAATAAGTGATATATCGATTCTCGACTGATGTAAGAGGGTATTTGTGGAATTATCAGTGAATTTTTTTCTAAAACACGGAGGGATATTATTACTGTGGTTAAGGGCAGTCACGAAGGTCCAAGAGAAATAGGGCTATTTATACAATTTCCTTAGTCGGATATGTTTCGGGCCCGCTAAATTAGGACTTAAACCCAACGTTTTCAACGGATTCGATTCCGGATCCAGTGGTACCTAGAAGGAACCGGGCCCATTGAAGCCCTATATGTCGGGCCGTATCTGCATCCGTATTTGTACCATTGCTTCGGCGCATCTCCTCTGTACACTCCGTATTGCTCTTTTAACCACCGCAACCAATACATGTGTAGTACCGATAACATCGATAGACTTCATTCTTAGGGCTTTAGCATATTAGGGTTTTAGGGTTTCTCTAAATAGTCTTGGATGGCTGAATCTAGGGTTTAGGGTTGTTGCAAAACAAAAACCTTATCAATTATTCAATCCTTTTCTCACTACTTCTCCATGAAGTAAATTTCTTTTCTTTTTTCTTTTTGTTCTAAGACCCTGAGTTTCTTCTGGGTTTATCTTGGTTTTACTGAAAGATGGAAGATATAGATGATGATTTTGGTGATCTCTACGCGGATGTTGAAGTTCAAGTAAGTTCAGTAATCAAACAAGTTTCAAATTCTAATAATCATTCTTTGTATATAAAAGAACAAGCTAATAACGATGAGGAAATGGAAGACATGGAAACGGATAAAGATTTAGAGGTTATGGATAATGGAAGCGATGATAGTGAGGATGAATTACATATTCTATTAAACGAAGAGGATTGCAGAAAATACCCTGTGGTGAATGATTCGAATGTAAGGGATTTGGGTATGGGTAGTGACGGGGAAGGGGGAGACGATAATGATAATGAATTGGTAGTTGGTACCGAAAATGATAGAAGGGTTGCTGAAAAGTTTGATGGAGGAGCAGAACAGAATTTTGCTGGTCAGAGTGTTGCTGAAAGAGGAAATGGAATCAAGAGTAGTTATGCCGGGACTCAGTATTCACCGTATAAGGTATGAAAACATGCTTATTCTTGTTAACATACAAATTTTGGTGCTGCGTAAAAGGATTGAGAGGGCAATGGCCCCATTGACTGATGCTGGTTTAGCCACTGGTTGTGATGTACATATTATAGACTTGGGAAAATCCCCCCTGGCTTATGGTGGCTCCGCCGCTAGGCAATGTAGTTTATGTAATTTGCAAAGTAAGAAATTCGATTTGTAAGTCATATGGGTGTGTTATAGCTACTTAAGACTGATTGTTGTTTTTCTGAGTTCTCTCTTAATTTGCATCGAAGCAACTAATAAAAACTGAGTCTTTTTGAAAGTTGATAGAGTTACAAAGTGTGTATGCAATATTGAATGTCACACCACGTGAAAGTAAATTGTTTATTTTGTCAATTGTGATCCATAATAAGTGATGAAAAGAATTACATTATGTATTTGATGTAATGAAGTGTTTTGGGAGAGGAAGTTTTTCTATGTTTTATGTTTTTGTTTATTTGGTAACTGAAACTGATATTGAAGGTGCTCCTTATAGTATATTAGGCCCAACGGGACATTATTTCCAAGTAACAATGTGAAAAGCAGTGGAGCTGGGACTGCAGTTTCTTTCTCTTCAGCACCAGGGTCGAGTATGGCACTACCAATAGTTTCCCAGGGATGTGATTTCTCTCTTCCCCGATATATGTGAGTTTACTTCTATGTGTTGGCATATGGTCAATGCGAAGAAATCGTCTTCTTTTATTATTTATTTATTTCCTCCTTGACATTGGAACTATAACATAAATGGTCATAATGTTGGAGGCATGTTTGATGTTTGCGCAGGACTATATTTGATGTAAATGTTGAAACGTTTGAAAGGAAACCGTGGAGGTACCCTGGAGTAGATATAACCAATTTCTTTAACTTCGGTTTGGATGAGGAAAGTTGGAAAGACTACTGCAACCAACTGGTATTTGAACTATATGTGCTTTTTATCTGTCAGTTTTTTCGTTGTCTAGGTGCCAAATGGTGGATCCTAGAGTAGCACACGGTTCAGAATTCAGTTCCTAATTAGATGAATCCACCAGATTGGACATCCCTTATAGATGAATCAACTAAATTGGACATCACGTTCCGGACTGATGTACCTGCAGAAATACATACCATGCATTTAGCTAGCAGTATGCGATGGTAGAGTAATCTTAGGGTATACCAGTGGGTGTCCCCGGTGTATTCATCAAATAATCTATGGAAAATATTAACTATGTTGTTTACTTTTGTCCCAGGAACATTTCCGTCAGCAAGCTACCAAAGTTCCTGTACGTGGGCATAACCAGGTAGGTTTAGTTACAGTAATGCGAGAATTGGCTTTTGTGCAGCATCCAGTTGTACAAGTTCCAGTGTCTGTCACCCTTGGGTTCTAACATGTTTTGTTGTTTTTACAGTCACATGGCAATGAATATGTCCATGAATCAAAAGCTGTTGTTGGGGACGTCAACTCACGAAATGCTAATGGGGGTGTTAGACAGCTGGACGCAGTGCGTAATAATTTCCTATAAGCCTTCTTGTCTTTTTTAAAAATGAACCAGTAATCCCTTGATTGCATTCTGATATCACTTTATTTGGTATACTATCTAGCCAAAAGGCAGAGCAATTCAAGTTGAAGGTGGCATCGGTGAACGTCAACCAACCATGGACATAATGCGATCGCAGGACCGAGATTCTGGTGTTGTAATACAGGTACGTAAACATTATAAGTTGTCTGACGAGTTTTCTCGGCAGTTGCCCATGCCAGCATTACTAACTGAATGATGGTCCAGATCCCTATGCAGGATTCGAATGAGTTATCCCCAAGTTCATTCAAGGAAGAAGCAAATAATTCTATGGAGGACGGATCTGATAATGGAGGTTCTGGTTTGGATGATTGCAGAGATGGGCACCTGGCAGAAGTTACGGAGGCATATGGGAGAAGTTGTGATGTTGAAAATGCTGGATCTATGAGAAGGTTAGCAATGTTGCCTTTGGTTTCTGGGATTGCGAATCTGTAGGTTGTCTTGTGCATTATTCTGACAATAATTATATGTTGTACTGATCTGATTAGGCTCTCTGTGCGTCCACTGTGTTCTGACCATGATGGTCAGCGAAATGAGATCCTTGATGCTGATGGGTGTCATCTCTCAAGGGTGAGAGGATGTGTTTCTGAGGAAGTGACTGAAGCTAAGAAAAATACCAAGGAGGCCAGGGAAGGGGTTAGCAAGGATCCTATTAAAACAGAAGCATGTGTATTGGAAGCTGAACCATCACTTAATGATCATATCCTATGCTCATTGGACTTTGATAGCCAATCAGAGGCATCTGAAGATGGAGATGACATCGAGATGGAAGATACTAAAAATCTTGCAAAATTGCGTTCTTTGAATTCAGTCACAAGGTTGTCTGGGTCAGTAGTGCCTGATTTTGATCAACAAAAGGAGTCCAGAAGTAACGAAAGTAAACCAAGAAACAAGTATCTTCGTCCTCAAAAGGATCCAAAAAACAAGTATCTTGTGCAAGAACAGGATAAGCCTCCAAGTAGGATGAAACTACATAGTGTGGCTGAATTGAAATATGATTCAGATGTAGATGAAGCTTCTCCTCCTTCTGGTAGAAAGGGTTGGTGTGATAGGAATCACTTGACAAAAGTCCATGCAGAGCGAAAGGTGAGGAAGATATGTGATGACTTCAATGTGGAAGATATGTCTTTATACAGAGAAACCGAAATATCAATTGGTTATCGAGGTGGAAGGGTTGCCAACAAGCATGTCAGAAGTTCTTATTCTGGAATAATTGAGAGGAAAGTATACCCACACGCAAGAGATGAATTCGATCCATGTATTAGAAGGCGCTATGACGAAAGGGATAATCTATTAAACAAAAGACATGCAGGTAGAGGAAATGTAGGGGAAAGAGAGCTCTATCTCCGCGAAAAAGGAAACAACAACAGAGGAATTGGTGGTATCAACCATGAGGAGCATATGCAGTCATTACCAGAGCGTTCCTCTCCATACAGAGGTAAGGAAAGAAGAGATCACTGGCAGATCACGGAAAGGGGTGGGGAGAATAGGTTCAGAAAGGAAATGGAAATTGATGATTTCGCATTTGAATATAGGTACGAAGAAGAAATCTATCAAGAAGATTATATCAAACATGCATCATATGAAGATAGAGAAAGAGACTATATTCACGGAAAGTACGACAGAGATGGACCCTACATTGCAAGGGAAATAGAGAGATGCCGCCAGAGGGAGAGATATAGTGACGGTGCATGTTTTGATTTGATGAAGTCACGGGACTATAGAGGAGGCGTTGATGAGCACTGGAGATATTCAGATCACGAGTCTTCTCCCCCATATTCTCGTAGAAAATCTCGCATTTTAAAGGATAGAAGTTATCATGAAGCTACATCACCAGAAAATGATCTGTCCGACTCAAGGAGATCAGATGGAAGATGTGTAGATAATTGGAGACACACACACGATGAGAAACATAGAGACAGTGGTTGGTTTGGTCCGAACCTGAACGAATACAAACATACTGATAGAGCAATGTATTCTGATGATCCTGTTCATAGTGACAGAAGAAGACACATATGGAAATATAATTCAGCCATGGAAAACTCAACTTCTAGAGAACAAAGCCGAGGCAGATTTCATGACGAAGAAGCATCCTTTTATACAGAAATGAGCTTGAGGGATGAGTATATTCATGTTAATCATGACTTCTCCCGCGGTGAGATGCTTGATGATCAGGATCGGTATGAGAGGGATAGAAGAATATTCAGAAGGGAAGAAAGTAGAGATTTTGGAATTAGTGATGAAGCAGTGCTGAGGTACAGAAACTCAGTTGACTTGCGCGAAGAAAGTAGAGATCTTGGAATTTATGATGAACAAGCAGTGCTGCGGTATAGAGACTTCTCTCGTGATGAGATGCTTAATGATCAGGATCGATATGAAAGGGATAGAAGAATAGTCATAAGGGAAGAAAGTAGAGATTTTGGAGATACTGATGAAGCAGTGCTGAGGTACAGAGACTCAGTTGACTTGCATATAGTTGGTTGGAAAGGAAAGGTAAACTTGGGGAAACTGAGGTTTATACCTTGTATTGCTGTACTCTCATATATGAATGCCCCTTTCAACTCGTTGAATGGGTTTTCTTTTCACTTCTTTATTGAAGCAATTGCTATGCATATCTTAGTGAATGTCTCTATATTATATAAAAGTAGATATAGATGTATATATGTCTTTTCCTTATCGAAGTTCTTAGGCAACATGTGATGTGTCTGCTCATTTCAAGAATTTCCCTTACTTTCTGCTGTCTAAGAAATGCAGGCTTTAGAACGAAAGACAAGTGAAGCTCAGTATCTGTTGTAAGTAAATGAAAATGCCATGCACATCATCTAAAGTTTTAGTTGCTTAGTTCAAATTAGTTCTCATATGTCCGGGAAATGGCTACAGTCTCCTCATCACTTCTAGGTGCAGCATTACCCTGCAGGAGCTTTTTACGTTTATAGAGGCAAACCATTTGTTACCACATATACTAATTGCTGTCGCTTCGACATTTTCTGGTTCTCTAAGTCCATTACATGCTTCTGATGCAGTCCTTCGTGAAAAAAATCATAATCAACACTTGATGAATAATGCTCGTTTGTCTTCAAACTCGACTCGATTAGGTCTTGGAATGTTTGCATACTCAATTTTTTGTGTACCGTAGAGCTTGTCCTTATTTTAGTCTTCACAAATCGTTGTTCCTCTTGTACAGCTTAATTTAGTTTTATCTTCATTTTTGTCCCAAAAATCATTTCGTTATTGCTGCTGAGAATAGGGCAAGAAGAGATGATTATGGGAGATGCTCTTGTGTAGCAACTATTAAGAGTTATGTTGTGTGTGGACTGTGGAACCACCTTTCGAAGTATATTAGTATACTGTTGCTTCTCTTCACATTTAATATTTTTTCTATATTGCACCTAATTTAATATTTAATATTTAATAGTTAGTACCTGTAGTTTTATAGATTCAGCTTGACTCATGTTAATATCAGTTCAGTTTTATTTTTCAAGAGGGCGTACTCTACACCATTCCTGTCTTGTTTTCTGCAGTATTGTTAAGTTCCAACTTTTTTACTTCATCATGAATGATCAGGTAGTGTGCGGGGTCAACCTCTTTAACAGTTCATATCCTGCATGGGTGTCAACAGTTCCCACCGGTTGTGCTTTTGGGATGCTTCCTTTTTCTCTTCTCTATTTTCTTATAATCTTACTAACGATGACTTTTCTTATAGATAGTACATTCAGGAACCTTTACCTTTTCTTATAATATCAGTTCAGTTTTATACATCTACGTAGTAGGTGGTGTTGCATATGTTGTTTATTGCCGACAAGTTTAATGATTTATTTTTTATCTTTTTTGATAATCTGCCACAGAAAGTATTGATACTGTTTGACTATGTTACTCCATCCTGAAGAGCTCTTGCCTCTGCTCTGAGAAAATTTATTTAGTGTTTAATTTCAGTTGATGTCAAAAATCATGCGGTAGTAATGGCCATATCTTGCATTTAGTAGTGAGGCTTCTCTTCATATTCTTCTCTTGTTTAGTTATCAATCAGTTATATATTTTTACTTGCTGACTCTGTTCTGTTATTTTAATAAATAGTTTTGTTAGGTTGATTGAATGACGATCTTCATTTTCTTAATGGCAATGTCAACTTTCTGCAGTTATCTGGAAGGAACACCAAACCTATGGCTCCCTGGATCAATAGCATCAGGAAAGACATCATTGACCATGAAATTGACAAGGAGCAGAGAAAGTACAGAAATCCCAACAGGCAACACCAAGGAAAATTTGTTTCGCGGCACTTCCAAAAAGCCGAAATTAATTATCCCGGTCAATTAAATACAATGACAGAAAGATTGGGCCAATCTCATTTAGAGCACCATGCGAGTAAAGGTAATGAGAAGTTGATAGAGAGCCGTCCAGTTAATCACCGCCGCGATGCTTTTTCGGTGCTTGCGGAAGGACGGCGGGTAGAAGATGGACATTCAGAAATTCCGAAGGAGAGAGTGTCAACTGGTGATGCAAAGAAGAAAATGTTGGATTCGGAGGATTCCACGAAATATGATAACCAGCGCATTCTTCAGATACTAGCAAAGATGGAAAAGCGGAGGGAGCGTTTCAAGGAGTTGAGCACTGCGAAAAAGGAGCTTGACATAAATTCAGTGCCTCAATCTGATGTTAAGTTGGTTGAAGCAGGAACGGAAGTTAAGCAGGAGAGGCCAGCGCGGAAGAGGCGTTGGGGTGGTAACTAAGCCTTCTACTTTGATAACTCTCGGGTATTGAGATCTGTCAGAACCTGCTCTTATGTTTTGTTCCATCGGAACTCATTTAGTGCAGTCCATAAATTACCATTTAGTAGGATCATATAGTCTAGGCAGAAATTCAAATCAGAAAGAATCCATTTAGTTTCAAGAGTCCATAAATTACCGTCATATAATAAAGTAGAATGTTCTGTGGATTTAGAAAATTTTGCACTTCTCAAGTTTTCTTACATCCTGTCAAACAAGTTTTCTTATAACACTTGAATAATGTTCATATGTCAAGAGTTCCATATACCATGTATATTCTTGGTTCTACTATTAGTTTCAATTCTTGGTGAATATACTCACAGGTAATGGGGTTTTTATTTGCATTGATCCCTCAAGGTCTTTTGTGAAGCTGTTACCAGTATATGTTGAAACTAAATCAGGTTTAAAATTGTGGTCACTTGGCAGCTATTTTCAGCTGTCTGACATGGGCTTCTGTAATGTACAGAGTCTACTCTGTAATGGCAGTTATGGAATTTCTTACATTTTCAAGGTTTATCATTTTTGGGTGACCCATTCTGTCAGCTTTTGAGATTCTTTTCACATTCCCACCAATCACAAACATTCACGTGTCAAAAAGGTATCCTCTTAGGATTTGAGGTCAAGAGGGTCAAGCATACTTACAGTAAGAACCTACGTGGTTCTCCCTTAACCAATGACAATCTAATGTCCAATTACATTATTACCCTTCTAGTTTTATCCGTTAATAGAACACATTTTTGAAACAGAATGAAAATTGTAAAGCGAGAAAAAGAGAAAAAATGCAGCTCTACTCTTCATCTCCAAACCCAAAATTCACACTACTTCCCTTATCAAACTCTTGCAACACCAATTCTAATCCATCAAAGTTTCAATATGTATCAATTCCATACCCAAAAATCCTTAATTCCTCATCTTCACATGTCAAACTCCCACCTTGTTTCTCTAAAGAACCATCACTTGATGAGAAACTACTTTGTAATGATTCCGACGACGAGTACGAAGAGTCTAAAGAAGATGACACAATTAAGAAAGAACTACTTACAGTTCGTAAACCAGTAATGGAGTTTCCAGTGGAGGAGGAAGAAGAAGAAGCTGACAATGATGATTCTTCAGTGAGTAAGAAGACCAACGAAGATGAAATTGAAGTGAAAGAAGAAGTAGAAGAAGATAAGTTTGCTGTATCGTCTACTTCTTCGGTTACAATCGATGCAGGTCTTTCGGATTTCGCCAAGAAAATGCCGATATTTGAACCAGAGACTAGAGTACAATTGACTTCAGAAAAGAAGCCACTTGGGATAAATTTGGAATTAGCATTATATAGAGCCAAGGTATTAGCGAGAAATTTTAAGTTCCAAGAAGCAACAGAAATTCTTCAGAAGGTGTGCATTTTATAATATGATTTTAGAATCTTGCTTTCTTTGTGTGTAGCGTGTTTATGTGGCTTGTGTGTTAAATTTTGTAATGTTTTTTAGTGTATATCATTTTGGCCGGAGGATGGGCGGATTTATGTTGCTCTTGGTAAGGTTTTAAGTAAGCAATCGAAAACTGATGAAGCGAGGATAACATATGAGAAAGGTTGCCAAGCTACACAAGGGGAGAATCCGTACATATGGCAGGTGGTTCTAACTAGATTATGCGCTTTTGCTTTCAAATTTTCGTTTAGTTTCTTCCGTTCATTATTGGGTACCACACTACAACCATAGAAAACCTAGCTATTGGATTGAAGATTGGTGAAAATAAGAGTAGTGTCTAAACAATTAGAATATTCATTGATTTTGGCTGAGGAGTATGTGTGGATCATGATTGCAATTGTTATAAACCTGACTTCATGCTTTTTCAGTGAGTTGTTTTAGGTAGACAGTATGAGATTAGAAGCACTTCTTTGCCTATCATAGTAAATTATTTCCCTTCTCAATTTTGGACATATAAGCTTTTTGTGCTGATATCTATTTCAAAATGCAGTGCTGGGCTGTATTGGAAAGTAAGATGGGAAATGTAAGGAAAGCAAGAGAGCTATTCGATGCTGCTACAGTTGCCGATAAGAAGCACGTTGCAGCTTGGCATGGATGGGCAGTTTTGGAGCTCAAACAAGGAAATATCAATAAGGCTAGAAACCTTCTTGGTAAAGGTATAAAATATTGTGGCGGAAATGAATACATATATCAGACACTCGCTTTGCTTGAAGCTAAAGCAAATCGTATCGAGCAGGCTCGCTACTTATTCAAACAGGCTACTAACTGCAACCCGAAGAGCTGTGCTAGTTGGCTCGTAAGTTTTATGATTCATTTTAGTTAACTTTCTCACTTTATGGCCTCCATTCCGTTTCAAAAATATGTTTGTTGATGAAGGCTTTTCTGGTGAATTTGTGATTCGTCTTAATCAGGCGTGGGCACAATTGGAGATGCAACGGGAGAACAACCGCACTGCAAGACAGCTATTTGAGGTTTCATTTCCCCTTTAATTCTCTCATTATAATAAATTGAAGATTCCCCCGCAGACTTATGAAGAACAACGCAAGGATTAAAATTGAGAAAGGTGGAAAATGCACTATCGTGAGTTTGTAGTAACACATACTGCATTATTCTTCGTATATTTGTGCAGAAAGCAGTACAGGCTAGTCCAAAGAACAGGTTTGCATGGCATGTTTGGGGAATTTTCGAGGCCAATCTGGGTGATATTGAGATCGGAAGAAAACTTCTAAAGATCGGCCATGCGCTTAATCCAAGAGATCCTGTTCTCCTTCAGTCTCTCGCCTTATTGGAATACAAATACTCAACTGCTAATCTTGCTCGAGTACTATTCAGGAGAGCATCCGAACTGGACCCACGGCATCAACCAGTGTGGATTGTAAGATATTTTCCATCAAGATAGATACATACATACACAGTATTAGTATAGTTCATTGTGTTTAGAGTGAACGAATGCACCATGATCTACCTCTAATCCGGACAACAGTTAATGTCAATACTGATGTTATCCATTCAGGATGCCAATTACCGTATGCTATATTAGCCTGATTTATAAATGTTTCTCAGCAGCATTCAATCCACCATATACTGATTTCAACATTGAATTGATTCAGGCCTGGGGATGGATGGAATGGAAAGAAGGGAACATTTCAAAAGCTAGGGAACTTTACCAAAGAGCATTGTCAATTGACTCAACAACTGAAAGTGCTGCTCGATGTCTTCAGGTATGGACCATTTCCTTTGAGGGTCATGTAGTTATAGAATATGGCTTTGCTTTCATCTTCAATTTTTATAAGCTTACTTCTACTGACATTCTCGTGCATTTTGCCATTGTTACATTATAGGCTTGGGGTGTATTAGAACAAAGGATTGGTAATATGTCTGCCGCTAGGAGATTATTCAGGTCCTCGCTGAACATAAACTCTCAGAGCTATGTGACATGGATGACATGGGGAGCACTGGAAGAGGATCAGGGTAATTTTATACGTGCTGAGGAAATTCGAGACCTCTATTTTCA
Source organism: Papaver somniferum (assembly GCF_003573695.1). Classification (NCBI taxonomy): domain Eukaryota; kingdom Viridiplantae; phylum Streptophyta; class Magnoliopsida; order Ranunculales; family Papaveraceae; genus Papaver; species Papaver somniferum. The sequence goes on from NW_020622934.1 coordinate 11,070,032, forward strand.
GCAGGTAAGCAAATGAACTGAGTCTTAATTGCATACAACCTCTAGTTCTTGTTCTTGTTTTTGAATCTTAATATTCAATAAATTTTACAGCGAACCGAAGTCGTTGACGATGCTTCGTGGGTTATGGGATTCATGGACATCATTGATCCGACACTCGACAGGATAAAGAGATTCTTGAACTTAGAAAACTCACAAATCCAAGAAATGGATTCTGTGAGAAACATTGTTCGAACGAATAGGAGCAGCATTGACGATGAAGATTTTGTTGATACTTCTTCCTCAAGTAGTCTTCCTGACCTCAAGAATGAAGAAGAAAGATCTGATGCCAGTACTCCAAGTAGTTTTGATTTGGATGGTTTTATCAAAAGAAAGTTATCTCTGGATGTGTCAAGATTGGATTTTCAGATAGAAGCTAGCAGGACAACGAATCCAACAAAAGTTAACTATTCGAGAAACGTGTGGAGACCTGAAAAAAAAACATTGTTACGTTAACCTTAATCTTGATAAGCTCCAATACGAGATTGTTACAATGTTCATTCGTCATCCGCATACTGTATGGTGAAGGCCTATTTGGATCGTTACATTGTCATTTATGTACTCAAAAACACTATTATATAACATCAACATGTAAATAATTTCAGACGGTATTCCTTTCTTGAGCTTTTCGTATTGGGAGTCGCTGAGTAAATGATACAGTATCAATTACAGTAGCCATAGCTCAAAATCAAACTACACTAAATACAGTTTTCATTAGGGTTAGACACCATTGAATTTGAGGTTCTACTTTACTCTGTCTCTTCTCTTTTTTTTTTTGGTTAACACTCTTTCTTTTCTCTACCAAGAAGGTTGAATTCCCAATCACAATGGACACGTCACAATACAGCTATTCCTAACATCATCAGGCAGAAAAGTTAAGCAGAAAATGATGTGATGTACTTCACTATAGGCGTGTTCGCTGAATATCTGATCTTAGACCTTGTTTGTTTGCAGCTGACTCGGTGTCTGGATCTGAGTCAACCCCTGACTCGCACCGAGTCAGCACTTAGACTGTTTGGTTTGCATTTTTTATAACATCTGACTCGGCATCTGAGTCGTGCCTAACCCCTGACTCGGTCCCTGTAGAGTCAGGCATGGAAATGCTCCTGAGTCGGTGCCTATTACCCCTGAGTCATAGAAATTGACAAAAATGCCCTCGATATTATATCAAAAAATTACATTTCTTCTTTTCTCATTTTCTTCGTTTGTTCCGTCAAGAGGAGAGATGGGAGATAAGCAACCAAACCCGATTTCCATCATCGCCCTCATCTGATATCTCCTTCGTCTTCAACTGATATTCTCCTTCATCACCTCATCTCATCTTTTGATCTGTTTCATATCATCTAAAAGCTTCCTTTTGAATCATCATCATCTTCAGGTATAATATCCTGGTTAGTGCTACCAAATCATCAGGTATAATTCTTCATCATCATTGTTATTGTAATTGCTAATAATTTTGTTTTTCTTTTTCTGCTATCTCAGATTAGGGTTCTTCGTTTTCATTTTAATTTTTTTTATTAGGGTTTGTTCTGCTATATTGAATTAGGGATTGAGTATGTTAATTGTAGGTTCTTCTGGTGATAGATCTTGGGTTCTATCAATTAATTTTTCTGGCGTTTCTACTGAATCTTGGGTTCTTGTTTACTGATTTCTCTGTGAAGTGATAGATCTTTTCTGGGTTTCTTATGGTTTCTGTAATTACGTAGTTTGAAGGAGCTCAAATGAATCAGGGGATATAAACCTCTAAACAAAACGTCGCACCAAGTGTTCGATAAAATACATGACTGAAAAAAGAAAAAAAAAGGGTAAAAGATCTTATTGCATTGTTTTCACATTTCAGTAATGGAATGAACGATTTATGTTTGGATTTAGATTTAATTTGATCATTTAGACACGGGTCTACAAATGACTAATAAATGAGTGATTTCTTTGGTTTTTTATAATATTCCATAGTTTTATTTGATCATTGTATATAAAAATTCTTCTTTTCTTTTTAACTGTTTTAATTGGTTTGTGTTGGTTTAAAGAGGTTTATGTACTGTGTACTAGAGTATTTATGAACGTATG